>NC_058052.1:7961107-8275482 GCF_020085105.1 Siniperca chuatsi
TGTTGTGGTGCTAATACTGCATGGGCTCCAGCAGGTATGGCCTTGGGGCGGTAGGGAATAGTCGCTCCTTTTGGTGGAGACTGGAGACACAGTCATGCAAACCAACAAATGAGAAAAATGTATACACTGCTACAATTGAGAAAAGCACTCTTACTGGCCCTGATGCATTTTATATCCCTTGCTGAAACTTTTGATACCCCATTCAGCGGTTGGGAAAGTTACATGAAACCTTGGACCAAAGAAACCTATGATACAACTGTGAACAGACCTGAAAATAGGGAATTGATTAGAGTTTTTGACAATACAAAGAGGTCAAGTGAATGTTAAACTTAAATCTAAACTCATTCTTCTTATTTACAGGAATCCATTTTACCTAGATTTTCAAGCTTGTATAAATAATTATAAAAAAGTGATAAAATAGTATACATCAGTGATTCCCATCTAGGGGTACTTCTGCAGTTATAGGGGGTATGTGGAGAGATCAACTAACTCAACTAGCTCAACTAAAAAAAATAGTAATTATGATTTGATTAAAGGAATATATGTTAAGGAAGAAATTAAACAGCCTAGTTAGCAAGCGAACAGAGAAGTTGAAATAGTTTGCTATTAAGTAACGGATAACCGTTTTGAAGTACTTAGCTAAAAGTAATGAAAAAACAGTTGAAATAGTTTGCTATAAAACATTATTGTAACAATGTCTACATGTATATAATTAATACTGTTAAATAACTTTCAGCTTATAATCCATTCATAAGAACATATTTTCAACATAACGGTTGGTGTCAATGAAGGGGCACTTAAATTCCTCTGACAGGGCTTTGGGGGTATGTCAGACAAAAAAGGTTTGGAACTACTGATATAAATCATTATCAGAAAATAGCAAATAGAGCCATTATTGTTGCACATCTCATGAGGATGACCAACCACTACAACCTGAACACAAAGCTTTAGCCTTGCAGGAGTAAAATGTCGCTGAGACTGAAAATGCCCTGAATGTGCTACTGAATACCTTTTACCACATCCTAAACAAATGTGACATACTTGACGCCTAAATAGAGCTGTTGAAAGTGAAGATCATCTGCTGTCTGACAGTGCTTACCTCCAGCATGACAGAGCAGATGTGTCTTACACACTGAGTGATGGCCTGTGGAGTGCCGGAGATTGTGACAGCCCTCTCTGTAGAGTCCGGCAGCATGTCTCCTGCCACCTGAACCTGAGCGCCTGTGGTCTTAACATCGCCAGACAACAGAAGAAACAAAGGCTATTTATTGCTGAAAAGAGCTCACCATCACCTAAATTGAAACGCTGTTTCAAGCACCCGCAAATTACCCCAAACACATTTTGACATGCAGGGAGCAGCTGCAAGCCAAATAGCAATGTGTGCTCCAGTATTTGAAGAGGTGTACACAAATATTGTCCATTCAGAATGAGTATTCAGCCTCTTCCGATCTTTACATGCATAATCAGTGGGATTTTCATGAGCAGCAACCAACAAAAATGCATATTTTGCAGTGTTGAGGTGTCCGAGCAGTAGGGAAGAGGTTTTCTGTCCCCGTATAGGTGCAGAAAAATAACTTTCTGATAGAGAATAAAAAAGAAAAGGACTCCTACCTCTCTGATCTCCTTGATCTTTGAGCCTCCTTTGCCAATCAGTGAGCCACACTGGCTTCCTGGGAAAACCAGGCGAAGTGTCACAGGTGGCTTGCTTGTCACGTTGCTGTTTGTCATTGCTGCAGTAATATCCTGAGGGAGAATTCAAAAATATGTTGGGGGGTTTTTCAGCACCGAATGTAAGAACTACAGCTTTATTTGATAAGTCTCTTTGTTTTGCACTAAGGAAAAGGTGCATTCGGAGTGCTTCAGACTTCAGACAAAATCTTTAAAGAATCTTTATTAAATTCTTGTGTAAAACCAATTGAATTTTCTTGACATTGATATGTGCAAAGTTGCAGTGGAGTTTGTTGCATATTTGTTTTACTTTACCTCCTCAAACTTCTGTGCAATCATGGAAAAAGCTCTGAAGATGCCCTCTGTGGGTCCTGTGATTGTAACTATCCTCTCTGGAGATGATCCCTCTGATATGTTGATACGAGCACCACTCTGGAAACACACATCCACAATTAGTCCAGCCTTAATTTGTTGTAATTGATCTGCCAGAACACATACATTTACAAATGTCAAAGTGCTTGCTCACCTCCTCCCTCATTTTCTTTACTGTTTCTCCTTTCTGGAATCATGTAGGAAAATATAAAACAGAAGGTTTGATTCATTTTATAAAGAGAAGAAAACAAGACAATCAGAAAGCAGTACGAATCAATAAATGCGGATGGATTGTAAAATAAATGTACCTTCCCAATTATGCTGCCAACTTCCTGTGAATGAAAAATGGCAACACACAAGATTTTCTCTTAACAGCTTTCACATTTAGAGCAGGATGTAATCATTTTAACAGCAATGACATGGTATATTTAACTATTTCTGTATCTGCCTATTACCTTTCCATGCATCAGCAGCCTCAGCGTCAGTGTGACATTCAGACTCCCATCTGAAGCCATTTCTTCCTTGTCAGACATTCTGTGTTTTCCGAGCTTTAAAGACAACACTCTGCAAAAAGAAAGAAATTGTTCAGTTCTTGACAGTTATACATAGTTCCTGTGTATAACAAGAGCTCTAATATTTCAGGTTGTTCAGTAGATTATGTGTTAAAATAAAGATCCTAATTTTCTTTATCAAATTCTATTACAAAGTCAAACTGTGTGGAGAGTATTGTACTTCATTTTAATTTCCAACCTTTTCTTTGTCTGTTAAGCTATTGTGGTTGCCATCACTGCTCATGCTAACTGCCCTGTTCTTCTTCTATTTATTACAGTCAAACTGCTGCCGCTGCAGGAAATGTGAAATGTATAATTTCCTGTGCTCAAAAAGATTTTCCTGGGAAAGAGCTACCAGACACAGCAAATGTAAAAGCTTTCATGAACTGGGTGTAAGCTGCATCATCATTGTTAAATCAGTCAGCAGTAGAGATAAAACAGATCTCTATTTGAAAATGTTATGGATCATTATCTTAACTAAGGGGAATGTAAAATAATCGGAAAATGCTCCAAAGTTGGAACAGTCATTTTTATGCTGCTAAAAGGAGCCAAATTCCCTTTTTTTGAATTTATCAGGGGACTGATGGTCTCTGAAGAATTGTGGACCATTGTTGTTTGTCTTCTGATCGTGTAGTTGTGAGCGGGGGAAGATAAGCCTATCACTAGGTGCAATCTTCACATGGGGCCGTGTCTTTAGTTCCGGCTAAATACAAGTTGTGTGACTCCCTCGGATAAGATAAGATACAAAGGAAGCCACTTGTGCTGTGGAGGATCAAGTGATGTGTGTGTGACTGTCTCTTAATATCACACTGACACCACACAATGTCAGCCCTGTTGTGGCCACGTATCCAATTTGTTGTATTTGCAGAGCAAATAAAGAATGTCTCGATGCAGTGCAGGAAGGGCAGCTTATTGCACCATAAGACACAAGAGAGAGAAGACTTTAAGTTTATAAAGGACCAAGGTCACCTTGCTTATTAGATCATCATGGTTATGAGAACATTGCCTCAGATGAAGAATTTGTTACTAATAAATAATACAATCTACATGAAAAAAGGTAATTTAACAAGGGACTGCTTGGATTTTGGACCAACTGAGTAAGTTGTCACGTGTGAAACTTCACCCAAAAACTTTGGTACAAAACCCAAAGTGTTAAAAACACGTTGTGGGTTATATGCCGGACTATTCCGTGGCTCTGACCAGCTGCCAAGCAACCAGCGGAGACTCCAGGAAGTTACTGCTCCCAGCCAAGATATAGTCTGACACATAAAACCCTGAACCCAAATTGTCTTTTTTTCCCCTGTGCTTATTAAACAAACGAGATATAACGTGTTAATTCATGAACTTTAGCTGGTACATGGATTTGGTTACCTTACGACAGAGCCAGGCTATCTGTTTCCCCGTTTCCAGTCTTTATGCTAAGCTAAGCTAACCAGCCGGGTGGCTGCTTAGATACTCACACAAACCAATAAATACAGAACTGTCTGCTGCCATTCCACACCTAAAAAAAGACCAAAATGAGTGTGGGTCTGAGTGAAGCATGCTAACACTGATGATAGCACAACTGTCAGTAGTTATCGGGTGAAATGTGTCAATATCAGTGTGATAACAAGCAAACAAAACATGGTTTTCCTGGAGCTGAGACAAGTTTACAATAAGATATTGTTCTGGCACATTCCAGTGTTGATAATACCAGACTGAGCTAAAGGACTTAATCCAAATGATATCATGAATAAGTGGAGGGTGTTTTACTGGTAACGAGACTATTCTCCCCTATGTGTATCATTATAAAGTTACAGTGAACACATCAAATAAACAGCAACATCTCTGTCTAATCCTATAGGCCGGGATTTGTTTAGTTAATGCTAAGACCCTTTTGACCCATTTCTGTCACCTCTCGCACATCAGCACCCACTCAAGACTTCTGAACAAAACACTGGTGCACAACAGCACCCACAGAGTATACATGATAAAACAGATAATCTACAGGAACCCAGCTCCCAGAGCACTGAGAGGCAGAAATGTGCTTCAGACAATAATAAAAACAGGGCATTAATCCTTGAAGGAAATGGAGAACAATGCCTAAGTGGATTGCTTGAAGGGTCTCATTAGAAGATATATTCCAAATTTGAGGCTAAAACAAAGCAATTTTAATATTCTGAAAATTGTGATGGAACGATTATTGTATTTTACAAGACTAACGCAAATAAATAATGCCCCAGTTTAGGAACAAAGCCCCTAAATAGACAATAATTCATACAATGTTCCATACATTTTGTTAAATTATTTATCTTTATCAAAATGAAAGATTTCTACTAAGCCATCACTAATCACTTCTTGATATTCTAAAGTAACATTCTATTTATAACCACCACATATCAGACTATAAGCATGGGGCCATACAGCATGGCATTCCTCCCTAATGTGATAATTCATTGTAGGCCAAACTATCTCTGAAGTTAAGAGTGCAACAAAATGTATTTACAACACAGCAGATTACAGAAAAACAACCGGCTCAAATTAACTCAACCTTATGGGAGTCAGGAGTAGTGCATTAAAACAAAGACATACATTCTCTTGCTCTCTTTAAAAACCAAAAAGGAAGGCTGAATTAAAAGTTAAACTTCAACTTTCTGTCTGGCTAAACCTCAACATTACTGTAGTCTGTAACATTGTTACCAGCAGAAACTGAGCTGGGAACAGTCTGACCCTTGCAGTTATGGCTCAGTAAGGGGCCTGTAATGCAACAAGAATGATTAGTATAAAGTACTGACCTTATATACAAAATACCTGCTCCTCTTCTTTATTTCTGGTATCTCCTAAATAAACGGCCTTTTAGTTTGTAGTCCGTGTTCAATGTTTGCCCCCTTTGTTGTCAGTTATCCACAGAGTGGACAGATGGTTCTCTGTGCCCTCAGACCGGCTGGAGCGGAGGCTGGCTTTGCTATTAGTCCCTCAGCTTAGCCCAAGATAAGCCCCTATGCAGGGCAAGTGAACCCGCATCTCTTGCCTAATTCTCCCTGTCACAGCCACCAAAGAGGCGTTCCTCCGCACGGGGATCCACAAGCCGAAGAGGCCTGAGGGCAGGGCAAGGAGGTTCTTTGGCTGGACACCGTCCAGCACAGAAAGAGCAGGCTACAGTTACAGCCACCACAATAAAAAGGGTTAGCCTTTTGCAGTCATCAAAAACACAAATAGAGACACTGAAGAGAAGCTTTGTTAACCAATGTTGCTCTGAGACTAACAACTCTGCATGACTGCTGTGTTCTTCATTAGATTTTCAGAGAGCTTCCTGCCTACATAGGGCCGGACTTTCTCTAAAAATAAATCTCCCTGTATGAAACCGGTGCTTTGTACAAGGAACCCAACTAATTGAGGGCTGGGAAGGACAATGTGGCGTATGAGGTATTTAGTGATGTTAAGTACAATGTCTTCATGGGGTGCTTCTCCCCCCTCACTGCCTCTGCCCTCCCCCACACCAAGCCCTTCTGCCCTTGTAATGAGGCCATACTGGATACAATACAGCCCCTCAGCACAGAAAAATGTATTCAGCTGAGCTTCAAAATTGTGAAGGAAGTGAATCAGTGAAGCATAAATGGCATATTTAATTACTATTCACTGCGTTGCACGGGGACAATGATGGCTGGTGTGAGCCTCATGGTCGTCTATCAGACATCTAAGCAGGCCCCATTACAGTCACTTCTCAACTAGGATTTCAATACAACTTCCAAGTTGTATTTATATGATTAAAAGGATTGAATGTCCTTACGAGAACACAAGGATGGAGATTTAAAGTTTAAGGTATTTTGCCATTCCTCACTTTTAAAGAAACTTTGTCAGAGTTAGGACTAGGGCAGGTTAGGATTAGGGGCTAAGGAATGAAGGTCAATAAAAGTCCAGAAAAGTTTAATAAAACTTGAACAACAGTGTGGCTTTTTGTTTCTACACTGCAAACAGAATCAGAACCACAACAAAGCTTTCAAAGCTGTCAAGGGCATGGCGTCTGACAAAGTATGTGACAGTTATTTCTATCCTTTCAGAGACCATGAGATGATCAGGCATTTCATGCCAATCACTTGTGACTAATTTCCTCTCCTTCATGTACCTTGTGTGTCAATGAGATTAAAGAGTCGGGGATTATACGTAATGGGATGACTGTGAAGCGATTACTGAGACTTGTTGGTGTAATCAGTTACAGTTACTGAAAGCAGGGTAGATTTCAAATTAGGAATAGCCTGAAAAATGAAAGGAAAGGGGGTCATAGTTGTACCAATTTTACCTTAACTGAAAGAATGGCTAAAGGATAAGAAATAATATAGACATGGTTCTTTCATCATTATCTGTCCTTAACTTTAATAACACTCTGCAGACATAAAGTAATCATTACACTGGAATAATGTGAACTAATAAATATTTTTGTAATAAGACTTTGAAGTTCAACAGCGTTTAACTCATTTACTCCTACAGATACCATGTGTGTGTCAATGAGGATAAGAGTCAGGTAGTATATGTAATGGGATTATTGTGAAGTGATTACTGAGATGTGCTCGTGTAATCTGTTACAGTTACTAAAAGCAGTGGAGATTTCAAATTTCTTGGGGGGAAAATGAGGAAGGGGTTATAGTTGCAATCCTTCTACCATGAATAAATGGCTATAAAGGATAAATATAATATGCATGTAGTTCTTTCATCAATATCTGTGCTTAACTTTAATGTTTGTCAGACATTTGAAGAAAGCAGGTCACATAACATTGACTTCTCAAGATTTCAATACAACTTCCATGTTGATCCATGATTAAAAGAATCAAATGAGAACTGAACAATGAAGGTAATTCTTTAAATAAGAGTATTTGCCATTCTTTCTTTATTTATTTTTTTACTTTTTCAGGTTTGTGACTTGGGTTTTGGATAGGAGTAGGGGTTAAACGATGAAGATCAATAAAAGTTGAAAAGTATATTGTTGGTATAATTAGTTACAGTTATTGTAAGCAGTGTAGAGTTTACATTTTTGGAGGGAATACCCTGAAAAGAATGAGGGGGAAGGGGTACCTTGAATACATGGCTAAAGGATAAATACATGGTTCTTTCATTACCATTTGTGCTTAGCTATAATAAAACTTTTCAGCCTAACCCACCCAAAAATCTGATATATCACCATATGAAAATGATGTATGTGTCAATGTATGTCTCTCATCAATATGTGTGCATGCATACGCCACATATATGACGTTTCCTGTAGAAGAAAAATATCCCAAAATATGGTATATGGAAAATATGAAATTTCTTCTATGTGTATGTATGGTTGATATTGTCTTTACATTTTGTATTAAATATATAAGATTATGTTTATAGCTTACTTTTTGGTTTAAATTATTCAACATCCTTTACCTCTGTGTAATAGAAAAGATATTACACATTAGACAACAAACATATTGCAAAATTGAATATTGCGTATGATTCTTCATTATCCCTATTCATATTGTGCATACCTAAAGTGATGCATAGTCATATTTTCATTACTTAATATCACAACATGCTGTATGTCACACACGTTTTTATGCTGAAATGGTATATATTGCACAGTATATATTCACGTATATTACAACTATATAGATAGAAATATTATTGTACAAAACAAACATTTCTGTTACACATAGTTATAGTTGTTAAAAAACATTTATCAAAACATATGTCTGTCACCGCATAGTTCGTTTTTCATATATATGGTTATTTACAATATAGGGCCATACATCAAGATTTTTGTATGAGAAAGTAGTCACTTTCACTAGATATATGTTAAGTAACCGGTCATCTTACTGACATTTTGAACTTTGCCCTTCTTCATACGTCTTCTTTTGCCATGTTAGCTGTTGTAACGTTAGTAAAATGTTCAAAACTATTACCGGAATTTAGCTAAAACGTTGTTGGGGGGGCGGAGATAGTCAAAAGCTAGCTTGTCACATGATTGCAACGCAGTTATTACAACTGAGTTTCGATTATTTATTGACCAATATATGTCTGGTGGTTTCCCAGCTCGTTTTCCCTTCAACAAAAACTCAACTTTGCTGGAGTTAGAGACTTGTGACTTCTCATATGTTATGAGTATACAGGGTTATGAAACCGTCCTACCAGTAAATAGTCTCGAGGACTTCAAAAGCTCCGCACTGCGCACGGAAACCCTGAAAAATGTCAGAGTATCAAAGTAGTTAGTAGTTAAAGTGTATGTTGAAATGTGAGCGAGAGATGGAGTTCCAAAAACTATGCACTTTTGAAACTTTTAAGCAGGTCTGGAGTCACTACGGGTACGAGGGAAACTTACAAGACGTGATTGAGAAGGAGTTCACACGGACTAAAGGTAATGGTTGTGTTCAGTCATGAGTAGCAGTGGCAGGCTAGTCTTCGCTGTTAGCTGAGCGCTTACATGGCTGCTCGTTTATCGTTAACAGGAATAACATATCTGGATCACGCAGCAGCTACTCTGTACCCCGAGTCTCTGGTCAGGGACTACTGCCAGGACATTTCAAGGAATGTGTACGGTGAGAGAAGACACGTCAAAATCCTATCAAGTGTTATTTTTACGAGTTTATTTGTTTCTTATTTTGTCATACAATTCAAAAGCATTTAAGTGTTGTTAAATGTCCCAATAGGAAACCCTCACAGCCATAACCCCAGCAGCAGATTGACACATGACACAGTGGAGAGGGTCAGATACAGGTAAAGGCTATTCATGCCCTCAGAAGCCTTTATGATGGGTCCATGTGATGCTGACTCTGAATGGTACTTTGAGTAAAAAAAGAACATTTTCTTACAGGGTATTGCAGCATTTTAACGCCACCCCTGAGGAGTACTCTGTGATTTTCACTTCTGGATGTACAGCCGCTCTCAAATTAGTGGCTGAGAGCTTTCCCTGGAGGCCACCGACTGAGAGCGAAGCAGGGAGTCACTTCTGCTACCTCACTGACAGCCATACCTCTGTAGTTGGCATAAGAGGAGTGACTTCTGGCCGAGGGGTAGTTACCCTGCCTGTCTCCCCGCAGGAAGTGGAAAACAGGGCAAAGGATGAGGCTCAAGGTGAAGATGTTATTTGCCAAACGCCGCATCTCTTCTGCTACCCAGCACAGAGCAACTTCTCTGGAAGGAAGTATCCCCTTAGCCATGTGAAAGGCATCCAGGCGAGACGCCTGTACCCAGCATGTGACCACCAAGGCCACTGGTTTGTGCTGCTCGATGCAGCCTCTCATGTCAGCTGTTCCCCTCTAAACCTACAGGACTGCCCTGCTGATTTCATTCCCATCTCCTTCTACAAGATGTTTGGCTTCCCTACAGGTCTGGGGGCCCTTCTTGTCCGTAACGACACAGCAGGTAAACTAAAAAAGACTTATTTTGGAGGAGGCACAGCAGCAGCTTACCTTTCTGGCGAAGATTATTATGTGCATGCGGCAAACATTTCTGACAGGTAAAGTACTGTACAAGCCTGCCAAATGCTAGATATTCTCTGAAAGCTCACAGTTCTATAGCTCCTGCATCCTTATTCTGCAATGTTTTCTTTCTCCCTGATAAAGATTTGAAGATGGGACTGTCTCTTTCTTGGACATCATTGCTGTAAATCACAGTTTTGAAGCTCTTTACAGGATCACAGGTAGTGTAACAGAGCATGTTGATTCATAGAAAAACATAAAACATAAACATAATGCATATGCAAGTTGTTCATAATGATAATCTACTTCAGGTTAACATCAACAGTGCCCCTGTCTTTATCTCGTTTTTCCTTCAGGGGGCATGCACAACATCCAACAGCACACATTTGGCTTGGCACGCTACACTTACATGCTGCTGTCAAGTCTTTGCCATGGCAACGGGCGACCAGTGGCTCAGATATACACCGAAGGCCAGTTTGAGAGTCCAAGCACACAGGGAGCAATCCTAAACTTCAACCTCATGGATTCTCATGGACAGATAATTGGATATTCTCAGGTGCATTCAATAAATATGAGTATAACAGTTTAATTACTGCATGTTTATGTGTAGGCAAGTGCTGGTGAATATTGTAAGAATTCCTCTTTTGCCCTCAGGTGGACAGAATGGCCTGTCTGTTCAATATCCATGTGCGCACAGGTTGCTTCTGCAACACCGGGGCCTGTCAGTCATTCCTCGGGATCACCAATCAGCAGATGAGGAGAAACCTGCAGGTAAGAGATCAAGGCATAGGAAAAATATCAAAGTCTGTTAAGGTCATGTGTAGGTAGAATAAAACATTGTCTTTTTCTCTTCAAGGCCGGCCACGTCTGCGGGGACAGCATCGACCTGGTGGACGGCCAGCCGACCGGATCTGTTCGCGTGTCCTTTGGCTACATGTCAACATTTGAAGACTGTCAAAAGTTCCTGAACTTTGTTGCTGAGTGCTTCGTACAGAAACCAGTCACAGTGGACCAAGTGAGACTAGAGAAGCTAAAAGCAGCTACAGCAGCATCCCAGGGCTTAAATGAAGATCCTCCAATCAAAATCACTAATGGAAAAATACACAAAGTAGATGAGAAGGAGAAGCCTACAGAAGTATCACTGAGGGGGTTTGGACACAGAGATTCAAACAGCCACAGGGAGGCTTATACTCTGACCAACATCTACATATATCCCATCAAATCATGTGGAGCATACGAGGTTTGAGGATAACCCAAACATTTCTTTCTTTCACTTTTGTCTGTCTCTGTCTCTCCTATTTCTTTCCTCTGTTTTGATTTGACTGTGCTCTTCTTCATGCAGGTCCACGACTGGCCAGTGGGACCGCTGGGTTTACTGTATGACAGAGGCTGGATGGTGGTGAATGGAAACGGCGTGTGCCTGAGTCAGAAGAGAGAGACGCGTTTATGCCTCATTCGCCCACAAGTCCACTTTCCCTCAAACAAATTGCTCCTGCAGGCATCAGGTCAGACAGTCATTGAAAATAAACACACTGCTTAACCAAGAGAAATTTCAATCAGTCAGATTTTCTGCCATAGATTCTCTTTGTTAGAAGATTAATATTTTTTTCTGTTGCCCTGCAGGGATGGATACCATTTCGGTTCCCCTGGAAAACAACACTCAAACGCACACTAGCTATCGGGTGTGTCAGAGTAAAGTTTGTGGTGACAGGTAAGCTGGCAATGTTAAAACATCTGAATGCAGCAGCTGCAGGAAATGCTGTGACACATATCATTTGTTCCATATTTTTCACTCATATCAATGCATTCTCTCACTCCATTGTTCTTGACGCTACCTTTCTACAGTGGATGGCATTGTAGGGCCTCCTGCTCTCAATTCCTGTTATGTACAATTTTTTAATGGCAGCAAACAAAGAGCAAGAGATGATATTAATCTCCTCAGATACCAGCATGACGAGTCACAAGTTAAAAAAAGCTATTCATCCAGTGATTCTTGGAGTAGATGTCACACCGAATAGTAAGCAGCATCAAACTCTGTAGATTTCCCTCGGGGCTCAAGAACATAATCCTCCTCCTTCCCTCAGGGTGGAGACTGTCGACTGTGGGGATGAGGCTGCATCATGGCTTTCAGACTTCCTTGGACAGCCATGCCGCCTGATAAGACAAAGTCCTGATTTTACCCGAGACATGAAGAAGAGGCCTAGTGCAGGTTCTTATATAAGTATATTCACCTGGTCTCCCCAGCTCTCATTTGTTTACCCTGGATTTATCTGTCATACTGTACATGAGCAATGCAAGGTCATGTTTCCTGCAGATACTCCCTGATTGTTGTGGCTGTGACCTTGAAATTTCATCTTTTTCTGCTTTTGCAAGTTGCAAACTCTGTTTAAAAGCATCAGTTTACTTCGTAAAAGAAAATGTGAAATTCAGGCTGAAGTTGGGCAATACAATATACCCGTACCCCAGGTAGGTAGAAAGCTTGTGAGTAACTCAACTAATTAAAAACAAAACAAAACAGAAATTACAATTTGATTAAAACAATGTCCTCACATAGGATCAGCTACAACACCTGAACTCCAGCTATTGTGATTAAGAGTGCATTGAAACTGTTAGCAAGAGAGCAGAGAAGTTGAAACAGTTAGCTTAACCTAATGGCTAAATGGTTGAAATAGCTTACGGCAATAGATAAATGCTTGAAATAGCTAAAAGTAATGGATACATACTAGTAATTAAAATAGCTAGCTTCTGCCACTGAAAGTGTTAGTAGCAGGAATGCAGACTTGACCAAACTGACTGAAAAAATATTGTAACAATATTCACTTTTATATCATTACATGAACATATTTGGAACATGACAGTGGTGTCGATGAAGGGTTCTTGAGTTCATCTGATAGGGCTGTGGGGGTACGCTGACAAAAAAAGGCACTGATACATATATCATCAGACAATAGGGATTTGTAAAACGTCAGAGATTTTGTTAAACCGCTTATAACTAGGTAGCTATTGGTCCTCCATCAGTCTTGACTCATATCAGGGACTAAAAGTCAGGATATTTGGGGATTTTTAGTCCCTAGTTTGAGTCAAGCTCCAAAAACACTGGAGCCGACACTTCCCATAATGCAACTCGACAGTGTTTCTTTCGTTAGCTCTTCCCTGGCTGCTAAATAGCCACGTCTTTCAAATTCCTCATCACTAGTTTGTAACACAGGCTTTCTGTTCAAATCTGTAGTCTCTAAATCCCAAGCTGAGATAACCCTTAGGACATCATCAAGGTTACTGTCTTAACCTTTCCAAAGCTCCCTCCAGAGCCACAGAAGACATTATACAACTGTTTTCACAGTCTGAGTAGTACTCCTCATGACAAGTAACTGACCCTCATGTGTAAAATTGTTAGAGCGCTCCTTTTATATCTAGAACTGTATTAGGCTTCAGCTGGCAATTTTGCAGCTATGAGCAGCACTGCTTTATGGCATTATTGAGTTCACAGGTCTATTGCATTAATATGATAAATTATCTTAGTTTTTGAGGTCCTTCATTCACTGGATGAGCCATTTCCCATCTGGCTATTTTATCTATAAACAAACACTGAATTTCTAAATTTAATTACTGTATCATAATATATATTAATATTTAACAAAACAATCCCATCACAAGGTCCATTTTGCAGCTTTTGATCGTTTCACACTATCTTTCTCAGCAGATGGAGTTTGCCCAGTTGTCATTGAATTGTAGATTGAATTTACATTTTCAGAGCATTTCAAGAACTTATTGTTGACTTATAAATTGAGATTGGTACTGCTGTATAAAATTACATACACAGTGATAGAAGATGTCACCCATCCTTGATTCATGTATGTTGAATTGTGAGTGCACATTTTTATCAATATTTCCAAATCCCCCCCCCGTTTTACAGTAGAACCTCAATTTTCAGGCTCTTTGAGGATGCAAGCTGCTCAAACCAGAGATCAGAATAAATCTCTGGGGTAATAAAAAGTCTTTCCCCTTCTAGGTGCCACCTCCACGTCCCTCTCCCTGGTGAATGAAGCTCAGTATCTCATGATCAACCGTGCTAGTGTGGAGCTCATTCAGAAACTAATGAGCAGCAGGTTTGAACATATGATGTGTTATTCAAAATACACGATTCTCTAGTGAAAATCATCAGGATGTGTCGACGCCCATGCATTTACATTACAGTGGATCATTTACGTAGCGTGGCAGAATAACATGCAATTTCCACGTTCCCTTTCTCAGGCAGGATGTCTCTGAGGCCGATCAGCTCCTTGACACACAGAATGTCATTAGCCGCTTCCGAGCCAATTTAGTCATCGCTGGAGTAGAACCATTTGAGGAAGATAATTGGTCACACTTGATTATTGGCAACACTCAATTCATGGTGAGCTGACACTTTGAGATAAATGATGAAATCTTCAAAAGCATTGAATTTGATTTCTCAAAAATGAACATGCTCCCTGTGTGATTAACCCAAAGGTCGCAGGTCTGTGTGGAAGGTGCCACATGGTTGGAGTGGACCAGGACACTGGGACCAAGACAAAAGAGCCGCTAATGTCTCTGTCGGCCTACCGCACTGGGAAGGTCAGTCAAAAACAATCACTGCTTGTTCATGTAAATACTATGTGTGTGTGTGTGTGTGTGTGTGTGTGTGTGTGTGTGTGTAGTGGCAGTGGTGGGCGGGGGAAGTGCATATGCATGAACAGATAAATCACTCTGCCTGTTATTTTATACATTTTCAGGTGACTTTTGGTGTGTACCTGACCCATCAGCTACCAGAGGGCTTCACAGCAGGCAGAGTCCTCGCTGCTGGTTCCCTCATACAGCCTGAGCCACACAGTTCTTGAAGGAGTCATCTGCACCATCCTGGTTACATCTTTGGTCATTTCTCCACTGCACGTCCTAAGAGAGTTTCTTTTCTTCGTCTGTGTAGCCCTGGTGGCTTTTGTCCTCTCAAATGTCCTTTTCATACCAGAGCATTCAGAGATTCTATCCATGTCTGTTTTGATGGAAAATGAACAAGATTTTTAGATTTTTCCCCAATGTTTACCTTCTTAAAATGTGTGCTATAAAGTAGATGTGAAGTATTAGGCAAAAATTATAATTTGAATGTGTTATGGTATTTGAGCCAAAACATGTCATGTTGATGCAATAATTGTTGATCATGTTAACCTCCTAGACAGTTCTTCCTCTGTTTATTCCCATGGAGGATTATATTTCTATTTATTCCACACACACCACCACTGATACTGCTGCCACAAATCTAAAACTTATTGTTCCCTGTAATGGAAAAACCTCCCAGACACTCTGCATATGCCAATAATGGGGATTCTAAACAAAAGCTGAACTTAACATATAGATGGATGATGAATTAAAGGAAGTGCCTACATAAAGTGTATTAGTAAGGTGTTGGACTACCGTGAGCCTCCAGAACAGCTTCAGGGCTCCTTGGCATGGATTCTCCAAGTCGCTGGAACTCTGGAGGGATGAACACCATTTGTCCAAAAGATATTCCCTCATATGATCTTTTCATAGGCCATAGGATATGATTCACATCTTTTTCATACTCATCAAACCCTTCAGTGGCTCATTTACTCTGTTTTTTCCTTCACTGTGTCACCCTTTACCTCTTGCACTCTGACGATGATTGTTGTTGTGAAATTGTTTTTAATCAGTGATGTTTTTTGCTTCTGTTGTTTTATATATGTATTTTATTTTTTTTATTTTTCCTGTGGACTTTTAATGTCTGACATAAATTGAATATAAATGTATTTCACTAACAGCATACTTACAACAGTACCATAATCGAGGCATTGACTCTATATTTCCATTTGTAATTTTATAAGGTCATTTGTATAATTAAACACCTATTTTAATTGCATTGCAAAAGTCTGCTTTTTGTGTCGACATAACTTTCAGTGCCAGACCAGTACAAAGGGGAAGTAAATAGTGGTTAACAGTATGCAATACACCGTGTGCTGTGTTTAAGGTGGCGTCATGTGTAACGCGTGCTTTGTAATATATCATACAGTAGGGAAAGCAGTGCTACCTTAACAATCCCAGGCACCTCCCCTTCCTCGCGATTAAACTGTAACTGCTAAGTTACTGTGATCAAAGTTTTTGTTTGCCACTAACCAAGGGTCGGAAAAGCTGTTTGACCGGGCCGGTGTGAATTTATATCAAAGTGTGTTGTACTTGAATAATACTGACGTTAAATGATGAAGAGGAGGCTCGTTAAACAGGCGGATTCATCCTCTGCGGCCAGCGGAGTCCAGAGGACCGCCAGAGTCCAGAGGAAGGACGGGACACCGTGAGTTAACTAGCTTACTTGTTAGCTCACTTGTGGACATGTGGGGTGTTTGCTGTTATCAGTGTTGTTCTAAAGTGGTGCTCAGGTTGTCATGTGAACTAAGTTTTTTTGAAGATGGCTGATTATTGCTTTTCTGTCAAAAGCTCAAGTTTGTAAATTAATCGAGCATGTAAGTAGAGTGACGTTTACCAGGTGACAACATGGGTGACGCCCCCATGGGACAAGACGTGTACTGATTTAGTTAGAAATACTTTTTCTGTTGTAGCAGGGCGATATACAGTAACAGAGCAAGAGCATGGCTCATGTAGCAATAGCAAGATACAGTAGTGATAGAACACTGTAAGTATATGAAACAAAATATATCAAACAACTCAAAGGGTGTATCAAATAGTTATTAATAAACATAAAAAATGTAGGACATGTGTATGTATTAAACAGGTAAACACCACAAGTGGAAGGGATGCTTAAATGGACAGACAAGTTCTGACTGTAATGCAGTTCCTGGAAGTGTTGTCAAGTGATTTGTTGTGAAGGCTTGAAAATGTTCTGAAAAACTGTGAATATCTCTAAACTTTAGTAGAAGTCGTGATTTATTATCTTCATATTCAGAGTTCTGGTTGCAAACTTAAAAGATAACAAGTTGCATGAATTATTTGGTAAACTAGGCTACTACAGGTGTGAGCAGACACCTGTTGTGCAGAGCGGTTGTCCAGTAAAACAAAGGTTGCGTTACATCACACTGCAGTTGTGCATTCATTAAAAATGTGGTGTGAGCTTTTGGACATCTTCCAGAAAAGATTTGGAAGTGAATAGTAAAGTAAAAGTGTTAACTCTGGACAGATGAGCTGACAGTTTGATGCCTGCTGAAATGAATGACCTCCTATATGTTTCCCTCCAGCAGTGTGGAGAAATCAGTCTTCAACTAAAATGGCTCTTCTGGCTGATTAGAGTGTTAATGGAGGGGGTGGGATGTATTGTCCATTAATTGGCAATAGTCTGAATAGCATCCTCTTTTCTGCTGTTGCCTCTAGGGAGTCAAGACTGACTCCAATGACAGCCTGCCTGCTTGATTAGATTATTCAGTTCTTCTCTCCCATATTAATGTGTCCATATTAATGCTGCAACCACAGACTGGTTGGACATGTGCGGAGCAGCTCTGTACTTGCCAATGGGCCTAAGTGTATATCTGTTGCAGCAGTATTTTTTTTTTAAATTTTGCCTACATGGAGCTGCAGGTGGTTCTTTTTGCACCACTCAACAAAGTCATCCACCACACCCTCATCCTCCCCTCCCCTCACTTTATGCACCTCATAGAGGTGATCACTACGTTTACTGACAAATCTTTATCAACAAATCTTCAAAGTGAATGAATTACCACCGTCACAGACCGAATTAGTAGCTTTTAGCGGTGGAGCACCGTTGCAAGCTCAGCAGTGATTCACAGTTTGTTACTTCCTTGTTAACAGACAGTGAAAGCCACAGAAACAATCATAATCTGATAAATGTCATAAATAATAGGCTGCTGAACTATTAACCTGATAAACAGTGCTTGTATAGGCTACTTTTGTACTTGAATGAACGTGAAAGCTTGGACTGGCAGACTTGAACGTACTACTGAAGACATTGGGCGTATGAACGATGATGCGTTCAGTTACTGACGTACACACGTTCAAGCGCATTTCAACAGTGATGCGACTGCTTCACTTAGGGAAAAAAGTGAACAAACAACATAGTCAGTGAATACGAATCTTTGAACTGAACTGAATGAAAGTGATTCATGATTTCCACCTCTAGCACCTCGCCACTGCTGAGTCATCCAAAAACTTCTGCAGCTAAAATGAAGCAGAGTTGCAGCTGAAGTCAGATGAGAGGCGGGAGTGAAACTTTTCTAATGCTGCCATAGTGGTAATTTAGTGTGGAGACACTTGTTCAGACTGGACAAGTGTTGATCAGGGAGTGTGAGCTGATCTGGCTCTGAAGAGGGGCTTGAAAATCACCAATAATCAATAACAACTATTGTTAAATTAACAGATGGTGATGCAGTGCTCTTAACACAGCTAATCATCAGTTGTAGTCTGTTATAGTTTGGCTTAGTTATAAAAATGGCAATACAACAAATATTTGCGTTACTTGGAGACCACCTGGAGACGTATGAAGGGCCCCTAGAGGATCATCTGCCTTTACTGACATAAGATATGTAAGATAACGGTTAGATGTCGTCACACTGGTTTTATCGCTGTCTGTTCTCAGGTCCCGATGGTGGCTGAAAAGAGGCTTATTGGCCCTCTTTGTTATCTTCATTTTGGTGCCTTTCTCGCTGAGAATACTCCCAGGATTAATCCAGCACCTTGTTTACACTCACAGAAGTAAGTGAATTCCCTATCTGGCTCTTAGAAGTACTGTAAATCCTCACGTTGCTCACAAAAAAAGAGCCCTCCTCTTTTCTGTTCCTGTTTGTAGTCAGGGTGCCACTCTTTGTTGACCTCAGCCGACCTGCTGATCTCTCCCTTAATCACACCATCAACATGTACTTAACATCAGAGGAAGGAATCTCCCTTGGTGTATGGTGAGTATAAGTCAAGTTCAACATTTTCTTCCTTTTCTAGCGTAGCTATAAAAAGGCTGAGACTGTTTTTTAATGATCCAATTATCAGTTGTGTCTCTAAGCGCGTGTTTTGAACTGTTCAAGGCACACAGTGCCTGAAAGTCAATGGAAAGAAGCGCAGGGGAAGGACTTGGCATGGTACCAGAACAGTTTAAGTGATGGAAGACCAGTTTTCATATATCTTCATGGGAACACAGGCACAAGGTATGATAAATAATGCATTTGTATTATAGTTGGCTGCTGAAGAAGCAGAGAGTAAAAGTGCCACACAGCTAGATATATTTGGGGTTTTTTTTCTTTTGGAAAACACCAATCTATTGTGTCGTTTGTGAATCATTCCAACAGGGCAGCCACTCATCGGGTGGGAGTGGCAAAAGTGAGTGATCACCAACATAAACATATTAATCTTTTGGAGGTCTAATAAAGGTTTGAAAGTACCAATAGCCCTTCTGATGACAAATAAGCGTTATGTGTCAACAGGTATTGAGCGCACTTGGTTACCACGTGCTGGTGCCTGACTACAGAGGTTGGTGCAAATTAAGATTTATGACTCTTCTTCTAAACATATTTTCCGTCTCTATGCTTCTTTGCCTTCTTATTGATTGTAAGACACAACCTTCTCACATTGATTTAATATCAGTTGTGCTTGATGAGTTGTTTGTTGTAAGGCAGTCAAAAGACAACAGTTCAACTTTAGGTCAGCGTCTAGTGCAGATTTTCCTCTGAGTGGCTGCCACCTGGCGGCAGTTAAGAGCAGCTCAGTGATGTGTCAGTGAGCAGTAGTTGATGTGAGAAACTCTGGCAGGGTTCGGAGATTCCACCGGGGAGCCGACTGAAGCCGGTCTGACCACTGATGCCCTCTACTTGTACAACTGGGTCAAAGCACGCAGTGGAAACAGCCTGGTCGTCATCTGGGGGCACTCTCTGGGCACTGGGTCAGTAAGGAAAGACTCCCAATTAACAGCATTTTAGAGACACTCTTGTGCAAGTAAAAATCACTCAGATCAACTGTTGTTGGATGTGCATTGCATTCTCCTCTTTTTCAAGATATTAGACTTTAAACTTTGAAGTAGTTGCCTGCAACTTTTACACCTTAATGACACTTTTGCTATTCATGTCTAATTGATATAATAGAGCAGCAATCGATAGCAGTTAGCACGAGCAGTGATGGCCGAACAGATGAAGAGAAGAGCTCCACACACAGCAACACAACATGTATCCACAGGAAATCAGCGCAGGGCCAAAAACTTTGAATTCAACACAGAACTACAGCGAAAAAGAGTTCTCTAAAATAGTGATTAGTTACACAATTGGACACTGCAGTTCGTGATTGGAGCATGTTAAGGAGAGGGTCCTTAGTGTTAAACTGAGGCAGGTCACGTTCAGTTTGGAAAGATGACAGTTGCAGATATACACAGAAAATCAAAAATACAGTGTGTTGCTCTTGATACAAACTGCAGACAAATCTCACCATATTCAACACAGTCATGTCTAGCAATAAGATACAAATTCAAGGCAAAGCAGGAAAAAAAAATATTTTTAGAAATGCTAGCAGGAGAAATAGTAGAAACTGTAACTGTAAGTGGCGTACTTTAAAAAAAAAATCACTTAAAGGTATTTGAAAAGTTGTAATTAGCTACTTCTTATTTTTTATGCTTCCATAGTAAATAATTTAATCAACAGTTATACCAAACAAATCTGACTCATCAGTAAAATACATGGTACATTCATGACAGAAATGATTGGAATTACCCCACAGCTAGAATAAATGAATAGGAGGAAACTGTTAGCTCCAACTATACACAAACTGGAGAAACTGAAGCTGTTGCTCTTCATATCTCTGTGCAGAGTGGCCACTAACACCGCTGTAAAACTGACTGAGCAAGGTAGGTTTGGCTACCAGTGAATCTTGGCAAATAGAACTGAGAGGAAATAATTCCAACATCTATATGACGACCATTTCCTCTTCTCTTCAGGTGTAGTTTTTGATGGTGTGATCCTGGAGGGCGCATTCAATAGTGCTCGACAGCAGATAACAGATCATCCTTTTACTTGGGTAAACTCATCTAACTTACCGCTTTTGATGCTTGGTTTGTTCATTTCATATGGCTGCTACTGCATTACGCATAACCTTTCAATGTTTTATTTTCTTTCTGTTTTCAGTATTACTGGAAATTTCCGGGCTCTGGGTACTTTTTCCCGGATCCATGGGCAGAAAACAAGATAGTCTTTCCCACTGAAGAAAAGTAAGTTTTTCTGAAATGCTAACATGCTGCTTATACACAACAGTCAAATATGAAATGATGCATAATATCAAACATTGATCAGCTATTAATATTGTTATTACCAGTAAAACGTAATGACTTAATATGTAATATATACTCATATGTTTTTGTTCTTCTGCAGTTTGAAGAAAATGAAAAGCCCAATCCTTTTCCTTCATGCAGAAGACGATCACTTAGTGCCCATTCACATTGCTCAGCAGGTATTACTGGCACAGAAAGCTACAATATTTTCCTCACAGCTGTAACAGATTAAGTGTCTTCTCCAGGATAACCTTTTGTTTTAGGTACACTGAACTTTCTTTGCTTTCCTCTCCCAGATGTATGAGGTAGCAGCGCGTGCCCAGAATGCAGAGCGAGTCAAACTAGAGTCATTTGATGGTTCTCTGGGGTATCTGCACAACGGCTTATATAGAGACCCCCGTCTGCCTGACATCATAAAGTGAGAAAACATTGCACTGATAATGCTTAAAGGTTATTATATTCTGGCTTGGCAAATCTGTGTCTGTTCAATAATCTGTTTTTTCTTTTCTACAACATGTATATCTCATCATGTCTCCTCTGCAGGAAGTTTGTGCTGTCGTTGTAATGTTGGAAAGACGACTGAAGCGGAAAGACCTTCCCGGACTTCAGACGCAGAGCACTGATTTCATTTGATCACACACTATATTCAAATATTTTGTCTTAACGGTTGCATACATATGTGATTTACTTTCTGATTCTTATGAATCCAAAATGTTTATGTTGAACATTCATTGTGTTAAGAATGAATGCAAAAACTGTTCAGGCAAATACATATTAAACTTATTCGAGATAAGATTCAAGTGTTATGTGCTGATTTGTTTTTTCTGTCTGTGGGTAATTTATTCTGCTTTATCAGAACTAGAAATAACAATTCCAATTGGAAATGCAGTTTGGATGACCCATTGTTACAGTAGGTGCCCTCTACTGGGCATTATTGTGTGGTGATAATGCTCATCTATAATACTGAATAATGAGTTTGGTAATCCAAGGCTTAAGATGTCTAGGTGTCAGTGACATTTCAGAATAATACACAGAGAACAGCTGGGAAATTTCTGTTCTCTGATCTCGTTATCCCAAGTGTGGTTTTAGAAAAAAACACAGAAAAATTTCTGAGTTTTTTCAGTTTAAACAGAATATATGGTGCAATGCATACTGCAAGTTTGAAGAATCACAGGTCAAATGTCATTGCAGTTTAGTGTCTGAGTTAACCAGCACTTCAATGCTCTGTCTGTCTGTCTTGCACTTTTTGTTAAAAGAAAACACATAACGTATTGGTCTCATTTGGAAAAACTGTAGGAGATACCCACCTTGCAGAATTCCTGTAACACCACTTTACCTCATAAATTCACAGTGAATTGGCAAAGATTAATTCAGGTACATGTAGCACCATTTAAAGTTGCCTTGAAGAATCTGTTCAACCACTAGGGTTCTTCTATGAGCCAAAAAATGTACAAGAAAGATTTATAAGGGAACCTATAGTGACTAAAGAGTAACTTCCTTGTGCTTCAAAATGTGTTCAAAACGTATTTGATTTTTGTAAAATATCCACAAAGCTGTTTTCTTTTGAATAAAAAAAATCATCTGCTCACTTGGTCAGGAACACTTTAATGCATACTTCATCTTAATTAGCAACTATATGTTGAATATACTGTTTTTCTTAATTCACATTTTTTATTGAACCAAGTCCCCCTTGTAAATTGCAGTAGAATATTATAGTGTCGCATACTATGCACTGTCTCACTACAAATGAATAACAATGAACGGACTAACAGGATGTACCTTTCAACAAGGCCTTCCAGCTTCCTTTTTGTACAGATATGCTGTACACTCAAATTGATTTTTTTCTTTGATAAATTCAAATCTCATTAGAATTTCGAATTCAGTTATATATCACAATTTTTGTAGATGTGAAATGACATTTTTAAAGCTCAAGCATGTGTAAATAGTCAAGGAAGCTTGATCTGTCTCCTTTTGAAGACAAAGTTTGACCACTATTGTCCCACATTTGCAGAGTGGTATCTTGAAAGAGAAATAAAATTGGAGTACCTTTGAACTACTGCTATAGATGGAGCATTTTCTAAAAAAAAAATGCATGGCCCCTTTTTATTATACTTGGCAGTTATGGTTCTGATAAGAGAAGTATAACCAACTTTATTAATGACTTACAAACTGGAGCTGTCATAGGTTTCTGGCCATGGGAGAGAGACATATTTTATGTTCTCAATAATCCATCTATTAATTGGATTTATAAATCTAAGTTATCCGCATTATCCTCAGAGAAGCATGAAAATGCAATTCCAACAGATAAGGTTGAGGTTGTTGTGAATGCTTTCAATTGCACATGTCAATGCAGGAAAAGTGAGATACTACAGACAACTTTAGGCCCTATAGGAGGCCTCATCAGACAGTGATGAATAGACGTGTTTGTTGTGCGCGGGGATCATGTTTCATACACCATCTCTGTTAAAGGTGAGGCGAAGCTCCAGTCTTGGCAGTCGGATGACGTGGCTGAAGGTTGCGGACGATGCGCCGACAGAGTTTCTATATTCACCGTTTGATCCATCACTTTCCACAGTGACTGGAGGCTGTGAGCCACGTGACTCGAGTCAGCCAATCCGAGGTGCGTACGATGAGCGCTCGTGAAGCGCTTACGCCATATGCGTAAGAGAGCATCCCTAAAAATTGCCTCTGTCATACAACCAGGAAGAAGGTGGGATAGCCCTACAAAGCTAACATCCCCAATCTTTCTGCATACTTTCTCCGAAAATAATGGGGTCTTCCAGGTGGAAGGTGGCAGCGGCGGCTTTTCTCGCTATAGTGGGCTCTTTATTACCTATCGACGCAGATGAACATGAACACACGGTAAGACAACGTTTTGAGAGGCCGATTGAAAAGAGGGAGCCTTGAAAATAATGGACGTTTGTGCTCTGTGTAACCTGCTAACTGTAGCTGCGACGGCTAGCTGCATACAAGAAAACGGAATTACAGACACGACGGAGAGCATGGCTTGGTCTGTTGGGTTATTTATCGATACTTGGTGAGCTATCAAACAGATAGGCATTCAATTAGCTAGTTAACTTGTCACCACTTATCGGCCTAAGTGCTTATGGCTAACGTTTGCCTGCTAGCATGTTAGCACGTCTTCCTCACTGGTTTTCACCAAGCTTTCCTTGAGCACCGGCGGAAACTGCTCTCAAGTTAGGCTAGCTATCAGTTCTTCAGCAAAATCAAAACTACTTGCATAATGAACGCGTAAAGCTCAAGGCAATCCTCACAAACACGATTTACCCGAAGTGATGACCGTGATGTTTGTTTTGTCAGCCAACGTTAACGTTATATTATGCCGAAACACCGGTTAAACGTCAGGGCCTCTCGGTATTTCTTCTGTCTTCTTCGGTTTTGTCAGACCCAGACACCGTAGTTACAACTGTTTAACAAGTTGATGGTGTATTACATTGTCTTCTTCACATATTCCATCTGTCTTATGTGTTAAAAGCTGTTAAGTTAGTAGAAACGGATATAGCAATGAAGTTAAGTTCTTTTTAAGAAACGTAGATAATGTACACCAAGTTTAATGTTACACTGACGCATCAATAAGTGTGATACATTTTCATATGTTTGCATGAATTTGAATGCAGTAGAGCTCATTTCACGTCAGTTTAAGTGGAAATTTGATGATCACAAGTCATTTTTTAAACACCAGGGTCTAAATCGAATGTACCTGTAGCTGTGTTGTTACTAATGTGAGGGTGAACATGTTTTGAAAGTTATGTAGAAGTCACACGGACATTTTCATGTAGAATATCAAATACCTACAATATGAAACCAGAACTGGTGTAGCATTTTTGGACTTCACAATAGGAGTTATTGTTTTTCCTTTGCAGTACACAGATAAGGAGGAGGTAGTTTTATGGATGAACACAGTGGGGCCTTACCACAACCGACAGGAGACATACAAGTATTTCTCCTTGCCCTTCTGCGCGGGTTCCAAGAAGACCATCAGTCATTACCATGAAACACTCGGAGAGGCTCTGCAGGGAGTGGAGCTTGAATTCAGCGGCCTAGACATAAAGTTCAAAGGTATCCTACTATCACACCAATTTTCACCTGTTGAGCACACATGAACTGATGAGAGCATTGAAATAATAGTTTGTCACTCGTCTCTGAATATTTGGGTCTATTCTTTTCCACACGTCATTTTCCTATCTAACAAAATAATGTGGTATTTATGATCCCTGTAGATGAAGTCATGCAGACAACATACTGTGAAATTGACCTGGACAAAGCCAAGAGGGATGCCTTTGTCTACGCAATAAAGAATCACTACTGGTACCAAATGTACATAGACGACCTCCCCATCTGGGGTAAGTGATACATCATTTCCTTTTTTTTTTTTTTTTAAACTTGCTTCTTGGCTTGACAGACCTCCTACGAAATTGCCAGATAATCATACATGTCTGCGTTGTAAGTTGTCCTGTGATTTGGAGTATTACTGTAGTATTTTCTGGCTCTGTCTATCTGTGTCTTCCATTCTGTCTCAGTTATTAGTTACTTATTTGCTTATTAGCTCATTAGCCTCTTACAAAGGTTGGCAGTGACACCGGCATCTTGTGTGTCAGTGTGGTTATCTTGATATTGGGGAAGTTAAACCAGTTCTTATTCAAGGCTGGATCTGTCCATTCATCCTAGGCCAACCTAATCGGGGCGTAACAATACACACAGCCTTGTATCAGTTGGCTTTCTAAAAGTCACTCAAGTCAGTACGTGCAGTGAATCAAACGATTCACCATGATTTTTGTTCAGAATCTGTTGAGCAGTGCAGCACTGGTTGATTAGCTGCTTTCTTCTCTGCTATCTTTCAGTCAACTGAAATGTTAGAATTACTTTAAAATGTGATTGTGATGCACATTGTAAAACACTCCTTGTTTCTGCTCTATTGAAAATGTACTGATATATTAAATTACACCCCTACAACTTACAATATTGGTACATTCACATGTGGAAAAGAGCTTTTGACGCCAGCCTTGACCATGAAGCGCTCCATTGTTTTACTCTGATAATAGGCATATTAATGAGAATTAATCACTGTCACTACAGACTCTTCTTAAGGCTGTCATTCTAACAAGCAATCAGCTATCACTCGCCTACGTGGTCACAGTTTGTACAATGGTGCCACACCTACAGTTGCTCAAACATAACTGTGTATGTTGATGTTGTAGGTAGTGGGTGGGGCACTGGTATTTATTCAGACAATGCTGTATGTTACATAATTATGCCTTAATCTCAATAAATAGATATTGACTTTGACATCATGTCCGGTATGTCAGGGTGGTAACGGAACCAGTGCACTTATCCCCTGATCTGAGACATTTGGTTGGGGTTATTCACTGAAAGCCTGGTGCTCAGTAACAGCAGATCTGTAGTTAATCACTTTCTGACCACAACACACTTGCAACACACTACTGTCTTAAATTAGATCACTTGCCTAAGGTTGGTAAACTAGAAAAAAACATTGCCTGCCAAAGTTAATTTGTTATCCAGAATAATGTGCATTTTTCATAGTAGTATATAACCATACCTGTTGCCAATGCTACAATCAGAAACAGTGTGATACTCACTCAAAAGGCAAATGCATATTTAGAGCATTATGGAAAACTTTCTCATTAGTGAAACTTTTTTTAGTGGCCTCACATCTGCTACAGTACATGTTGCCACAAGGGAATAACATAACATTTCTATATTAACATTAAATTTGTTATGTACCCATGCAGTGGAGAAACAGGAAGATAAATATGTTGTTGGGTTTTTTTGACCTAGAATAATAGGCAGCCAGTTGGGAGGTGATTAAGAGTGATTGTTTTGCATCAAACTGATCAGAGTTTTATTATGGTGGCCAGCAGGGACAAACTTTGATAACTGCTGAAGCCTAAAGACTGAATGTAACGGATGAATACAGATTATGCTGTTACACAGTTAATGAGCAGTGTAGCAAGTGACCTTTATTTGACACTTACACTCCTTGATAATTAATGTTATATAGCCTCAGTGTTTACGCCTGTCCATTTGACCACTTCTGTATGCACCATATCTTTAATTCAGTGCATGTCAAAAAATTTTTAAGGTATTGTTGGTGAGGCCGATGAAAACGGAGAAGATCATTACTTGTGGACGTACAAGAAACTGGAGATCGGCTTCAATGGCAACAGAATTGTTGATGTAAATCTGACCAGTGAAGGCAAAGTCAGGCTCGTGCCAAACACAAGAATCGCAATGTCATATTCTGTGAGTACTGAATGACCTGCTTAGTGGTCCTTTTTATATACTACTACTACTTATTTTATGTCTGTAGTATGTGTCTTGTAATCTCATGGGGCTCGGGTCATGTAAACATGTTCATTTACAGTTAATATAACAATGTAAATAAACCTTTATTATCACAGGTGAAGTGGAAGAAGTCAGATGTGAAGTTTGAAGACAGATTCGACAAGTACCTTGATCCATCCTTCTTTCAGCACAGGGTAAGTTAAATATTATATGTTTGGTTTTCAGAGATCTGTGCTTCATCATGCAAGCCAAGAATGCCAGTGGCTTGTTAAAACTTGTGTATTACCTTTTAGAAGGTACGAGTTGAGCCTCGTACCATGGTAGGTAGTGTTACTGACCAACCTGGCGACTTTTGGCTGACTCTTGAACTCCACCTGCAGTTGTGGCAGGAATCCAGCTGAGCTCTTTCTAAAAGGAAGTTTGGCTGATTTAAGAGTCTCAATTTTGATCTACTACAGCCAGTGGGCGAAAAAGTTGTTTCCTGCCCTGACTTGTACAGTGAAGCTGAGGCCACTGAGAGCAGGGATTTTACAAATGAGTGTTTGTGTGACTTAAATACCTTGAAATATCCTGAGTATAATGCATTCAGCAATTTGTTACTGAAAACGTTTCCCCACTACATTGTTAATTTTGTTTTATTGAGGTTTTTTTAATATTTGATATATTCAGTTTTGATGTAATAATCTTTATAACAGTTGCTTCTTAAAACAGTTGTTGTTTTTACTAATTCTTTTTTTAGATTCACTGGTTCTCCATCTTCAACTCCTTCATGATGGTCATTTTCTTGGTGGGTCTGGTGTCCATGATTCTGATGAGAACACTAAGAAAGGATTACGCCAGATATAGCAAAGAGGAGGAAATGGACGACATGGTAAGTTTTTATTGACTTAGCAGTTTGCTCATGAGCACATTGTTATTTGCTGAACGTAGAATTGTAAGTGAGATTCCATTTTTAGGTTTTGTCATCATTGTTTTCTTTGAGTTTTAGCAAATAGTAGGTTTGTCTTTCAATTAGTCATTTTTCCTACTTATTTTTTTTTTTATTTTTGAAAGAAAACAAAGAATCACTGTTGTCTTTCCATCAAGTGATGGACAGTGTGCAGGATTCTTTTTCTTTCCGAGTCGAGTTTTTGATCCTACGCACCTGTCACTAAGACTTTATGGTGTGCAAGAATTCTTTTGAAATTCCTTCTCATTTTGCATTTTGTCACTGTGTGCCATCAGGACAGAGACCTGGGAGATGAATACGGGTGGAAGCAGGTACATGGCGATGTGTTTAGGCCGTCAAGCCATCCACTGATCTTCTCCTCGCTCATCGGCTCTGGCTGCCAGATCTTCTCCGTCTCCTTCATCGTCATAATCGTCGCTATGGTTGAGGATCTGTACACAGAGTGAGTAATTGGCAGCTAATTGCCTGGTTATAGTCAGATACCGTTTCAAAACAGCGTTTTAAAACAAAAACGATCTCCATCCAGACGAGCGTTTCAGCCCCGTTTCAGAAATAATCTCCATCTATACTAACACGCTTGAAAATGCATATATTCACATACACTGGGCATGCACGGGACGGTGTAAACAGGAAGTAGATTGTCTACTCTGCCGGTGGAAGCTCAGTTGTATTAGATACTGAAAACGAAGAACGGCAATGGCAAAAAGTAAGACCAGAGATTTCTTTGCTTGGAACACATATACAACAAGGTCAGCAACACCTGTAATTCGTTATCCATGTTGAATCAGCAGCTGGTAGTCGAGGCTGATGTCTTTGTTTGTTTTCTTCCGGAAAAGGGACACGTGATAGGGGCGCGACGAATCAGGGAAGGACACGTAGTGACTGACAAGACCCATTCAAGAAGCAGAACGTGGGTGTCTGCGTCATCGTTTCCAAATGCCTCAGTTTTTTTGTACGTCCAGACTAGAACGCAACCCTGGAGTTTTTAAACAAAAACAGGGCCAGCTGCATTTCCAATCGATCCATTTTCGGGGCTGTAAAACGCCACAGTAGTGTGGACGCTAGGTGTAAACAAAGCAAAACACGTGATTTAAAATAAAACCATAGGAGTGTTGATGTAGCTTGAGGGAGAAGTGGACTTCAGTGCTCCACTCATCATTTTTCTCTGCAGGAGAGGATCCATGCTGAGCACAGCCATTTTTGTGTATGCTGCCACCTCCCCTGTCAATGGCTACTTTGGGGGAAGCTTGTATGCAAAACAAGGAGGTAATTAAAAAAAAAAAAAATGTCCATGCATCACATTCAATCTCTTTCCTGGGCTATTGGCTTGATATTTCCTTTCGAAAGCTATTATAAATTTCTCACATTATGCTGTTTGATTTGTCTGACTAATACAGGCAGAAGATGGATTAAGCAAATGTTCATTGGAGCCTTTTTGATCCCAGCCATGGTGTGCGGGACTGCCTTCTTCATCAACTTCATTGCTATCTACTACCACGCCTCCAGAGCCATCCCATTTGGCACCATGGTGGGTTTGACACAGCAACACCTCCCTAAAAACCACAGTTATGAAGAACATCCTCTGAGTCAACAGCTTCAGTTTATCTGTGTGGCTGTGCTGCTCTGTGATAATGATATGGAGTAATCGGTCATGGAGCTGATAGACAAGTATTTAAACTGCATTTCATACTGTGTCCTTGAAGATACATTTCTATAGTTCAGGCAAGGAAGTGATCCTTTGGCTCATCTGAGGAACACTGAAAACCGATCACATAATATAAAACACATTCCACATGACGCTGGCTCCCTGAACTCTGAGTTTATTTCTGCATTTAGTGCCAAAGTTTCCAAAATACTAATTAAAAAAACAACAACAACCCATGACTGCTTTCCACAGAAACTCTTCAGTTTCTTAATTACAAACAGCTGTTTGTTGGCTCAACGCAACACTCAAGTATTGTTCTGTGTCTATCAGCACAACATGAGATCAATCATAAGTGTCAAATAACCGTCTTGAAATCAGACCAGGAAAAAGCCATGTCACAGCCAAACTTGTTATTTCAACAGATGTGGAAAAAATCTGGGCGTTAGTTTTTTTGTTTTTGTTTTTTTTGTTTGTTGTTTTTTTTTTTTTTTTTTTTTGGCCAGACCTGAAGGTCATCTGATCATAACCATGAGCCTGTATGCATTTGTTATCCCTCTAATTTAATTAACATTAATTGTCCATGGCATTTGTACCTCCTATGAGCATTAATTATGAAAATCTGGGAATCAAGAGAACCAGCACCTCTTAAAATCATTTCAACAGTTTATTAAAAGTCATTGAGCGGAACATTCCTGGGACACAGTCAAAGGACAATTGAGATAAATCTGAAAACACCCTGGACGTTGGCTGGAAACACAGACCCCGCCCCCCAATTGAATGTTAATAATTTTTGTCTCCTGCAGGTCGCTGTCTGCTGTATCTGCTTCTTTGTCATTCTGCCGTTAAACCTCGTGGGAACAATTTTGGGGAGGAATCTGTCTGGCCAGCCAAACTTTCCCTGCCGAGTGAACGCTGTGCCGCGACCGATCCCCGAGAAGAAATGGTAGGTGTGGCCCGACACAGGCAGGGCCGATTTACATACATGCGTACATGCTCACTGTAAAGAAAATGACAATTAAAACATACTATTGATCATAACACATATTTTGAACAGTACTGGGGCAAACAATTACTATTATCAAGTAATCCTTTTGATTCTAATAATTGACAAAAGGTTCATTAATTTTGTTTATAAAATGTCAAAAAATGACACATACCTGTCACAAGTAACAAGAGCCAAATATAACATCTTAAAATTACTTATTTTGTTTTACCAACAACCCAGAAACCCAAAGATTTTCAAATTAATTAGATACATCTTATGTATCAAAATACTTCACATGCATTGATTAAGTAATCATCTCAGTACTACTGTGCAGCATCTGGTGTACATTCAAACATTATGGCATGCTGTGTATTTATGGTTGTGGAGGGAAGTGTAATGACTGATCAGTGGGCAGTGAGGAAGTTGTTCTTAATGCATGAAATGAATTCTAAGTGTTTTAGGACCTGTGTTCAAGTGTTACACTTCAGGTCAGAAGTAGAAAATGGTTTTGCTTTGGGTAATGAAAAATGGCAACGCAATAAACTTTTAGTGTATTAACATTTACAACCTTCTGCCAGGCACTGTGGCCGGCTGCCAACAGGATGTGGTAGATGTGACTTTAGGCCACTGTCAGACTTTGCTTGAATTTCCAACCTGGGTCCACCTTTTCCTTTTTTTCCCTTCTCACAACACAGTCATAAAAGTCACAAAGTCACGTGTCCTTGCCCTGGAGGGGGGGAATCTGACGGGAACACCTCACCATGTATAGTCGTATTCACATGTTAAATCTTGTGATCTCTCAGGTTCATGGAGCCGGCTGTCATCGTCTGCCTCGGAGGAATCCTTCCATTCGGGTCCATTTTCATTGAAATGTAAGTCTATGCTGTAATACTGAGGGGTTTGTATGCCGTGAGAGGATCTTTGCAGCAGGTGACATGTTTTCTGTCCTCGCTCTTCAGGTACTTCATCTTCACATCTTTTTGGGCCTACAAAATCTACTATGTGTACGGCTTCATGATGCTGGTCCTGGTTATCCTGTGCATCGTGACCGTGTGTGTCACCATCGTGTGTACGTACTTCCTGCTCAACGCTGAGGACTACAGATGGTGAGTGTAGACATGTTTTGCCACAGTCTGACACTGACTTTTTCCGAACAATAAAAGCAATGTCATAGAAAATAATCTCTTTCAGAACATTTTCATTTTTTTTATAACATGTTTGCTGTAAACCTCATGTTCACCTGCCTCAGTCCCTAATCAAGAGCTGAGAGAATTATTAATGATTCAAATGTCAGTAATGAGTCAAAAAGTAACTAAAAGTGGCCTACGCTGCTGATTAAGTCTCTTAACTGTTCTCTTTGTTTTATTTTCTGCTTGTATTCTCTTTTCCAGGCAATGGACAAGCTTCCTCTCCGCCGCATCCACTGCTGTTTATGTTTACATGTACTCCTTTTACTACTACTTCTTCAAAACTAAGTAAGTTTTAGACTTAATTTAACCCACATAAAAACTACAACAGTAGTCAAATCCATTTCTTATGTTGTTTCATCCTGTTGTATTTCAGGATGTACGGGCTGTTCCAGACATCCTTCTACTTTGGCTACATGGCTGTGTTCAGCACTGCCCTAGGAATCATGTGTGGTGAGTCCTCCATCTGTCCCGACCTAAAGAAACTCATTACTCTGGCAAATAACATTCACTGAGCTTGGCTTTTATAAACTCCAGATTTAGTCAAAAACTCATTATTTGCAACGTCTGTTAAAGTACCACAGACTTGGAGTAAGTATGCTGCCACAACTTCATCAGTCAGTTAGATTTTTTAGTGACAAAATGCCAAACTATCTTTCACATTCAGTCAGTCAGTGTGACTAAGAGGCAGAGCTCTTGAATACTTTGGTTTCCTAAAGATTGGGCCCAATGCAAAGGCGTTTGAGTATTCTTATCCTTTTTTTTTTTTTTTGTGAGGTTTGCTTGTACAAGTGTTCCAAGTCAGACTCTCCAAACCCTCTTAACTGCACAAACTTGTGGCTTGTTTCAACCCGATGAATGCTGCATGTTCATGAATAGGGGTGCGTGCGTTCATTGAGATTTGATCATAAGCATAAACAACGCTTCATTCACAAACATGTTGCCAAAGAGTAAAAGAAGAACTTCACACTGCAGAGCTTGAAGTCCTCCTCTTGGGACCATTTTATCATCATCATGTTTTACCAGTTTACTTATTTTTTTGGTAGATTTTATTGAAATATTTTGGCATGGCAAAGACCCTGGGGTCCAGGGGAACACATATGGAAACATTACAAATGCAGCAGTGTTAGTGGTCACGGGGGACCCAAAACAATTAGAAAATATGAACGCAGGTGCCATCAGAGCAGCATCGTACTGTGACAGAGATAAAGAGGGAATGGTTTGACATGAAGTTAGATGCTAAAAAAAACATCTTGCTAAAACAAAGCGGTCCATGATTTAGATGGGAGGTGGTCAAAGGGGACGCGACAGAATATTACACAGCAGGTGGTGGTGCACTGCTGGGTGAAGCGTAGGATATTCCCCTGGACCCCAGGGTCTTTGCCATGCCAAAATAATTATAGAATATAGAAAGGCAGAGATGACTGTACATGACTCCTGCCACAAATTCTAAATACAAATGAATGCTACGAGTTCACTCATACGTGCCACTTGGGAACGGATCTGAACATCCAAGTAGTTCTTGTCTTTTTCTGGTATCTCTTCTGGTCTTTTTAGGGCAGACTGCACATCAGTTCTTCAGCTTCAATTGCAGTTAAATAGACTTTTCCTCCCCCACTGCAAGCCAAACTCATTCTTCAGCTTGAAGAGTAATAAGCCAAGGCTGCCACCCACGTACCTTAAAGCACCTTTTGTGGAGCTCTCTAATCTGCACTAGCTGCTACATGGTGCCTTCTGGGTTTGTTGGATGTCTGACTGGTTATTTTGTAGACGTAGGAAGTGCTTTTCCTTGCTCTGACTTTTATTGGATACCTTCACCAGTAATCGTCTTTTCCTGTGATGGATTTACCCGCAAAGTGAGAGTAGAGCGTGATACTTGCAGTTGCCAGGGCACCTGAAAGAAACTCATAGAACACATTTGTTTTGCAGGTGCCGTTGGATACATGGGAACAAGTGCCTTTGTGAGGAAGATTTACACAAATGTGAAAATTGACTAAGAAGCGAAGCAGCAACACAGGGATATTAATGGATTTGCCTACGTGTATCCTGTAAGACGGCGGGCACAAGTCATTCTTTATTACTTTTCTTTCTTGCAAAGAGATTGTGAGAATCTCACTTTGTACAATGTAGTTTTTCCATTTTCTGAATGAATTTCAACGCCGCAACTCAAAGTGTACAAGAGCAAATCTGCGGAAGAGATATCAAACACAAGGTTCTGTTTTTATCAGTTGCTTTCAAACAAACGTTGGGGCAAGTGTTTAAGGCTGACATGGCTTCTCTTTTCCAACCCAGTCCCACCTGAGACCAGAGAACATAAATGTTTATTGATGGAATAGTGTAGCTCTCTTCAGTGAAGAGGCCTAAGTATATTGAAAGCATTTGTTCTATTGTGTCAGAATAATAGAGAGTTGGGTGTGTGCCCGTGTTCTGACTTGATTTCTATTTTGTATTCTTGAAGTCACTCGAAATATCGTTATTACACAGTACAGTAGTTTGTTCAGATTTACTTCCACTGCAAAAAGATGATCTAAAAGGCTCACTCGAGAATCATTCCCCCATTTTGACGATTAATTACCTGTTACAGTAGCAATCCATCCAGTTGAGAGATTTTAGTCCTGCTGTAGTTTACTGTACAGACGAGAACAGAGGGACTGATCAATGGTTGAGGTACAGTAAGAACCGATTTTTAAATGGATGTTTGATGTGATCCCATTTCCTCGTTTAGTCGGGGTTTTCTTAATGTTTGGGTTTGAATGAAGTCTACTTGTAAAGATAATATATGGATGGGGGGAAGTGTATATAACCTTAATAATGTACCTTTAGATGTAGATCCCAAATGTATTTTCGTTGTACAGATTTACTACAGGATGTTTTTTTTTTTTAAATGAATCAGTTAAAAACAACAACAAAAAAAGGTTTTGTTTTGGTTTTTTTTTTTGTCTGTTTGGTGCTTGGGATGGGGTTGGTGGCGCTGTTACATCTTGCCTGAAATTGCATGAAGTTTTCACCAAACCATCTGCTCATCAAATTCCACTTCAGTCGGCGCTGTCAGTTTTTTTCTTTCCTCTGACTCAAAATGTAAAAGGTACAGTTTGATGCCCAGTAGGCCTGCTTATGGACACTCTTCTTATTTTGGTTTCATATTATTTAAAGCTTTAAAAAGGCTCTACATCTTCTGGTAAGCCATTTCCCTCATGTTCTTTCTGTCGCCTAACCTGAAACATCATTTGTGAATGTCAGAAGGAATGAGGTGATTGCTTTGTTTCCGCAAACATACTGTACAAAGTGAAGTTTATGTACACTTAAAACTAGATGTTTTCATAACCACACACACATTTCCCATTTTGTGTAAATACAGTATGTACCCTACTTGTATGAGAAGTGGCAATGCCTTTTTTTCCCCCCCTTTTCTAATTTCCAGTTCTCCCCACTGAAGTTGATTTTGGCACCTCATGTTGTGTACCAATGTCTGATTAGACATTCTGAACCTGCATATTAACTTGCTGTAAAAAGAGAAAATAAACATGTTTATGTACAGGGGTTATTAAGTGTGGTTTTGACTTTGAGGGTAAATGTTTTTGAACTGAATTATTAGATAAGCTCATACATAATGTTCTGTAGATGTGTGTTACAGTCACAGGACCATACAGTAGTACAGTTCAGTGTTTGTTCTGTGTCGAGGGGAAGGTGAGTTAAATTCAGTTAATCGGTTGGGAAAATAAGAGCTATAAATAAAACTGAAGTTTCAGGTCAGTTAGCCTGAACCTCTGTTTAAAATATAGACCACTACACCGCAATCTGGCACATGAATCCAAACAGAGCTGTCATTTATAGAGAATATATTTATTAGTGTATTCTGCTGTGTCTGAGTAATACAACTTATAAACTGTAAACTAAGAGTGTACATTTATTTTTAGATTTATACCATTCACTGCTTTAGGTGTAAGAGTTGTGAACTTCGTCTTCAGTTGACTTTTTCAAAGTACTCCTTGGATCCTTCAGGGGTTGGTTTGATCTGAAAAGCAAACCGTTACACAAAATTAACTTTTAAAAACTACACTGGGGTTGTCTTACAGAGGACTGATGTACCTAATGCACATTTTAAAGCACAACACACACTAGTAGATAATTAACATGACAAACTAAATTTGACAAAAAAAAAAAAAATTAAAATAATTGGACAGGGGACAACATATTGAGACTACAAGAGAAATGAACAGGAACCCTTCACTTTCAGTACTGAATTAATTGAAAAGGATATAGCGTTTGGGAAAGTCTTTTTGGGCAGCATGTACACACGGTATCGGGTTGATGGAACTCACCGTTGGGGACTCAGGGGTCCAGCTGGCCGGACACACCTCACCGTGGGTCTCCACAAACTGGAACGCCTTCACCAAACGAAGGGTCTCTTCTACACAACGGCCCACCGGCAGGTCGTTCACACTCATGTGCTTCACCACACCGTTTGGATCAATGATGAACAGGCCCCTGAAGGACAATAATATAACATAAATGATCAAGCATCTAAACAACAGCTATGAGATTCTCTACAAAACATTCAACACGACTAAATTAAAGTAAAACACAATTGTGTTCTCGATTGGGCCAAATCCTTCCGAAGTCCACTCTCTCCTACTATTATAGTAGACAGATGTACAGCTTGATCTTCTATAGTTTGAGTATTGACGCTGTGGGTGTGAGTATATGACTATTACACTGATAATGTAAGTTCACCAAATGCTGTCTGTAACAGTCATTTGTAACATATTGGCAACATCTTTCTCTTTTACTTAGAGAACATCTGCATTGGACGCACAGATGCAGTTGGCAAAGTACAATTCAATAAAGCCTGGGAGATGGTCCTTTAAAAGAAATCAAACAGTCCTGCATCAACATTATGACACCATATAAGACAAATACCAAGAATGTCTAACGGTCTCTATTAAAAGTAGTGGCAAGAAGTGATGTTAGCCACATGCCAAATCAAAGCAGCAGTAATGGTGGTAGTAACAATAACAGCAGTTAAGTGACGAGTCCTTGAGGGTTCTTACCACACCTGCCCACATTTCTACTGGGTTGTCTTTTCTGTGTTTCTTCACTATATTTTACCAGCAAGTTATAATAACATTGCATCACTGTGCAAATGAGTGCGTAGTATGTAGACAATGATATACCTGTAAATTGTGTTGGAAATTACATTTTAATATTTTAAATGGTCAAATAGTGACATTGCATGTCCTGTAATGGAAGCTGTGAATAGATACTTCCTAGAGAGCACCTAATGAACCTACCTCAGTGCAATGCCAGGACCCTCCAGCAGCACACCATAGTCTCTAGAGATCTGCTTGTTGAGGTCGGACAGCAGGGGGATGTGGATGTTGCCCAAGCCTCCAGTCTGACAAAACACCATAAAATAATACCTGATTAACACTGGCACAATAACTGCTGCTAATACAGCTAATAATAATGCATTTCAGGTTATTCCGGCATTACAAAGTGTTGTGAACACAACCAACACACAGTACTTGCACGTCAGTCATTTACCTTTATGGCACACATCAAAGGATGAATGAAAAAAGTTGAACCTTGCACCATGTGTGTCTGTTAATGATTAAATGAGGGAGAGTACCTTGCGTGGAGTGTTGATCCATGCCAGGTGGGTGAAGTGAGAGTCCACAGACACACCCACCACCTCACAGTTAACGTCGTGGAACTCACTGGCCTTGTCGCTGAATGAGATGATCTCCGTTGGACACACGAAGGTGCTGCAATATGACAAACACAGAGAGAAATAAAAGGCACTGTGAGTAAAATGTTTACTGGCCCAATCACAAAATTACCACAGTACAACTGCAGAGGACTGATGAGATGAGTCTGAATTATTTTCTTTCAGTAGTCACAAAACGCAAAGCGACGGGAGGGGTAGAGGAGTGGGGCCTGTGTGACTTGAGCTCCATCAAATTTGTACCGGTCGTCAGATCTTAGATTCCTCAAAGTACATTAAAATCAAAAGGTAGGGAAAGCCATCATGTTATTCACTTCATCTCTGCATGCATGTCACAAATACTCACAAATCCAGTGGGTAGAAGAAGAGGACCAGGTATTTGCCCTTGAAATCAGCGAGGCTCATCTCCTTGAACTCCCCATTGTGGACAGCTGTGGCCTTAAAAGCAGGAGCAGGCTGAGTGACAGCAGGGGCCCATCTGGAAGTGCCTGATATAGAAGAGTCAAACACAATTTTATCATCTTAATAAGCTACACTTAACTTAACTTGACAGTACTCATTATTGCACTATTACTTATATTATTACATTGTATTATTATACCGTGCATACTTAACAACCTCTAAATCCACTTTTGTACTTACACTTATTTTAGCTTTTATACTTATATCCACTTTGTACTTAATTTATCTTACCTGTATTATAGTGTATTATATTTTGATTTGCTTTGTACTTCTATTCCTGTGTGCGCTGACGTGACAGTGAGCAGCTGTAACAAAAGCGTTTCCCCTCGGGGATCGATAAAGTATTTCTGATTCTGAATGTATTCATTCATACTATGTGCTTTGTTAAACCAAGGTAACTCTTACAGTGTGAAGTACAGGGACATCATACGGAAAACTCCAGACATCTCTATACAATCTGACTTTACATCTAAAGTGAAGATGACATGCCATGCCTGTTTGTGCAAGTGTAAACTCATGTTTTATTTTAATGAAATCTTTACTGATGGAAGCTATTTACAGTGATACTGAAACGGGCAAATGGGACATGCAATCGATTTGAAATTCTTTTTTTTTTTTTTAACAACTTGACCCAGTGTACAGTAATTAAAAGCAAGATACTTTCAGTGGAATTGTATGATGATGATCATATCATCAACTACAAAATGAGTTACTGAACATTTTGTACATGTGAATAGCTTTTTTCTGATCAGTTCATTGCCCTAAACATCAGTTTGGACATTTTATACATGATAGGGCATACAGCTGCCTTATTGTAATCCATTTCAATTAAAAACAAAAAACACATTTTTCATGTCATGATATTATTGCCCAGCTATAATCTGAGGATGTGCTTTTATAACCACACCACGGAACAATGAATAGTCTATTTCACCTTGATTTTCTGGTTATCCGGACATGCTGCTGAGGAAACATTTACACTAAAACAGTTTTGAGAAAACCATCCAGATCTGCCGATTATTTTCTCAATTAATTAATGAATCACTTGGTCTATAAAATGTCAGAAAAAAAAACAGAAAAACGCCCATCGGCTGTATATTCTGGGACTTTGGTTTTGTACATACCGGTACAGAAACAGGCTCTCTGAAGTGCTGGACCGGTGAGGATTCTTGCAGCCCCAGATGCTCCATGTTGACAGGCTGCTGTGACTTTCAACCCTCCTACTGCAACCCTTGCCTAAAAAAAAAAAAAAAAGAAAGAAAAATAGACATCAATTCAACATGAATAATCCACAAATACACAGAAAAAATACTAACCTATTTTGGTTAGCAGCTGGACAGCACTTATGTTTAAAGTTCAAACTAGCTATGTTTGTGTTATAAAGCTTAGAGATATAAATAAAATGATTTTTAATCTGTTGTGTTTGAAACTGTTGCATTTGTCCTCCATGAAGGCAAAATAAGATGTCCTGTTATTTTTCGTGGCTTTCTTTTGCTGCTGCCCACAGTCTAGTGAGCAAAGGTCTTAATGTGCGAGATGCTCAAGAGCTGGACAGGGCTTGTTAAGAAACATTAATGGATGTGAGATTGTGTTATGAGCTGCAAAAGAAGCGGTGGATGAGGTAAAAGACAGGATATCATCAGATTTGATGCCACCAGGTTCTCAGGTTCAGACTGAACAAGACCATATCCTGTGCCGACAAATTAGTGACATTCAAGAGCTGCAGCTTTAAGACTGAGAAATCCTATTTTACATATTGAATATTTGTATACAGAAATATGAATAATTCCCTTCTACTTTTAAAAAGATACATTCCTACTGTCCTAAAGAATATACTCGAAACATAACATATTTCAAATACAACAGGATATCCACGACATTTCAATAATGCAGATGCATGACCTTTCAGTTTTTAAAGCTACTTTTCTTATAATTTGGAGTAATTTTTGTCATGTATACGATTAATTCATGTGCACATGTAGTTGTGGAGTTACTTGGGGGAAGATGTCACTATGATCCTAGTGCAGAGCCGCAAACAAAGCAGTTTTACATCTGCAGTTCTGTCATGGCGCCGTGCACCCCCTTCAGGCAAGAAAAGTAGTATCTTTTTATTTTACACTTGTTAAAGAAAATGCTTAGTTGAGATATCAATGGGTAATTCCAAAAATAATCACATTAGGAATAGAACTGATGCTGCACTGCTCTGTGTGGGTTTAAAAGTCAGCCATGGAGCACTTGTGACCTCACCCCAAACCGTGATATCACAGCAGGTGCTTTTCACGCTGCCAAGGGCAAAATAGCTGCTGTGACAACACTAACTGCCGTCACTAACAGGACTAAACACAAGCACACTAAAAATAAGTGAGCTGTGCCTGAGCCTGTACAGTATGCTTTCTTGCAGGTCTGATGTGGAAGTTTCTGTTGAGTGTTTTCATCTGAATAGTTTGTCTAGACAGGTTAGTTAGTTAGGTTAGTTAGTGTGATGAATCGGGTTAAGGCTCATGAAGTGTTGACATTTCCTTTCATTTAAACATTTTCATTTTAAGTTTATTATTTAGCTAACTTTGTGTTTTGAATGGACCTTTTTCACAGGAGACATTTTTGACTTAGTAGGAAAAACACCGGTGTAAACATTAACATGGCTCTGTTCCCACTAAGCATGCACAATACCAGGACCCTGAAACCAGGAAAGCTAAATAGAATTCAGCCATCATTAATTGTATTATTTACACATGTGATTTTCCTATTGTAACATGTCAAAATGTCTGTGAAAAAGGCCTACCACATTGATAACTGTATTGATAACTGTATACTTTTATGCTGCTGCTGTGTTCACTTCCACCTAAAAAAACCTGCAGTCTCCCTTATGACAAAAAGATATGCCTACTAAGGGAAGCTGCACACATACCATAAAGACCTTTTTCACAGTGCACATTTGACATGTTATAGCAGAAAAGGCTCTCATAGCTGTGTTTTCATATTGAAGTGGGTCATCAAATTCAATAGACAACCCAAACCAAAAAACAAGTCTAAATTCTGCTTTTGAGATTTTTTCAGAAGTGAATATTTCTGTCTCTTAAAGTGTTAAGTGTTAATATCAGATATTTTAATATTTTCTGAGATTTAGTGTTTATAGCAGATATTAACCGTTACTATCCGCTTCACCAGTGTTGACAGACGGCCTGTAGCCTGCATAATAATTATATAGGCATTATTAGACCAGAAATATCCCAGGGTATCGCCACAAAAAGCCAAGCATTTTAGTGATAATGAGATAACCTCAGCGTCAATGTTAAATAAGTTGCTCATCACACATTATCACATTTTTTGAGGGGGAGAAGAGCTTTTACTTGTATGTTACCTTTGTGTGTGTGTGTGATGTCTGGATGATGATGCAGGTATTCAATTACTCATGAAGCTTCTTTGACGACCGTGGCCACTAGATGCCGCTGTACGGTGTGACTCAGCGTCAGTTAGGGGAACAAGCGCGTTAACGTCTCCACTTACTGTACACTATTCATAATGCATCACAGCATAACTGTCTAAACTCCCATGCTTAAAAACATTATTTATTTTTTTTAGGAAACGCTATTTATGTGTACTTGGTCACTCCTCTGTTCGTAACAGGTTACAGTCCGTCTATCATCAAATTCCTTAAAATTGACCCTAATGTTTAATTCCAAAAATGCTTTACAAACTTTTTCTTTGAATCTGCGTGCTCCGCGAGGTAAGTGCGCGTTGCACATTGCGCATGCGCACAGCAGAGAACCAGTACAAAACAAAATAAGAGACGGAAAAACAGAAATAAGACTTGTTTTTTTTTTTCGTTTTGCTTTTTTTTTCGTTTTCCAACATGTCACACAAAACACAGAAGTATCAAGACAAAAACATAAAAACACATTACGCGTATCTGTCTTTGCTAACTGGCATGGCTCACTGCAACACTTCAACAGATCAGATACACCGTTAATTCTTTAATCACACCTGTGCTTCCCCTGCTATGACATGTCGCAAAGTCCAGTGTGTGAAAAAGCTCATTGTATGGAATGGTAACAATTTAACATTACTGTGACACAGTGCCGATAAAATCACGAATTGGTGATTAATCACTTTTGACTATCACAAACAGGCTAAAGGTCATTGATAGAATATAACAGGCATGTTAGTAGCCCAATGCGTTAATATGGTCTATATTACTGAGTATCCTACCAAACAAAGCTACTTTTTGTTGTTGTTTTGTTAGAAGGAAACCCTTACTTATTCTGCTAAATAACTTGAAAGAATAGCCTATTATTTGAATATTTCTTGAGATGCATAGTGGTGTAAAACAGCGGTCGCGGACCAGAGGGCTGTCACCAGTGTCGGCTGGTCCTCCGCTTCAAATGTGCGACACACACACGACATGACAGCGCCTTAGTGCAGAGGTGAATTATTCATCAATATCAGCTATCGACACTAGTTAATTACTGATTAATAAATACCAGACTAAGGCGAAAGAGTGTCGATAGCAAACTAGATGTTGTGGTGTACGAAGTTGCACTTACAGAGCTCCTGAGTAGTCTTCCAATGGTGGCTGCCATTTTGGATTATGTCAGAGGAGGGCGGTTTGAGCAGATTAAAACGTCGTTTACGTACGTGCTCGACGCAAACTTGTCCTCTGAATAAATAAATAAAATATTCACATATATGGTATGCTGTTCATTAGATTTTTCAATCATGAGCACCAAAAACAGCGGTGGAAGACTGGTACTAGTACAAATGATGCCCTAAAAACAAAAAAAAAGAAGCTATCGTGCTGCCTCCAGGTGCTCCTCGTGAGCGCCACAGGTGTTACTTTAGGTTCGTTACTGCCCTAGGAAATAGCAGTTTATTCACTGCTTTCCGAGCAATGGAAAAATAATATGCTAAGAATTATTTATCAAAAATCATTCAAGTCCGTTTTTAGATGTGTGGTTAATTGCTTAAAAAAGGCAACAAAAAACTATTGTGTGTGAACTTTTGCGTTATTTATACGTCCAAGCGTTTTGTGAAAACTACCCTTGTGCCCTCTGCTCAATATACTGAACACAAGGTTAATGATGTAATTATAACCTCCAATATTTCCGATGTCCCAGAATGTAGCATAAACCCGCCCACAACTGAGCACGTGGTTGAAGGCGGAAGTAGTTTCTAAATAGAACTTGACCTCAAAGCACGATACATGCACACTGGTAAAATGTGTACTGTAGAAGTTTTATAGTGCGTTTTTTAATTTATGAGAAGTAAATATATCCGTTGTTCTAATGGATCCTAATCTGTTGTTTTGGAAAAGCCAGGGGCAGGTAACTGTGCACAGTGTTTTAGCATGCAGAGCATCAGTGAAACTGTGTTACATCTTGGTTCCTCTGATATTTTTATTAAAGTGTTGAACTGTACCTTTCCTTTTTTCAGTCCTTCCTCAGTCGACTACGGATCTGGGTTAATCTCCTTGATCCAACTTCCCTGCTTTCCTCTGATGTAAGCAGCAGCCGCTACAGTGATCTCATACTGTGAGATGAGTAGAAAATATGTGATGTTTAACTAGTGATACTGCTCTCCTCAGGCTGAAATACAGAAGGCCCACTCTCTTCTTGGAAGTGGAGAGAAACTAAATGAAACGGTCAGATTATGTTGAGGAATCTTAACTGCACAGTGGTCTGCCAGTCAAATTTATGAACGTGCAGCACATTTATTTGTGTTGTGTGTTTGTTCTGTTTCCTCCTCTAGGATGGGCAAGCACTGACCCTCTCACTTGTGAGTCTTGCAAGAAACACAAAACTGCAAATCATTTGTACAAACAGAACCTTTGCTAAATTAAGAGTTCATTTCTGCCAATGCGTTTATATCTTTGAATGTGTCCAGATGTTGTGATTTGAAGGAGTTTAATAATGTGCTGCTTTTGGTGAGAAGTCTTGATGACTGCTCTGTGTTTACAGTCGTCTGTCCACGCTGATTCTGGTGCTGCTCTTCCATTAGTTTTCCGCCCTCCAGGTACAGTCAAAACCAGGCTTTTACACGTTTTTAATAGTTTCCATCATTATTAGAAAATGTATATTATTACTATTACTATTGTATCACTAAAACAATTAATTTGTAAAAGAGATGCCGATGTCCCCACTTCTGTCATTTCTGTCTAGCACTGTTGCCGATATCAGCACCTCTGGTACGTGTGTTGTCCAATAAATAATAATAATAATATAATGACACTTTGTTCTTGATAGTGGCTATGAAATGAACTTTAGAAAAACAACTGTTTCATTTTTCAGGTGGTTGCCAGCTTTTTGCCACATAGCAGTGTCAAACCTGCTCTGTTTTGGCAGGTACTGAAGCATATTCATCATTTATATTTAAAAAAATGCATTACAGGTGGCTGTAACACAGTGTGCATTAATGATAAAAAATGTATTCTTTCAGTTTTTGCTGCATAGTTACAGTGCTGGGTTCAACTATGCAAACAGAAATTCTTCATCAGAGCAGGTAATTATATATATATATATATATATATATATATATATATATATATATATATATATATATATAGTATATTCAGATATTGAGTTATGAATTACTGTCATCACTTTATCTGCCTTTTTCTCTCACCACCAGGGTAAGAAGATGTCTTTGAAGCAGCTTCTGTTGATCGCTGGAACAGTTTCCTATGCAACATGTGCAGGGGTGTGTACAACGAGATAATCTATGTTGACTGTAATCTAAGTAAACTTTTAAAAAAAAGCTGTTTCTTAAAACATTTTTTTCAATTTCCTGTGTCTTATGATTCAGGCCCTTCCTCAAATTTTCATTAACCGACTTGGTGTAAGAAGCGCACCAATCCAGACTTTCTTTAGGTCGATATTACCAATCCCACTGTCAGGTAAATTCTTTATTTCTGTAGCATAAATAATGTATCAGAAATCAGAAAACTTTATTTTGCATGGCAGATAGTGGAGACATAGGTACAAAATGGTACATTATTTGCTAATTTTCCTTTTTTATATATATATATATATGTGTGTGTATATATATATATATATATATATGTATATGTGTGTGTGTGTGTGTATATGTATGTGTGTGTGTATATATATGTGTGTGTGTATATATATGTGTGTATATATATATATGTGTGTGTATATATGTGTATAATAGTAAGTCAGCTGGCGTGGGTCCAGTAATAACAGGTAGGACTTTTTAAACTAACATGTGTAACTCTCTCCAGCTGCTCTGGCCTTCTTCAATGTGTTTACCATCAGAAGTGAGGAGTCAGAAACTGGGATCCAAGTGTTTGACTCCAGTGGAAATCCTGTCGGCCTCTCTAAAGCAGCTGGAGAAAAGGTGGGGGTGGGGAGCAAATGGACAAAAATAAGTCTTCTCATTGAAAACTTGCAGTGTTAAATGCTTGTTTCTTTTTGTTCAGGCTGTGAGGGAAACTGCGTTGTCAAGAGCGGTACTGTTTGGTACAACCGCTGCTGTTCCTAATCTCCTGGTTTTGCTCTTACAGAGGTCAGCCACTTAAACGTTTTGTTCTATTTACTTGGACAAAATCGCACTTGTTAGGCTTTACAAAATAGATTTTCCTTGACAGAAAAAGACTTTTCCAGAGGAACTCTCTGCTGGTCGCCCCTCTCCGGCACATAAGTGTTGCGTTTGTTCTGGGCTTGATGATCCCCGTCTCATTCAGTCTCTTTCCACAACTGGGAACGGTAAGATTCACGATCCTCCTGTGCTGTAATGTTTTCCATGTGATGAACGCTGACCGACATTGACCTCGTTTTACAGATAAGGAAGGAGAACGTCGAGGAGGAGCTGCAGGCTGTGGCGGACGACGGACAGTTATACTACCATAGAGGACTCTGAGGAGATGTTTTAGTAGATTACTGGATAGCATCATAATAAAAATGTCTTCTTTAACATCATGCAGCTGAAAACGTACCATGCATGTAACACACTCAAAGATGAAATGCAGCTTTTTCTCCCAGATTTCATGTGAACTATTTTGTTGTAAAACACAGTTTAATACATTAAAACAAGCAAGAGGCTACTTTTTGATAGTAAATGTATTTATTTGGAATATTAGGTGTATTTATAGATAGGAAATATTACATCAATTCATGAAAATACATTTAGTTTTCAAAGTTACATGAGCATTTCTATGTATTGCACTCTGTTTTATCTGATATGTTGAGGCACAAAACCATCCTTGTGGCAATGTGGTTGAAAATGTACTCAACTGTAAAACAACAGCGCTAACTATACATCAGTTAAAAAAAATATAATCTGAACAGTAAGACACACATGATGCAATATAAATCAATGTGGACATGGAAGCACCAATCATTTAATCAGTTAGTTACTTTTTATAAAACAGCCTCATAATACAACACAATCTGCTTGTATTTCAGTTGTGTGCAACACTAAAGTCATTAGTAAAATACAAAATGTGACATTGTTTAAAAAAATGTAAATAAACCAACATGTTGTGCAATGTGTCTGTTCCAGTTTCTACCAACTAACTCATTAAACATTTGTAAGTGCAGCTTTGCACTGTGGATTGGCATTTTCATATGAACCAGCTTATTTGTCTCCATTTCACACTGCAGACAAATACTGTAGCTCCTCGTTGTCCATAACTGCTTATGTTAAAGGATAAGGCTAACATTATTAGCTAGCTTATTGACACCAAATCCCATGAAAAGACCAAAATCAGCAGTGCGTTAGTCCATCTTTAAATACTTTCTGACTTTCCTACTCTGTCTGTGGCACTCCGCTCCAAGCCCATTGGTTCCTGCTGAAGACGTAAATCTTTAAAAATAAACAGTCACAAATATATAGTTTCATTTAAAAAAAAAAAAAAAAAGGCAACGTAACTTCCTAAAACAGCTAGGCTCTGTCGTTTTAACAGACGTAACTCAAACGGGAGTAAATAGTGCATTCAGTGGGGACTATTTGTAGCTGCGGATTAATACACATTTGAGTCAAAGTGAACTACAGTGCCCATGTTCATGGTAATGAAGGAACAGTGTAGCTCACTGATGTGTTTTTAATATTTTTTTCACAATGGAATAATATATGGCTCTGGATACATAGACAATACCTAGCAGGATCAATTCATTGTTGGTTTTGGTGTTTTCGTGGGATTTGTTGACAAAAAAAAAAAAACATATTGCCAAACTTATCCTTTAATTCTATGATGTAAAACATCCTGGTATTGGTATTGAGTCATGTCACATATTAGCACAACAGTGCAAGATAAAAACGTCCTACCTCACATGAAGGTTACTGTGAGAAAGTGCCTTGTGCTCACTCTGATGATAACCGTGAGAGTGTGCACAAGCCTTTCAGAAAACAGTAATTATCCCAACATACACAAAACTACAATGTCTTCCTGCAGTACAGTGTCTGAAAACAGGTTTATATCCGTAAGAGCTGCTCGGCAGCTGCCAAATGAAAGAGGAAGTTCTCTGTCGCCGGAGGGAAATGATGCTGCTTTAAACCTTCCAACGTGATTTTAGAGTCTTCGCACTCGTCAGCCAGGGCCACCAAGTTGGCAAGGATCTCTTTTGTCTTGACTGAAATATCCTGTGAATTAACGTGCGGTTGCCATGTTAGATTCAAGACTACATTTCTTACAACTGTGGATTGAATACAGACACGTTTGGGAATTCTCACCTTAATGACCTGACTATCTGACCTCTCAGCATCTTCAGCAGACTGGACAATAAGGTGGCCAATGTCCTTGTGTAACTTCCCCATAGCCATGGCCTCTGTGGTGGGATACTGAACTTCAGTCTGAGGGAAATGCTGTCCTACTCTCTCAGGAATCAAAGCGCTCTTAGACACGTACTGCTCTCTCATTTAAATATACTGTACCTTTGGCACTCTGGGATACTGTGATGACACTGTCTGGGAGGTTCACATACACATCAAACAAGTCCGATCTGTTGCTCACTTCCGGATCTACAAATCCTGCTATATATCCTGCGGAGAAAACGAACACATTGGTGCATAAATAATTCATTTCCCCACCATGAGATCACAGTGCAGATGGTGGCTGATCACCAACCATGGAGGAGGAGACTCTGAATAAAGGTTTACTGTTAGAGTAAATAAATCTGTAGGCAGCCTTACCAGGGCATTTCTTGAGATCCTCTAGTTCAACATCAGTCAGGTGCACATACGGGTGCAGGATGGTCCAGTCTTTTCTGTGCCATGTCAGAGTCGGCAGAACTCTAAGGAGGTACAGAGTTACCCACAGATGACAAGATTCTCCACTCAAAGTGATAATTAAAGTTTCAAGGCAAATATTCTCAACTGAAGTCTTAAATGCACCTTGTAAACTCCAACAACGCTTCAATCCGAGGGTGATGGACAACGATCCTCTTCTTCAGCATGAGAGCGGTATACAGGATGACAGTCTCCATACCAAACTGAGAGACCACATCTGAGATAGAACGCAAACATGGAAGTATACTGGATGACCCGCTTTCATCTCTGACGGAATCTAGAGTGGCTTTCAAGTGAATTTTTCTGTACCAATATCAATTTCAGGTGTGTTTTTTTCTGCTGTCTTTTACTGTAACATTAGATGGACAATATCACTTGTAAACAAGTGATAAAAACACCTATTCTACAACCCTACTACTACTACTAACTCCTATAGCACCCCAAGCATAGAAACACATATCTCGCTGGCACACAATAGCACAACATGTGAATATAATGACGAACATACTGTGTCAAGATGAAAGTGGAATGCTACAAACGTTGTCAAAATACTAATTAATGTCCCTCTTAGCGGCGGTGGTGTCTCACCTTTGACCGAACCAGCCAAGTACGCTTTCCGGACATCATAGTCCTTAATTAGAAATGAGCCGTTCTCATCGCTCTGGCAAATTCCTTTGGTGAGGACGGTGACATAAGCCTCCATCATTTTCACTGGACTGCCATGTTTGATGTACATCCTGGATAATAAACAAAGACATACCACTCAAATGAAGACACACTCACTTTAAAGAAAAGCGTACAAACTACACGCACTGTGCACGCTGTACCTGCAGAGTATTCTACTAAGTGCAGCATACTTCTCAGGGTTGAAGTCTTTTGCTGTAACAACTATTGAAAAATGAGTGACCTTGAAGGGGGGGGGGGAAAGTAGAGACAAAAATAAAACGCAATGCCAATATTAGATAAAAATATAGAAACGCTGCACTCTCATTGATTTTAGTGACAGCAGGGTCTCTGGACACTGTACCTTGTTTAGCGCTGTGGGTTCCTGTACCTCCACTGTGGTGATGTAGTACCAGGTACGACAGAACTGACCAAACACAAAGGTGTTGAAACCCCGGCCGTCCTGGGTCAGGCAGCACTTGTTGAGCAGGACTTGCCTCAGGTCTGAGCCCACAGAGGGGTAGCACCACACCCACAGCGTGTCTCCATTCACATCTTTCTCTGGATCGATGAAAAATAAAACCACAATTGAACATCAAATATGAATCTTAACATATTAGATGATGGACAGACATTAAAAACCTAAGATAGGGCTTCCTGGGACCAAATCTCCACCACATGTGTTATTGGATGCATTTAGGAACCCATCCATGACCAGCTCATTAATGTATACTGCCTAACATGCAGGAGCAATGAACCAGTGAGGGACATTGAGCCCTGCTGAGGAGACACTTTTGGGTCACACTGGTATCATGTGATTGCCCTGCACGTACAGTGAGTCCGAGGGGCCGACTTCGCTTGAACACCACCCAAGAAACAAGAAACGACCTGTGACCTAAAACTTACCGATCAATCCGACGCTTAACATAAACTGCGTTTCAGGCGCAGCCATATCCCATACCTGAAATAGTTCAGAACCACAAGTTAACTGGAGAGAAACCACCAACCATCTTCCTCTGTGGACACTAATGTAGCACCGTGAAGTACCTTGAGAGCGCCTGCTACGTCCAAATACCAGAATGCGACGCTGGACGGATTTAATAAGACAGTAAATGTGTTCAAACTTGACAGTGGCCTGGGTGTGAATTCTGCTGTCAACAGACTTTCCTCTCTTTGCGAAATCTCTTCCTTCTTCCGGGACAGGAGGATTGTGCGGGAGGAGACACGCGCAGCTGACAACCAATCACAGTTGACGCTACTTCAGCGCTAATGGTGTGTTCAGGATTACTGAAATTATACAAATATACAAACACGACGTTAAAAACTTGTGAAATGCTGCCTACACTTCTGATTGGACCACTCAAATTTGCAGTCGTTGAAAATCAGCTGATACATGTTCGCTGATTACAGTAAAATAGTAAAATAGCTATATTTTGAACAAATACCTTAACTAACTATATTTTTAGTAATATGCATTTCTCATTGGACTGTTGTAAGGCTCAGTCAAACATAGGGATGTCCTGATGATGTTTTTTAACCTGATCCTTTAATATCAAGTATCTGCTGATACTGAGTCCAAACTGATATTGATTTTATTATGTTTTTGTTCATTTTCCTTTATGCCTCTCCACATATTTAAGCTACATTAACCCTTCACTGAAATTAGCAAAGTGATTTTAATATGTTTGACAGCAGAATAGCCTGAAAATAGAACCTGCATCACAGGTTTCCTTTGATAGTTTTCTATGATATTTTGTATTGTAAACTACAGTATTTTGTATGATATATGTGGAGAGATTAGATTAGATTAGATTAGATTAGATTCAACTTTATTGTCATTACACATGTACAAGTACAAGGCAACGAAATGCAGTTTAGGTCTAACCAGAAGTGTAATAAGCAAGTGCAGGATATAAAGTATGTGCATAAATGCAGGATAGAGCAGTATTATGAAAATATTTTACATATATTTTACGTTAGTGGTACTATGGACATTATATACAGATGGCATTACTATAAACAGAAGTATACTGATGGATATGTACAATAATGAATTGGACTGGGCAGAACAGCAGCGCAATAAATATAAAGTAGTACAATTTATGGAAATAGTTAACAGTGCAGTAGATGAGTTATTGCAGTATTCAGTACATAGTACTGGAGTGCAAATGTGGATTTGCTGTCACAGAAAGGTTTGGGGATGATTTAGTTAGCCTCTCTTCATCTCCAGCATGAACAAAATTGTTTCAACCTACAACAGAACTTTAGCGTTAAGACTGACCTACAAATTAGCGCATAAAACATTATTGCTTACTCTTTTAGGCAAGCATGTTTTAGGCAAACTTTGATGTCAAGACTACTGAAAACAAGGAAACCATTTTAACGACATAAATCAAATCTTTGTTTTGATGGATGTTGTTTTAGGAGCCGTAGGGCTTTGTTTTGACATTGCAGTTAAGTATGAAGCATACATAGTTTGATGTAATTGACATTTTACGAGGGTTACTTGAACACACCATCAGGGGAGCACATACGGGAACTTTATACACCCAAAGCTGCCATGTTTGTTGAAAACCCCCCGTTTGTAGGTTTTTGACACTGTTATCCATTCTATAATGCTGCAGTAGGAATATATATTCAAATATTTATTCAAAATAAATCCTATAGGATTGGGATATTCAGAACAGTTCTCAATATCTTAGATTCCACACACTTTATTTATATGATACTTTTTAATTGACACCCAGTGACATCAGTGAGTTACAGATAGTATGTGGCAGCACAATTAATAATAATAGGTCAAATACAGGAAGCACATAGATCAAGAGAACAAATTCAGGATTCTCCAACATATTAACTCATACAGATGCTGTTAGTGGCTGTTGTTGGGTATAAAAGTGTGCAACTATGTATCGTAAAAGATGTGCCAAAATCATTGTATCTGTATCAAATATTTCAAAGTAATATAGGCTTATTAATGATAATTTAGATGTTTGCACAAACACATACAGAATCACCCACAAAAAAGTGATGAGCAAACAAATTTACAAATATTCATATCAAGCTTTTATCATAAATAAAAAATAACTACATTGAAACCATAAATACGGATACATTAACCTTTGCAATGTTTTTTTAAGTAATTTTATGGTTGAGACAGAACTGAATTTCTTTGCTGTCAGTTTTTCACTTCACCGTCTACTGATGGCTTACACACTGTGATAGTGGGTTAACGCATGACGCACCTGGCAACCCTAGCTAGGCCGCTCACGAGGTTCTTCCTTTCTCAGCCAGCACCGTTGTAGCGGGTGAGTGCGTGGCGTTGATGGACTGGTGAAATTTGTCAAAATTTACTCAAGTCAGCCAATTTTGAGTTTCACTAGAACGCCACCAACATGCCGGCGTATTTTCAAAGGCCAGAGAATGCTCTCAAACGAGCGAACGGTGAGTAGAAATAACAGCTTCATGATTCACAGATGTCAGACATTCGTGCTAACTAGCTAACGTTAGCGGACTTTAGCCTTCGGCTACCTCTTTGCTAATGCTGCGGCGTTGTTAACCGGGCTAACTGCTAATACTAGCTGGAATGGCGGGGGAGCCATATCGCTTTCTCACAACTCCCTTAGTATTGAGCTATTCGGCTAGGCCATTTTTGTGGTACTGACTCATACAAAATCAGTGATGTTTTAGAAATGTAGCTTAGGCGCCTATTAGATAATCGTTAACACTCGTGACAGCTTTGTAACGTTATTGACAATGCCTGTCAGCTATTGTCAAATTGTGTTTTCTCTTGTAACGTCAGCTTTAAGGAAACGTTAATGCTAATGTCACGTTCACCAAGCATCATGGGCCTGACAATGTCAGGCAGTTTTAACTAACCATGGTATTTTAATGTATTGTGGGGTTGGTGCGAGATGCTAAGGTTTTGTGGTGTCTGTATGCTTTTGCTATTGACCTGTGAAGGAGCTTACATTAATCTATTTTTCGATGTGTTTACACAGAGTTTCTCGAGGTTGGCAAGAAGCAGCCAGCCTTGGATGTTTTGTACGATGTCATCAAGAGCAAGAAACATCGAACATGGCAGAAGATCCACGAGCCCATCATGCTCAAGTACCTGGAGCTCTGCGTGGATCTCCGCAAGAGCCACCTGGCCAAGGAGGGTCTCTACCAGTACAAGAACATCTGCCAGCAGGTGTGTGAGGAGGAATCTGTGATGTTTGCACAGATCAGGTAGTTGTTTACACCAGAGTCTTTTTGGAGTCAAAGTGTAATGTTTGTCTCTGCTTTCAGGTGAATATCAAATCTCTGGAGGATGTTGTTAGAGCTTACCTGAAGCTGGCGGAGGAGAAGACTGAGACAGCCAAGGAGGAGTCCCAGCAGATGGTCCTGGACATTGAGGATCTGGACAACATCCAGACTCCTGAAAAGTGAGGTTGCTCAAATGTTGGATGCAGAAATTATGTCTGCAAAACATTTTTATCCATAAAGAGTGTCTCCATATATGTTGTTTCCTTTAACTTGATGCAGAATTGAAATTGATGTCTTAATGTAGTTAGATGATTGTGTTTATATAGTATACTGATGCTGATGGTAATAAGGTAATTAGCATGTGCTTGATAAATTTAAGATGGATTATTGACATTGAGCTTGTTGTGATTTTAGTGTGCTCCTGAGCGCTGTGAGTGGAGAGGACACTCAGGATCGTACTGATCGCTTGCTGCTCACTCCCTGGGTGAAGTTCCTGTGGGAGTCCTACCGCCAGTGCCTGGACCTGCTGCGAAACAACTCCAAGGTGGAGCGCCTGTACCATGACATTGCCCAGCAAGGTAGTGACACACACTTTTATCTAGAGCTGCAACGATTAGTCGATTAATCGATTAGCCGGGCGAAAGAAAATTAATTGCTATTAACTATTTTGATAATAGATGAATCGTTTCAGTCATTTTTCAAGCAAAAATGTCAAACATTTGCTGGTTGCAGCTTCTTAAATGTAAGAATTTGCTGCTTTTCTTTGTCATTTATGATAGTAAATGATGAGTCTTTGGGCTTTGGACTGTTGGTTGGACAAAAGAAGCTATTTGAAGACGTCACTTTGGGCTCTGGGAAATTGTGATGAGCATTTTTCACAATTTTTTGACATTTTATAGACTTTAGATTAATTGTGAAAATGATCTGCAGATTAATCAATGATGAAAATAATTGTTAGTTACAGCCCTACTTTTGTCTTTACCTAATTTTGATCAGCTTATACCATTGTATAGCATCATTAAAGTAATGTCATACAGAATAAAAATACGCATAAACACAAATTCAGCCTTAAATGACATTTTGAATGTTACATACTAAATGCTGTAAATAATATCTGGTCATCTTTTCTGCAGCATTCAAGTTCTGCCTTCAGTACACTCGTAAAGCAGAATTTCGCAAGCTGTGTGACAACCTGCGTATGCATCTGGGTCAGATCCAGCGCCACCACAACCAGAGCACTGCCATCAACCTGAACAACCCTGAAAGCCAGTCTATGCACCTGGAGACACGTCTGGTGCAGCTGGACAGCGCCATAAGCATGGAGCTCTGGCAGGTCTGTCCACCTAACACTGCATCTCTCAAAGGACCATATCAGCATGCATGCATGTTTCAGTGTACTTACAAAAAACTTAAATGTATAAAACATGTTCAGAAATGCTTTACAAAGTAGTCAACAGTAATGAACAATATATAGTGTATGACTTATAGAAGAACTAAACACCTGTGTAGCTCTTTAATGTCCTCCCAGTGTCCTTTAGTGTAATTAAATATGTGACACAAATGAAGACGATATTGTTACAGATGTAGTGTTGTTCTGTTTTTCCAGGAAGCATTCAAAGCTGTTGAGGACATCCATGGCCTGTTTGCTCTTTCCAAGAAGCCTCCCAAACCCCAGCTTATGGCCAACTACTACAACAAGGTGTCTACTGTGTTCTGGAAATCTGGAAATGCTCTCTTCCACGCCTGCACTCTCCACAGACTTTATCACCTCTCAAGGGAGATGCGTAAGAATCTGACCCAAGATGAGATGCAGAGGTATCTTATTCATTATCTGTAAATAAGTGCACACGTTTTACTCTGTTAGAGACCAAATGGTTAATAACGCTTACTTCTGATCTTCAGGATGTCCACCAGAGTCCTCCTGGCCACACTGTCTATTCCCATCACCCCCGAGCGCACTGACATTGCTCGGCTGCTGGACATGGATGGCATCATTGTGGAAAAACACCGCAGGCTGGCCACCCTCCTGGGCCTGCAGTCTCCACCAACCCGGCAGAGTCTCATCAATGACATGGTACATTATGTGCATAAGAAAGGAGCTTTATTAAGTGTTTTAGGTTTCAACAGTGCCCCTGAATACTTTTTTTAAGTACAAAAAAAACTTTTGATTGTTTGCTTTTGTGAGAAGTCTCATGTTCTTTTTAAGGAAAATTAGTTAGAACTAGCTTTTAACCTGATCTTGTAAAACTGTAATAAATATTTGCTTGAAGATGTTTTGACAAATTTATGTTTTAATGTTTGCATTCTAGGTGAGATTTAACTTGCTGCAGTATGTTGTACCTGAAGTAAAAGAACTTTACAACTGGCTTGAAGTAGACTTTCATCCTCTGAAGCTGAGTGGAAGAGTGACCAAGGTAAATAATCTGGCGGCAACCAATTTGATAATAAGGAAAATATACCATCCATCTGTGTAGCTTTTTAGTTGCAGTTTATATTAATTTAATTAATTAAATGTATCATAGCTAGTCATTTCTTATCCCAGAGTATGGTAACAAAATTACTCTCCCACTAGGTGTTGAGCTGGGTGAGAGACCAGGCTGAGAAGGAGGCTGATCTGCAGCAGTATGTCCCTCACCTGCAGAGTAATACCATCCTGAGGCTTCTTCAACAGGTAATTGTCCACGATCTTTTTCATTCCCCTGGAATGCTCTCCTAAATCAGATCTATACTGTAGTGGTAGAAATCTCTCTCTCATTCTGTGTCCATTATATTAGGTTGCACAGATCTATCAAAGCATTGAGTTCACCCGTCTGGCCTCCCTGGTTCCATTTGTGGACGCCTTCCAGCTAGAGCGCTCCATTGTGGATGCTGCCCGGCACTGTGATCTGCAGGTAAGGTCAAGATCAGGAGAGATTGTGCATTTTGGATGCTAAAACTATTGATAAACCATCACAAATGTTATTACAGTCATGAGGACACGTGTTAGGACTTTAGAGTGTTTGTTTATCGTACTGTTTTACAAAACTTATCTAACATTTCCTTTTCTCCTGTAGGTCCGTATAGACCACTCCTCTCGAACTCTGAGCTTTGGCTCTGACCTGAACTATTCGACTAAAGAGGACGCCCCTGTTGGTCCGTTCCTGCAGAACATGCCCTCAGAGCAGATAAGGAACCAGCTGACTGCCATGTCTGCTTCTTTGGCCAAGGCCATCTACATCATCAAGCCTGCCTCCATCCTGGTGAGTTCACCCTCTTACTGAGCTCTCATATATAGACACACAGTGACCGGAGCCACCTGATCAGTGACTAACATTAGCCTTTTACATACACAATACTAGCAGACACATACTGTACGGGCATCTTCATGCAATATTAAGGTCTAAGCCATGATTAATCTCTTTTGGCAGGATACACTCTGCTTTATTCTTCAACTCTAAACTGCATTTTGATGTTTTTGTCCCTTCTCAGCAAGAGCGTGAGGAGCAGAACCAGCAGGCCATCGCTGCCTATCTGAAAAATGCCCGCAAAGATCACCAGCGTATCCTGGCTCGTAGACAGACCATTGAAGAGCGCAAGGAGCGACTGGAGAGCCTGAACATTCAGCGTGAGAAGGAGGAGCTGGAGCAGCGGGAAGCTGAGATGCAGAAGGTTCGCAAGGCTGAGGAGGAGCGTCTGCGCCAGGAGGCCAAAGAGAGGGAGAAGGAGCGCATCATGCAGGAGCATGAGCAGATCAAGAAGAAGACAGTCCGTGAACGACTGGAGCAGATCAAGAAGACTGAACTTGGAGCCAAGGCATTCAAGGATATTGATATTGAGGTAGCCATAATAACCAACTTCATTCATTAGGTTGAACTTGAACTTAGAAATGGGCCATTGTATAAAGGTAAAAGGTTCGATTAACAAATCTGTTTTACAGGACCTTGAGGAGCTGGATCCTGACTTCATCATGGCCAAACAGGTGGAGCAGTTGGAGAAGGAGAAGAAGGAACTTCAGGAGCGTCTGAAGAACCAGGAGAAGAAGGTAACGGAGTGATACATCAGTGAAAATATTAGTCACATAAAGATGAGATGTGAATATATAGATGTGAATTGGGCACTCATTTTTCTTTGTTTCCAGATTGACTACTTTGAGAGGGCAAAACGTCTCGAGGAGATTCCTCTTATCAAAAAAGCTTATGAGGAGCAGCGTATCAAGGATATGGAACTATGGGAGCTCCAGGAGGAGGAGAGGGTATGTATAAAACAAATAATAATAATAAAATAAAAATTTAAAAAAAATTACATTCTCACCTGGGTGTATTTCCTTGATGTATGTATCTAGAATGTAAGAATCTGCTTGTTTTTTGTTGTTGTAGATCAGTAACATGAAAGTTGAACGGGAGAAGGCTTTGGAGCACAAGAAGCGCATGTCCAGGATGATGGAGGACAAAGAAAACTTCTTGTCCAAAATAACCGCTGCCCGTAGCTTCATTTATGAGGTAAGATGACATCATGTCAGACTGGCAATTAGCATTTACAGTATATTAACTATTTACCATAACCACATTCTTTCTCTAACCTTAACCTAGCGGTTTTAGTTGCCTTAACTTTACCATATTTACACGTCAAAATTCTGCAGTGAAGTGCATTGTACTGTAGGACTGCACTGCGTGAGTGTAGCTCAGCCCCTCGGTCAAACAGAAAGAACAGAGACAGCGAGGTCTCTACGTTTTTATAGTCCTGACCTCACAGCCTGCGTGCTGTTATTGGCTGGGAGCTACACACCACTGACCAAAGTGACGCCCTGAAATGTCCCGAACACAGCAAACTAAGAAGAAACTAAGAAAAATCAGGCAGAGGGCAGCGTCTCTGCAGATACAGACACCGACACACACTTCTATTGGGTCATAAGTGATGATTTGAGAAGGATTATTTTTGTATGAATCTATACATTGTTTTTCAGGAAAATCCTACATATTCTGCCTTTAAGCGCGCCCCCCTTTTGGTACTGCGGTAATGATCACACACAGCTCTTACTGTTTCTGGGACAGAGTGGCAGAATATAATGAGACAACTGTATGACTGAAGCAGTGGTTTCAATTTCTCTATTCTGTCTTTGAAGGAAAAACTGAAAACTTTCGAGGAGCGCTTAGTGGAGGAGAGGAAGAAGCGTCTGGAAGAAAGGAAGAAGCAGCGCAAAGAGGACAGGCGTAATGCCTACTACCGTCAGAAAGAGGAAGAGGCACAGCGTATCCACGAGGAGCAGCTCAAGAAAGGTAATTCATTTCTATTTGCACATGCGCATTGGGACACACAGACCTTTTGATATGCCACAGAAAACTGACAGTTATCACCAGGAAGAAAATGGAGGAAATGTTGGCTATAGGGGTTAAAGTGGTTGTTTTGAGGAACATTAGTACTACAGGGAGGAACTGAGTTGTTGAGGCACTACATTTTCATTTGGCTGGGTGACTTTTGCACGGCATGTGAAATTGGATGTGACAAAGTTTCAGTCTGGAAATTTTTTTCCACTTTAATCCTTGGTACTTTTCTAATCGTGGCAGCTGCTCCAAGTGTGCCACAACCTGATTTGTTTTTCTCAGAATACAATATGGTAGCTCTTATTCTGTCAGTTACTGTAGTTTGAACACGCCTCATGTTAATTTCCTGCTTTTGTTTCAGAGCGTGAGGAGCGTGAACGCCTGGAACAAGAGCAGCGAGAGGAGGAGGAAAGGGAGTACCAGGAGCGTCTGCGCAAGCTCGAGGAGCAGGAACGGAAGCAGCGTGCTCGTCAGCAGGAGATCGAGGAGCGAGAACGTCGTCGTGAGGAGGAGAGAAGGGGCCCCCCGGAGGAGAAAGCCAAGGTACAAATTAGCTTTTTATTTTTATTTTTTTAAACTTATGGTCAGAGCCTACACTTATTGGGTCTCACAGTCAGTTCAAGTGTCATGCAAATATGAATGGGTGGGAATTAAAGGTAATTCATACAATATTATATTAATACCCAGGATAATTGTGATGTTGCGGTGCCTAGAATTGGAAAAAAAATGTAAATGGTGGTTGGCTGTTAAGAAATAGCAGAACAGAGTTCAAATGTTTAGAGTTAAGGACACACCTGTGTATAAATATTATTATACTAAGTTAAAGGTGCCTATCTATCAGTAACATAATGCAAGACAATTTATCACAATAGTTTGTCATAAAATATTGTGATACATTTAATAACATATAATATGAAGGTGTGATGGGAGGGAGCCCAAATATATTGTCACAGAAGTTCAAAGACCGATTGCAGAGTAATGGACTACAGGCCAAAACATTTAGCGTATTTATGGTCATAATTGATATTACATTGCAGTGTCGTGTAGGGACAAATTCTACAGACCTTTGAGGGAACCTGATGTAATGGCACAATGTGTCTTGATCAATATGTTTTGCTTATACAGGATTGGGGCGAGAAGGAGAAGGAGAAGGAGGAGGGAGGATGGAGGAGGCGCACTGATGGAGGTGATTCAGAGTGGCGTCGTTCTGTGCCTGACAGGTATGTTGGTAACTCAACTTAATCCTACTTTTTTACTGTTAACCCCATTAAACCACGAGGGGCTGCTCTAACATTACCTGTGCTCCCTCTAGGGACTGGAGACAGGAGGGCCGTGATGATGACAGAGAGGAGAGAGAGGTCCCCTTCAGGCGAGGAGAAGGTCTTCGCAGGGGCGGAGATGACAGGGGACCCCGTCGGGGCTTTGATGATGATCGAGGCCCACGTCGTGGCGGTGATGATGACCGTCCTCCACGCAGAGGGATGGACGATGACCGTGGTCCGCGTAGAGGCTTTGATGATGACCGCGGCCCAAGGAGGGGTGGAGATGATGACCGTGGCCCGAGGCGTGGCTTTGATGATGACCGCGGACCCAGGCGTGGCTTTGACGAGGACAGAGGTCCCCGCAGAGGCATGGATGAATCCAGAGGTCCCAGGCGTGGGGCTGATGAGGACTGGGGCCCCAGAAGAGGAGGAGATGATGACAGAGGTGGAAGGAGAGGCATGGATGATGGGCCACGTCGTGGTGGTGATGACGCCAAACCCTGGAAGCCCCTGGGCAGACCTGGTAAGCCTGTAGCCATTTAGCTGCTAATAAGTGAAAGAAGCTGTCTTATAATCTACATGAAGAGTGGTTTATTCAGACTGCTCCGCAGCTCTGTGTTTGAATGCAATTTCTAGCAGGATGATGAGCAAATGCTTCTGTTGCAGGTGGTTGGCGTGAGAGGGAGAAAGCCCGAGAGGAGAGCTGGGGTCCTCCCCGTGGTGACGCCCAAGATGACGGAGATGATGCTGAAAGAGAGGAAAGATCCCGCGACAGCTTCAGAGACCGTCGTCCACAGAGGTGGGCCTGATAGACCTATGCCAAGAGTGTAGATTTATTTTTGTTGTAATAAATGCAAAGGATATCAGTTACCTTTTTTGAGTTGTCAGTTATGTTCATCTGTGTCACTGTATTCAGAGAGGAGAGTGGCTGGAGGAGAGCAGGCACAGAGGAAGCAAGCAGCTGGAGAGAGTCTCGCAAAGACGACGCTGACCGCGATGATCGCCGCGTTGACCGCCGTGATAGAGACCGCCGAGATGATCGTGAACACAGGGGACCTCCCAGAGAACTTGATGATAGTAAGCAGAGTATGATTTAGCAATGACATAAAAATTACATGCGTATCGGTGGTTAATCGTGGGATATATTACAGTTTTACATTAAAATGTGTGATAAAGTGAAAATAGAACAAAATTACTTCGAAGTGGGTGTGAATTCTATTAACCACCATCTTCTGACAAAACAGTTGGGTACACTACATAATGGTGCTGTGTTCTGCCAGCAGAGGTCGCTGATTACCTGCTTAATTACTGCAACAGCAGGTGTCGGCAAAATATATAAACTTCTGAACTAGAGTTCTACTTGTAAAATCAACATGTTCCTGCTTGAACATAATGAGCATCGTTGTTTCCTCAGGGGGTACATGGCGTCGTGGAGGCGATGATAAGCAGGAGGAGCCAGACAGGGACCGTCCCAGAGAGAGGGACAGGGAGCGTGATGCAGATGGAGAAAAGGCTTGGCGTACTGACAAAGAAAACCCTCGTCGCACCAAGAACGAGACAGATGATGATGGCTGGACCACTGTCCGCCGCTGAGCAACAACCTCTGCATCCAATTGGCTCAATTAATGATGAATTGGTTTTCAAAGAAATAATATTCAGTATCCTATCAGCCAGTTAGCCACAGTTGTGAATTAACGGCTGCAAGCTTCTGATACTCATGTGCGTTAAATCTTTTGAATTAAATATTTGTAGACCGTAGTTTTCCTGGGGATTTTTTCTCTTTCATCTTTATTTTGATTTCCAGCGGTTTTGAACCAGAGGTTCCTCACCACCCAAAATACCATCAACCAATGACTGTGTGTGCACTTAGGCCTCATGCAAACCACCAATGTAAACATGACTGCCCCTAGTGGTTAGGAGTGTTATTACCTTACATGAAGTGAAACTGACTAAACCTAAAACCAATGTACCTGCTCCAACTATCAAATCAAACTCAGTGTATCACCAACTGCCTCTTTGAAATAATTAACCTTTGCATAGATGTTATATTATGGCACAGATCCACAACTCCTTTATTGGCAATGACTAGGACTTTGTCATGTGCTTCAGTGATCTCTGCTCTTCATCTAACGTTGCAGATGCTTCTTAACCAGTTAAAGAACTAGTGGAATTTACATTTTGATGTGCATGCTTAGAGTATTCAATTGGTCTTGCTTGATATCCAGTGTGTGGTTCTATCTTGCTGCAATCTACGGTATCAAACCAGGTTGCATGTGTACAGATAAAGCCTTTATTAATAAAAATGTTTGCTCACAAACTTGTTAATTTCGTCTCAAATGCTATGTCACCATTAAAGATTGCAGCACACTTATCAGTTTAAGTCTGGTGTACAAAACTAACTCACTAAAGACAGTGGCTCCCAAGCTGGGGGTCGGAGCATGATTTTTCAGCTAAACAAAATTGTACAATTTTTCTGGCTTTCCTCAAATCTTTTTTTTTTTTTGTATGTGTGAGAGAATTATGAATGTTGCCTCTAGAATCAAAATAAATACTTTATTGATCCCAGAGGAGAAACTCTTTCGTTACAGCTGCTCACTATCACGTCAATGCACACAGGAATAGAAGTACTAATAGAATAGTCTGCAACGAGACAATTATTTCTAGTAAGAAATAAGAGATGTGCAAATCAAAAAATAATACACTGTAATACAGCTGAGATGAGAGAAATTAAGTACAAACTTAAGTAGAAAGTAGACATTATATGAGAAGAAAAAACTGATACATGAAACCTGTGTTGAGACATTATAATCAGTCACTTCTCTGTTTTAAGGGCCACGATTTGACTTAAGATATCAGAATAGTTGATTCTGCTGAAATCTTCCAGGAACCATATTAGTCCATGTTACTCTGACAAACTAAGCTGTGGAAACACACCTTGATGGGAAACTGTATTGGTAGCCTGTGTACACCGAAGGTGCTTAGAGAGCTATGTTTGATCCCAGCAGTTAGAGTATCAGCTCTAACTGCCCTAACTTCCACATAGTGCAACGCCGTTGAAACTAAACTATTCTTCATTTTGTGTCTGCTTTCAGACCCCCGTTTCGGTACCATTTTACCACACTACCGTTATGTAACCACTAGAGGTCGGTAAAGCACCGTGGAGGGGATGGACACGCTTCCCCCGTGTGAAAGCAGAAGAGGTGTGTTGGTTCATGGCCATGATCTGCAGTTAACTCGGTCTAAAACTCAGGAAAACATAAACATGCAGGCGGCGGTCAGCATGCAGTCAGTTAGAAAACCACTAACATGCTGTTACAGTTGTTAACAAAAAAATGCAAAAACTCAACCATGTTGAACTTTTCCTTAAAAAAATATGCTCGTTCCGTAACAACAAATGGCTTTGAATTTGGCTGTGGTGACCCGATTTATAGCTACGATGTAGGCCTACTAATATAATAATGATAATAATAATGATAATGATAATAACAATAATGATGGCAATAATGATAATAATAATAATGTGTTTCATGGTTAAGACGTTGACAGATATGTTTTAGGTAATATTACAAAGTAAAAGGCTATACCTTAATGAACTGACTAAGCGACTTCAAATAAAAAAATCTAAAACATCCAACTCCCAATGATTCCACACAGTGTTGATAATCCATCCATCCATCCATCCATCTTCTTCCGCTTATCCGGGGCCGGGTCGCGGGGGCAGCAGTCTAAGCAGGGACTCCCAGACTTCCTTCGCCCCAGACACTTCCTCCAGCTCCTCCGGGGGGATCCCGAGGCGTTCCCAGGCCAGCCGAGAGACATAGTCCCTCCAGCGTGTCCTGGGTCTTCCCCGGGGCCGCCTCCCGGTGGGACATGCCCAGAACACCTCCCGAGGGAGGCGTCCAGGAGGCATCCGGATCAGATGCCCTAGCCACCTCAGCTGGCTCCTCTCGACGTGGAGGAGCAGCGGCTCTACTCGAGCTCCCCGTGTGACTGAGCTCCTCACCCTATCTCTAAGGGAGCGCCCAGCCACTCGGCGGAGGAAGCCCATTTCGGCCGCTTGTATCCGCGATCTTGTCCTTTCGGTCACTACCCAAAGCTCATGACCATAGGTGAGGGCAGGAGCGTGGATTGACCGATAAATCGAGAGCTTTGTCTTTCGACTCAGCTCCTTCTTTACCACAACGGTCCGATACAGCGCCCGCATCACTGCAGACGCTGCACCGATCCGCCTGTCAATCTCACGCTCCATCCGTCCCTCACTCGTGAACAAGACCCCAAGATACTTAAACTCCTCCACTTGGGGCAAGGACTCCCCACCCACGCGAAGAGAGCAAACCATCTTTTTCCGGTCAAGAACCATGGCCTCAGATTTGGAAGAGCTGATTCTCATCCCAGCTGCTTCACACTCGGCTGCAAACCGTCCCAGTGCATGCTGCAGGTCCCGGCCTGAAGAAGCCATCAGAACGACATCATCTGCAAACAGCAGAGATGAGATCCTGTGGTTCCCAAACCGGACACCCTCCGGCCCCTGACTGCGCCTAGAAATTCTGTCCATATAAATTATGAACAGAACCGGTGACAAAGGGCAGCCCTGGCGGAGTCCAACATGTACCGGGAACAGGTCTGACTTACTGCCGGCAATGCGAACACAGCTCCTGCTCCGGTTATACAGGGACCGGACAGCCCTTAGCAAAGGGCCCCGGACCCCATACTCCCAGAGCACTCCCCACAAAGCGCCCGGGGCACACGGTCGAATGCCTTCTCCAGATCCACAAAGCACATGTGGACTGGTTGGGCAAACTCCCATGAACCCTCGAGCACCCGATGGAGAGTATAGAGCTGGTCCAGTGTTCCACGACCGGGACGAAAACCACTCTGCTCCTCCTGAATCCGAGGTTCGACTATCGGACGAATTCTCCTCTCCAGTACCCTGGAATAGACCTTACCGGGAGGCTGAGAAGTGTGATCCTCTGTGATTGGAACACACCCTCCGGTCCCCTTCTTATACAGAGGGACCACCACCCCGGTCTGCCAGTCCAGAGGCACTGTCCCAGACCGCCACGCGATGTTGCAGAGACGTGTCAGCCAAGACAGTCCCACAACATCCAGAGACTTAAGATACTCAGGACGGATCTCATCCACCCCCGAAGCCTTGCCACCAAGGAGCTTGCCAACAACCTCAGTGACTTCGGCCAGGGTGATGGATGAGTCCGCCTCCGGGTCCCCAGCCTCCGCTTCCTCTTCGGAAGACGTGACAGCGGGATTGAGGAGATCCTCAAAGTATTCCTTCCACCGTCCGACAACATCCCCAGAAGTGTTGAAGTGTTGATAATAACAATGTAATCTGGATTCAGACATTTTTAAGATGTCAAATCAGGCGTGTTATGGGCAGAGCAGCTGTTGGTGTTCTGACAGCTCTGTAGTTTGTATTTTATTCCACAGAGACCCTTAACCTACCCGCACAAATAAAACCTCAGGCAGACCATACGCTTCGTGTGGGAGTGATAAGTATACAGCCTAGACCAGCAGTTAGCGGTGACATCAACAACAACAACAATAATAATAAGAAGAAGAAGAATTCAACACATATTTTTTACCATTCAAGCCTTTCTTTCTATCTTAAAAGGCAAGTTCAATTTTCTAACATCTGATCTCACCAACATTTCCATCAAAACAAAACAAAACATGCAAACAAACAAAAAAATAGAAATAAAAATGTATTAAAATTATTTTTAAAACGCTATACAGCATTGCTCAGTTCCAGGGCTGCATCTGTTCATTTCTGACAGGCTCATGACTGTGACTCCGCGTGCTATTCGTGTGGATCACGTCTTCCTGAAGGCCCTCGGTGCGCGGCCCTGGCTGCAGCGCACTCACGCAGGGGGCCACAGCCTGCAGTCACAGGTAACACCTGAGCCTTTGCGCTGAGTAACACCGACACGCCGCTACTCATCAGCGGGAAGGCGTTATTGAATTTTTTTTTTTTTTTTTTGAACACTCCTGTCAGTCTTCACGCAGTGTCCCGCATAGCTGACAAAAAGCTCTAAAGCTTGTTTGTGTCTCCCAGACATCCCATCCAGCAGAACAACTGGAAACTTATCCTCATAGAATCGGAAGAAAAATGGAAACGAGCAGGGACGAAGCAAGAACAATTTCTCTACATAAGCCCAGTTAGAAAAGCAAAAACAAGAACAAAATTGAGAAATAAATGAAGGCCGGGTGATAGCCAATTAGGCTCATGCTAAATATGATCGAAAATAGGACTTTAATGGAGCTGATTTGATGTTTGCGCAACATTGTTGTGCATAATTAAAAAGAATCACTCGCTAGGAGGCTACTTACACACACACCCACCCTAAAAAAATCAGTTTGAACCTGCCGTAGACCTTACATGCAAATAAGCAGGCCACCTTGAGCTTTTCTACTGGTTCAGATGAGTGTGTTAAATGTCCTGGAGATATAAGCGTGTGTGCGTGTGCGCGCGCGCGGGTGGGGGTGGGGGTGGGGGGCTCCTCTCTGGACGAATCCGTTCCGTGTTGCGCGTTCGAGTCCGCCTCTCCGCGCCCCTGCTTCCCATTGACGCACTTTTTAAGCGTCTTCCCCATCTCCACCTTAAGGCGAGCAGCAGCGGCAGCGACCAATCACCATGCCATTACAGCCTTCAGAGGAAGCTGTTTATGGGACTGCAGCGCTAATTAGGCTCATGAACTAACAAATCTGCCCGCACGAACCCGGCGAGGAAAACGATCACGTCCATGGATTAGTCTGGGAGTAGCCGAGCACTTTTTATTTTGGCTTTCTCGACACTGCCGCCTTTTCCCAACTTATTTACTGCGCAGAAACTTTCCCCCTTTCTTGGGTGTGGAGTATTTTTTAAGCGAGAGCGCCTACGACAACTTTAACTTAAACTGGGGAATCTGGACTATCAGACCATGTTTCAGCCTACACCCAAGAGGTGTTTTACTATAGAATCTTTAGTGGCGAAGGATAATCCTGTACCGGCGTCCCGCTCCGAGGAGCCCATCAGGCCAGCGGCTCTCAGCTATGCAAACTCCGGCCAGATGAACCCCTTTCTCAACGGCTTTCACTCCGGCGGCAGGGGCGTCTACTCTAACCCGGACTTGGTGTTTGCCGAGGCGGTCTCTCATCAGCAAAACTCCGCCGTCCCGGTGCATCCTGTGGCACCGCCGCACGCTCTGGCCGCTCACCCGCTTTCATCCTCACACAGTCCGCACCCTCTTTTTGCCAGCCAGCAAAGGGACCCCTCAACGTTCTACCCCTGGTTATTACACAGATATAGGTACTTGGGTCACAGATTTCAAGGTAAGTTATCAAAGTGCTTGGTTTGGCTCATTTTTTACGCACGAAACGTGCCGAGCGGCTGCAGAGTGGTTGGTGGGTTTTCTCTCTCCATCACTATCCCACAAAGAGCAGGATGTAGATGGAATTAGAAATCTGTGAAGCTGTAGCAGGTTTAAAGCCTATCACCTCCAATTCTCAGGCCAAAACAGCCACTTAATTAAAGGATTATTTCGCTCCAAAAAAAATGACCCAGTAATGAATTTCTTCATTTAGAAGAAAGACAAAAAAAATCTTGAGAAAAAAATAAAATAAAAAATTGTCGCCTTGGCGTCTGTAGGTGTCTGCTGCTTGGAGCGTCTGTTCAGGGAAAAAGAGCACTTGAAATTTTGACATGTTTGTACGCTGTTGGTGCTGCAGGTTATATAGGCTATAGCATAGTGATCTGTGTCCATGCGTAAAAACGAAACTAATGCATCTCGCTGCTCTGCAGTTTATGCTAAGACTTCGTTCACATTTTAAATGTGACGATACATTTATGTAAAGATACATTTTTGTTTTTAAAAGAAAAAAAATAAAACAATTTAGATGGTTATTAACTAGCCTATTGCTAATTTTCTAAGGCTGACATTAGTGAAATTTCGGATCACTGTAATTTTAAGATGACTTGGCCTGCGGGATGTTTAGACTCTAAAAAAAATCGTTTATTATTTTTGCTCTTGGTTGCTCATTTTATGGTATTTATACTTGTGATTATTTGGTTTTTTTCTGACAAATTAAAGCCAAATTATCATATTTTATAGGAATTTATTTTGAAATTAATTTCTAAAGTGGTGTTTGGCAGCTGTTTATTCAAACGTCGTCATGCTGCTTCCATTTTACCTGTGATTTTGTTTACAAAGGCTGTTTTTGAGCTAATTTAATTATGCCCGGGATTATATCTCTGCTTCGTGTTGTTCCCTTCTTTCCTTCATGCGGTTGTCTCATAAATGTTAGATAAAGAAAGTCGACAATAAGCAATCATTTAAATGAAATTTTCGATAAGTGATCTTCTTTCATTGACTTCTCCTCAGACATTATTATCATGCTGAATGTCCAGTCTACCCTCAGTAGACTATTGTTTCATAGCAGTGCGAAGGCTGTTTGTTATAGAAATGTTCATGTCTTAGAAAATAAAATAAAATAAAATAAAAGGTGATGACGGACCCTCGTTTTCTGCTCGTTTCCAGGTAATGAAACGAGTCCAGAGAGCTTCCTTTTGCACAACGCGCTGGCCAGAAAGCCCAAAAGAATCCGGACAGCTTTTTCACCTTCGCAACTCCTGCGGCTCGAACACGCATTTGAGAAAAACCATTACGTGGTGGGAGCAGAAAGAAAGCAGCTCGCCCACAGCCTTAGCCTCACAGAAACTCAGGTAAGAAACGCAATATTTTCCTCGACATTAAAATTCACATCCCGTCTTTCTTTCACCTGGACATTTCATTTTATTTTGAAGTGTATACAGGCTACTGCTGCTTTGTGTGTGTGCGTGTGTGTTATGTTCCGGCTATTAGGGCAGACCTACCTGCACTTTACAGTTCTTTTTATTGTTATTCTAAAGAGATATTTCTCACGTGCTGGCTGATGTAGTGGACTATATGGGATAGCTTTGTTTTTTTCCTGGCACGTGCATCTAGGAGCGTTTTAAAATCAGGCCGCTAAAAAAATGAATGTATGTTAACGCGAGACAATAAAGAAGAGACATATAGTTAGCAAAACAATCATTCTAATGAATCAGCTACCAAATTGTTTCTACACACCAGCGTCCATAAATGCATGCTGTCAGTCGAAGACAGAGGCTTTCTGTTGGATCAAATCCACTGTCATTGTATAGGCCTAACCTCATTTTAGGAAGGGTTGAATTACTTTGTTTTGGGGGGAGAATGTTGCCTTTCAAAATGGAGGGCAAATTAACCAGTTAACCATTTTATGGGATAGGCGATACAAAGAGCGAGGCGGGCTCAGTGAATTCCCCCTGCCATATTTAAGATGCTGTTTGAGCCCATCAGCCGCTGTCTTTTGTCCGCTGTGTCTCCTTTGAACGGCGGGGCCTTTTGGAGGAACTGAAGGGAGAAATGAACCATCACCTACTTCAATTAGCCCACTGAAGGCTTATTAAATGCACCTCGGTTGCCATTTAAGCGCTAAAAGGTCCTGCAGAACAGCAGGAACAGCCAATTTATCGATTTAGATTGTTGTTAATTCCCCCACGGCACCGTTTAACAGAGCTGAGTCGATGTCGAGCAGTATGGAAATATATGTGAAATATGCGACATGTATGTGATTCCTTTATTTCTTTTTACATTCACATGTTGGCTTGGAAATATTCATAGTTAGGAGGGGAAAAAAATGCTCTGACCTACTTTAGATGAAGCGTCAAAAGTTCTTCCAGACATCAACTGTTTGGGAGCCTCTGAATAAAACACACTTTCTGTTTATTCCAGCTCTTTGCATTTACTTTATTTCCATTTTTAATTTTAGGGGCATATTGTGGGATGTAATGGACAACTTGCATCGTTTTATTTTGAAAACAGAGTTGACTTATAGGCTGAGTTAAATTAATATTATAGCCTATATTGGAGTAACAATTGTAATTATATGATTGTGTCATTGATCAAGGACATTGATTCATGCTTTCCTGGGAATATAATTGATCTTTGTTTATTGTGGCGGTTGTTTGCTCTATGATCACCAACTGCAGGTCACAGTTTACTTTTTTATTTCCACTGCCCCGCTGCCTGCTTGTATTGAGCCCTGCTATCCAAACAGTGTGTCCCTTTTACGGCAGCTTTTACGCACTGACCAATCGCGGACCAGACACTGATCCAGGTTTGCTGTTGTCTTTCTCTTGTTTTCCCCCTCCAGGTAAAAGTGTGGTTTCAGAACCGGAGGACGAAGTTCAAGCGGCAGAAGTTAGAGGAGGAGGGCTCCGAGTCTCAGCAGAAGAAGAAAGGATCGCATCACATAAACCGGTGGAGACTGGCGACTAAACAGTCGAGCCCGGAGGAAATTGATGTCACTTCGGACGATTAAAAAAAAAAAAAAAAGACTATATAAGCGTCTGAGTGAAGGAGGACATGGATAAAGGATGCCGTGTAGAGACAGTGAGAGGGTTAAAAGCCAATGTCACATTTCAGATCTCCGGAGATCGGCAGCTGAGGGGGAGAGAAACCCGACTGGTGGCACTGCTGTCACCATGTGGGTCTGTCAATCCAAATGACCCAGGAAACTGTGACTGACAGTGTCTCAGTCCACCTACCTGAACCCTTCCACGCACCAACCACCACCACTACAATCTCCCATCTACCGCCACCTATTTTTTTTTCTCCAATTCATATTGGACGTTTGCACTTCAGAAGGTTTTTTTTGTTTGTTTTTTTTTAAAAAACAAAACAAAAGAAAAAAACCCCAACCGTTTCCACTCAAGATACCAAAACACCAAACTGCTTTTGTAAAACTTGAATTGCATGGTATAGTTTTTTTTTTTCTCCCCTGGTAGTTGTTTTAATTTGACAAGTTTTCTCAAACCAAGAAAAAAAAAATTTCAATTTTGTTTTTAACTTTTCAAACTGAGAGATGTCGTGCTTCTTCCTTTTTACAAAGTGTGCAGTCTTTAATTAATGATTCTCGTGTAAAAGTGATTGTGAAAACATATGAAGTAGCGGTGCTGCGTTATAGTGTTTTTTTTTTAAAGAAAAGAGAACAAAACATTTCATTTCGATTTAAAAAAAAAAAAACCTTTCTAAAAAGTGAATCAGACCACAGATGAAGTCCGTAAAGGAAAGGTATCAGGACATTCCTCTAACCTAAAGCTTTACCAATGTGTCGCTGTGGCCCCACGCAGCCTTCTGTCAGGACTTAACCCTCCAGTGAAAGTTGCCACGAAGGACTAAATGCAAGAATTGAGAGGAAAAAAAAAAACACAAACTTCAAGCACTGAGCGTATTCCATGTACAGAAATGCTAAAAGTTAATGTTTCTGTTAAACCCTCTTTTACAGAATGTAAATAATTTTTGTGTTTGTGTTAAGTTTGCTACAATTTTAACACAAAGTATACTTCCAAGAAGTATGTAATTGTCAATATTTTGTCAATAAAGTTTTATCAATATGTTGCGCGCAGTAAAAGTATAAGCTTTTGATTATACAGAGCAGCCGAATGGAGGCCTCTGATTAAATGAAGCTTTATTGTTGCTTTGTGCCATCAATCAGAGTCGTTCGGACGGAGTGTTCAGTGAGGTTTGCTGATGTGGCGTTGGGGCACTGGAGTTTCAGAGAGAAACGCTGCAGCCTGTCATTTGTTGTCCTCAGCCCTGCATTTGTTTCTCAGTCTGACATAGACGGCATTAGTTTTATTTTTGAGGGGCTGCAGCGTCTGCTCCGCTCCGGCTACAAAGAGTCCCTACAAGCTTTTGTGAAAGTGCAAATCAGTTTAGGCAATTATCATGCGAGTAATATGAGGGGGAAAGGGGATGCATTGCCCAGTGGTCCACTTTAATCTCTTAATCCACGGATCCAAGGGGGCTTGGTTGGACATAATTTAGTACAATCTGACTACCCCTCACGACGCGATAAGGGAAGGTTGCAATGTGCCGCAAAATGGGATCTTTGTTTAAAATCTTGTCCTGTGGGCTCCATCGTGCTGCAAGCTGCTGCTTTGGACTGAACGGGAACATTACAGGACTTCTTGAGGAGCCTGCAGGCTAAACTAAAAAGATGCTATTTACAGCAGGAAATGATTCCCTGTTTACACACAAACAAACCAACAGCAAAACAATGAACAGTCAGTTTGTTTAAAAAAAAGAAAAGAAAAAGAAAAAAAAAAAGAAGAAGACTGGATTATGATTTTTTTTTTCTTCTTCTTCTCGTGAATACATAACAAGCCCAACTTCAGTGTTTTCTGGTGCGAGGTGCATGTGTTTGTTTAATTGTTTCATAAACTAAAAAGAGCTGTTTTTGTGGTTTGGGTTGGGTTGGGTTGGGGGGGGCATATAGGGAATTCTTAATCGGCCCATAGATTATAACAGCAATAAAAATCTTTAGAGAATACCATTAGCTTTGAAAAAAACCCCTAAAAGCTTTATTACAAACCCAGCTTTGAAATAGGGGGGATTAGAGGACTGAAAGGGTCCCACAATAGTTAGAAGAAAAGGTTTCATGCTAATGAGGTTAATGCCCTTTGTATCTCCGGACTCCACAACTTCATTACTCCTATCTCGGGCAACACCGAGCGGCTCAGAGCTTCACAATCCACTCGAGCCTTTCCCTACCCTGCCTCTAAAGAAGGATTTGATAGCAGTCCTGTTCAAACTAGATAATTATATCTTTTCAAGTTGGAATTAAGATAAAGAAAGTGCAGTGGAGGCGGTGAGCCTTGATCCGCCGCAAACAAATTTGGCGCAGTCCCCCACCCTCTGTGCGCCTGTATGGACACACAGGAGACAGGACAGGCTTCTCATTAGAGCCTGGCACAATCTGACTAATTTAAACGCGTTTGATTTTAACCTGGAAATATCTCTCTCTCTCTCTCTCTCTCTTTCTCTTTATTTTTTAATTTAAGCGGTAGCTCTGTTTATGGAAAGAAATGAAATCATTCATCTTTGCGGACATGAGAATTAAGCAGGTTAAGCTCCACAATTTAAAACCCACATTTACCAAACGAAGAGCTCCTGGTCGACTGTCTTTATATTCTAAGATGCTGAATGAAATTGCAAATGACTCCTTATATTCAAGGCACCCGTCAAAAAAAAAAATTAATAAGAAAAAAATAATAATTAAAGTTGTCGTTAGGCATTTTAGAAATAAATATGCGCTTTTCTCTAAAGCAGTCTGCAGTCTCGGTCAAAATGATCCAAAATGATTGGGGTGGAAATTTGATTGCGCATGTAAGTTGCAAACCATAGAGCTTGGCCAATATTTAGATACATTTTTTTGCGTGTTAGAAAATTCAAGGCGCCTTTATTTTCAGATCTTGGCATTTATTAAATGACGATCAAGCGCAATGTGAGTCTAAGGTCACACGAATATAATTGGTTCGGGCAGAATTCAAACAGTGTGTGTGTGTATTATGATGTCAAGTGGGCCCTCGCATATCACATCCCTCTTGCAGACGCTCGTGCTGCGTGTTAAGGGCCAGCTGTGGGGCCCTTTGGTGACCCGCTTATCTAAACTTAAGCTGCTCCGCTCCGTCCAGGGGCCAAACTCTCCATGAATCATCACAGCTCCCGAACAGTTTGATTATTCCTTAAATGTTCACGGCCGAGCCAGACTGGACATTCTGGACCTAAGCCCCGCTGTATTAAACATTTAGTCTGCAACGTGAAATGATTATCCGTCATTGAAAAGAGTAGTCGGCCCTATCAAGTGACCCCACTGACCCAAAACCTCTAATCTGCAATTAGTAGGTATAATTACGTCCGCTGACACCACTAATGTGAATAGTGGCGGAGGGAGGGAACAGGCGGGAGACAGGCTTCGTATTAGTGCTGAAAGTCAATAATTGATCGAGCTGGAATCTCTTCAGTTGGGAGAAGTGGCTTTTGAAAGGATGGCTCTGGATAGTTTGTCAACATGTTGTCTGTGGAGGGAGCTCTGGACGGGCCGTTATTTTTTTAATTTTTTTAAATGATCTCCTTTAATTTCAAAGAGCATCTCGTCAGGGTAAACGAAATGCTTCTGAGGCGGCACCTGTAGGCCGGCCCTGCCACAAACCCACGTCAGGACTAACTTGATCTGTCCTGTTTCACAAATTGCCTCTGAAATTGATCCTTGAAACGAGAGAATGAACCCTACACAATTCCCTTGGCCTCGACATAAGGTGCAACGATAAATATACAAGACTAATGAGCAATTACCATACAATCACCCTTCAAATAGCTTACATAATAATAAATTAAACATCGGAGCCTCGGATTCAGTTTCTTTTTTATTATTAATAACGAGGGAGGGGCGTCTGCAGCCATGATGTGCCCTGATGATTATGTTTTCCAAACGCAGCAATTTCCAATTAGCCATCGGGTACCGTCAGCACTTATTGGCTCGGACTGACTAACTAGTTCACTGAACACAACTGCGCAGACGCGAAAATCCTTTTAATTACATGTTCTTTTTTTTTTTATTGTTACAGATTTAAATTCATTTCTAATTTAGATTTTGAAAGAGATGGGGCGTTCAAATGTACCATTACACACAGAGAGACTCACACAGCGGTCTTAAATGCAGCATACGTCGGCCTGCTGCGTTCAATGGCATACATCGTTCACGTTAAAGCCTAAACTCTTAACTTAATTGGGTTAGGCAATAGATTCCAGTTAATATATTGTCTAAAATAAACTCAGACCATGTTTCTAATGAAAAAGTGACAAATGATGGCAGTTATATGCAAAGTTACATTTCAATACAATATATTTCGTTGCCCCTGCCTTGATTAACCTGCTAAATGTCCTTTTTTCCTTCTCCATCACTATTAATGAATTCAGAGCAGGGATACAGCTTGTAGATACACACACACACACTAAGAGCCTGGCACCGACATGTGATTGTTAATAGATGAACAGAGCCAAGAGCCACATTACAAGCTTCTCTGACAGACCCATGCAGAGTTTCACTCAGTGGGTTTTGGTGCTCCGTTGCCCATGTTCACTGAGGTCACCACCCAGACGACATATGACCAAGAGATGTCGCAGAGCTACAACTGTCAAATGGCCATTTCACGATGAAATATTCATCGAGAGCTGCGATTCAGAAACACTAAACTTTTTCCACCTGCACAGATGCCTCTTTCTCCTTCTGTCAGGCTTCTTCTTGGCCACGGTCCCATAATGCCCTGCGCAATCTGCAGACACCTCCAGCATCTGCCTGAACTCGGCCTGCTGCGAGCAGTAACACAGGCACAGCTCAGTTTGGGAAGTCGCAGAAAGTTTAAGGCCTTTATTAGCTGTTTCTTTCCTCTTATTATTTTGATTGGCTGCAACAGTAAACATGAATTGTCAATGCATTAGCATTCGTATGACCTACTGCTACCCAATAGATTTCTCAGGTTTATTTTCTTTAATGATAGGGGGAATTTGGGCTGTAATACGATGCAGTTTCATTTGCATATAAGTGTTTCCCACACATCCACCAGCTCTGAAGAGAGCAATTGTCGACCCCCTGTCCTCTGAAGTTCCACACTCCAAACATTTTATAGGTTGTATCTGCAACCAGCATTCCCCTCAGTGCACTAATGTGTAACATATGGCGGACTGTACACCTGATAAAATACCTCAGGGGCCCTGCAGTTTGGAAAATCCTCAATTCGCTCCCTAAATAAAACAAACAATGGCCTCACTAAATATATCACATGTGCCTGCTGAACTATTCTGTGTCTCTTGACCTGCTAGTCCCCTCCCACATCATCAGCACTGATATGGGTCCGTCTGCTTGCTGGCCGGTGCCATGGTGCAACCAGCAGGTACTTGAAAATAATACCACAGATTTTGGAAGCTCTTGTTTTTACCTGCTGCAGGCTAAATGGGTTGTAGGAGTACAGCTTGTTGAAGCTACATTGCTCTTGTGTCTGGCTCTGTTAAACCCACATGAAGGCTACTAATTCCTCCGTCCATGTTTTGTGTCATTCCATGTCAGTATATGATCACATCCAATGAAATTAGTTCACATCTAAAACTGGAGTCTTAGTCCACGTCTCTTCTGCTGTTTCATCTCTGTGAAAGTGCTGTAAATGTGGCTACAATTAGAGTGGAAATGTAATAGCTGCTAGTGTGTGGGTTATTGAACAGACAGGTGAAATTGTGGGCACCTGTTCTTCTGTCCCTGTTTTGCACCCGTCTGAGCTTCGTCTGTGTCTCCCCCTCTTGGTAGCTGGACGGGAGAAAGATCTGCCCCCAAAGAACATGAACTATCAAGTTTCTGTTGGCTGACAGCAGTTGAGTGCTTAGTGAGGCAGCCCAAAATACTAGTGGGGGACTTTTTGGACAGTGGCTTGGATAGTGGATGGTGCATCGCTTTTCCTTTCTTTTTCAAGATGAGTCAACTGAGCCTGTGACACATATTTAAAATGTAATTTTAGATCTTTGGATTTTTCATTAAGTGCCTAAAAAAAGATTGGCGTTGACTAAGTGAAACTAAAATAAACCCCACACCAACAAATAGTATTTATCTTATAGCCTTACATATTCTTATCATTTTGTTCTTGGAGTGCTTGTGATAAGTTATACACATGATTTTGCAGAAAACTTACTTGTATTGGTTTAAATTATGCAGTGCAAACTGATCTTTAATCAGATGTTGTTTTAAAAATGATTTAGTACATATATGTTTTCGTATAATTTACCATGACATCAGCTTGCACGTCCCATATTAACACTGAACAAATTTAAAGCAGCACTAAACTTTTGCAATGCACCGCCTGCATATATATATATATATATATATATGTATGTATGTATGTATGTATGTGTATATATATATATGTATATATGTATATATATATATGCATATACGGTTACACTATATATATGTTTATTTATACTGACAGATAATTGTATCGTAGATGGGCCTTTAAAATACACAAAACTCAACATAAAAAAGAGTGCCATACACAAACAATACAAAAACCCAAACAATGATAAGATAAAATTACCTTAAAACTGTTGCGCAGTTACAAAACACTTGCTAACAACATGAACCATTAAGTGGTGCTATTTCACCATTTTAACTTTCCTTAAACAAAAAATCAATTCAATTTGCGAAACAATAACAACAAACAATGACGGAGCTAAAAGATTGGGGATAATGTAAAAAAAATCTCAATACATGTTATTGGTGTTGATCTATGTATTGACAGAAATTATGGGATTTTATAATTCACTATGTTAATACTGAAAAAAATTTAAAAAGATTGAAACAGAAAAATGTTTAGAATGCAAACTGCATACATATGAGCCTTTATTTCTAGACATTTAAAAAAAATAACTTGTACAAATTAAAAATATTGACCAGTGCTTTAAACAGTTTTGATAAAGTATAAACTTGAGAGAAAGTTCTCTGCGAGGCGTAATTTACCACAGACAACATTAATAACACACAAGCCGGGATTTCTTGACACTTATGGTAAGTCATGAAGTTTCATCCTCTCCACAGCTGCATGAATGCTGACCCAACTCTTACGCCAACTCTTATTAGCTTTTCATAGAACACTGAACTTATCTGTGGCATCGATGCGAAGCCGTGCCAATTCTCTGGTCAGTGCTGTCATAATACTACACACACACACACACACACACACACAACAGACGCTTGAAGTTGGTTTTAACATGACTAATATTCACAAACAATATTTTCCGTGGGGGCTGCGTATGCGTCTCTTGTATGTGTGCATATTATTTGTGGCTAGGCAGTGGGTTTCTCTGCATTCTCTGCTCTTCCTGGAGAAAAAATGCTGTTCGACAAAATTGTCGGCGGGTTTTGGATGAAAGAAGAAATTGGATGTCCTGGGTTGTGGCTACAAACATTTTGATTGTATGTTCAGCACAAACACCTAATTAAAGAAGTGGTTTTGTCTCATGAGCCTGAGGACTGAAGGCTGCAACTCCAGCAGAGACGAGGGATAAAACACACAGAAGTAATGTACAGAACATGAGGTTGGAAAAAGTAAGAGTTTTATGTTTGTTACTTCTTTCATTTGGCAGCAGATGTTCTTGAATTCCCTGTCTTTAAAAAAAGTGCAGCCATGTGTTCAAAATGTGTTAGAGGGGAAAAATACAAAGTGCTGATATGTCTGACATTTAAGCACTGACATGTTTAAGCAATGTAGAAAGAGAAGAAGAGGCATTCTGTTATTTGTTCTAAGCATAAACGTGGGGTTTGGAGCATTGCTTGACAGGCGGTGTAAATGATTGGTAGTAGTAATTCAGGTTGTGACATCTATTATGGGCCACTGAACACCTCAACACCTCCACAGAGAAACTAACCCAAATTATACTTGCTAATCATTCACTCTCATTCACTCATAATGTTCTTCCTCCACGCTGCAGCTTAGCCATTGAAGGAGAGGGATGCTAACATTGTCTAGCGATCTCAAGTGGAGTTTCCGAGAGCCGCCTTCTAATTAATAACAAGCATAACTTCTTGCAGAGGGTTTATGTAAGCTTAAGGTGAAATAATTACTCCTCCAGCAGCAGCAGCAGCAGCCGCACTCCTCATACAACGAGAGACTTTGAAGTTCGACCAGCGATGCTTGGGAACTCTCCAACATCGACGGTTGTGCAGCACTCCATTATGCATTAGCAGCAACTGAGAAGCGCTCTGTGCTTCACCTGACTCTAACTGGTGGTAATGTTCACTGGCTTAAAGTGCTGTCTACCATATAATTGCATGTAGTGTGAACATATGAACTCTAAATGCATGTGAGCCACAGAAATGACTGGCAGGCGACTGATGCCGTGCGATGTGTGACGATCTTGCGCTAGTGTGCATCGCTTTCTCAGATGAATGATTCTGAACTATAAAACAGCAGTAAGAAGAAACAGGTGCAACGCTGAGCGTAGAATATAAAAACGAGGTAATGGTAATATATGTCTTTTCAAGTCCAATTACTGCAAGAGCCAAAGCCACTGCACATGGTCTTGTTGCAGCTTTTGTCCTCCCCTCCCCCCACAGGCAGTCCTATGTGTTTATAAGCAAGGTATAATGGTAGCAGGGTGTGTAAGTGCTGCAGGTTATTTTGTATTTGGAGGTGAGGACATGGCAAATCAGACCACTTCACACATGAAAGGCAGTAGTAGGTCCATTTAATTCTCTGTGCCTCTCTTACCCTGGATCTCGCTGTCCTTTTAGGGGGACTCCAGAGGCTAGTTAAAAGGTGTCTGATTCTCACCATGAATCTAATTAGATCTCTGACTGAGGTCTTAACATCTCCCTTGAAAAAGAAAAAGGAAGGGAAAAAAAAGAAATGCATGGAGGAATAAGGTGCTAAAGCCCCTACCCCTCGCTCCCACTGCACCTTGGCCCGAGCCGTCCCCTGCTCCCTCCTTTTCTGGTGAAAAACAAAGTCCTGCAGGCTAATGAAGTTTGTAATTAAGGAGATTCTGTCAGGCTGAATGAGTAATTAGGACATGGTTTCTCAGGGGTGTTAATGGTGGTCAGGCGGAGCACAGGCAGCATGTATGGCCAAAGAGAGCACCCTTTCATACCTCACCAGGAAACGAAAGGGAAGGAGGAGGTCTCGTTTCTCACTTGATTCAGATCTGTTTTCTTTCAGACAGAAGGTACATCTTGTTTGGTGCACTTACTATATTGTAAAATTCATGTTAAAGATTTGCAATGTCATTTAAGATGAGAAACAAATGCTAGTAGAGGGAAAACTGTTGAAGATGTCTTTCTTGCGTATTGCTTCCAGATTATGATGTTTACATATGTCTATGGGAAACACTACTGCACTTGTTACCCCGCTAATTTGCTATAGATTTCTGATGTGTTGTGAAATCAGATATAATTTGAGGAAAATGGCTGCAGGAAAGGACCACGCTCTGTTCTCGGTGAAGACATCTCCGTTCTAATTATCACATTTACTTCAGATTGGTTGACTGTGCTGCTGATAAAGAAAGTTCACCTGGCCTCAATTAACTATATTTATCTCAGATTATCCCTCCATGAGATTTCTGCTCCGGCAAAAAGATTAGCGTTATTAAGAGTCGCATATGCAGGATGAATACATTTTCAGACAAAGTGACATCTCTTAAGGATGAGAAATTAAATCAATGAAATAGGAATCAAAAAGGAAGTAGCCGCATGTTCTTGGGATTCTCCGGCAGCACAGGTTTTTTTCTTCTTCTGCTGTAATATCACATCTTACATCCACTGATATGCTCTTTTCATTTGGACAACAAAAATTAAATTTGATAATTGTTTAACTCCTATCTAAAGTTATCTAGAATCAAATTTGTTCACCAAAACATGGAGGAACAGTGGTGAGATTGACTTGGCAATTTGGATTTGCAGTGATCTGGCACACGAAAACTTACAGCTGGTGCGTTCAGACACTAATATAGAGCACATTATTACCCCTGAAGTGACGACACTGAATCACCACACACACAACAGATAGGAGCAGATTAGTGTGTTTACAAACTGATGTCTTTGACAGATTAGAGTAGAAAGAGTCTCTTCAGAGGTGGATCTCGGGTTAACCTCTACATTCTCTAAAATCATTTACACTGTTTAGACTGGGAAGTGTCCTGCTGCAAGGCACAACACCTGGGCTTTGAACCCATGACCTCACATCTGAGCGCTCTCGCTGAAGCCTCTGCTGCCTCCCGGTCAGCTGGAGGATCAGCGTGGACAGACAGGCCCAAAACTCTTCATTTCCTGTTTCGCCTGCAACAAACCCTTCCCAAACTACAAAAAAAAAAAAAAAAAAAAAGAAAGAAATGTTACCTGTGTTTCAGGTAATACAATGAACATAACCAAGGTACGACCTTTGCAAGGACAAGTCATGTTTTTGCTGCAAATTCACAAACCGGTTTTTGTAAGAAAAGGGCCAGAGGGCAAATAGAGAACAAGGAGGGCTTTTAGTAATGTTCAGTTTATAGCTTTTGATGTGGTCATTTCAGATATTTTTCTATATATTTAAGTGAAGAGATTTTAAAGTAATATTGTTCTCCACAATGTTTCCCTTTTATTGCAATTTCATGTTTTCTTAGGCTATCTCCCGCAAACAAAAATGGACAAGACAGACCTGAGATGCAGACTCATTACAGGTTAAATAGAACAGGTGTTTGTCAGCTCCAGGCAGACCTACGTGGACGAGTCCTTTTCATGTCGGCTACTTCCTCACACATTAGTCTTCAGCCAAATTGCTCTGAGTGGAGGCTCTGCCCAGCCCATCCCTCATCGTCCAACCTGACCTCTCTCCCCTCCGCGCTGCAGGCAGGGCTGGAGATAAAAAAGCTGAAAAACGGCTCTAGGAATCCTAAATATTAGTGGTTGTAAATCAGCCCCCAGTGGCCTATGAATAGCAATTATCTTTTTCGCACTAATAAATCCCCCCAGTCACAGATAAGATGGTTTCCCTTCCTGACCTCAAGTAAAAACAGCTAGGTACTGAGCAAGCAAAAATGGGAGGGGTGCAGCAAATAAATGAGGGTTCTTTCGCTGTGGATTACAAGCAGTCATAAGAGAAAATATGTAGTCTTTTGTGCTGGTTTTGCGCAGTATATCATGTATGAACTGTAAGGGAAATGGCACATGATCACAGGACTCAGAATTCAGATGATATCAAGAAGCTAGCTAGAGCTCTTATCAGCCTCATCAATACCTGCTAAACATGATTCACTTCAGTGCACAGTGACTTACGGCTGGTAGAAGTGCTGAGATTTCTTGAAAATGTCATGGGGGGGAGGCGCAAATGTGGTGAATGATAGCAATGTTATATTGATCTGATAGGAACATTCTTTGATTTTTATCTATAACAGGTCAGCATGGACAAGGTTTAGCTATTGTAGAGCGCTACTCTGAGCCGATTAAACTGACCAGCCAGAACCACAAACTAACTTCCTGTCTCCTCTGCTTTGTGTTACCACTGAGAATACGTTCACTGTACCTCTGCTCTCCAGTGGGATTTACAAGACTTTATGGTCAACATCTATACAGGAGAAAAACACAGCAATCAGCAGCGGTGGGGCTTTTTTTTCTCTCTATAAGGTGACCGAACCCTTATTCCATGTAAAGACTTAAGTTAACCTCATTAAGCTCGCTCACACACTAGATACATAATTATCCCTGAGAGGATAGCCAGTGCTAATACAAATTAGAAAGATAATTAAGCTACTGAGACTGGCCATTGCATCTCCCAGAGCATTGGACCCATAGAACCATTATGGTGAATTAGTGCCTTTGTTTACAGTCACAACAAGAGCCTTTTACCAGTGGCCGTGTTTGTCAGAAGCCCCATATAACCTGGGAAGTTTACTGCGCTTCATTTATCACTTGTGATACTTCAGTATGGAAACATACCTCGCACAGGTGTTATAATTGCAGAAGAGACATAAGATTATGTGAATTTCTTTCTTTCCAGTGTCAGGCAGGACGACTTCAAGACGCCCCACCTCGATGAAAGCAAAGAACTTTGAGTCTGTTTGAGAGAAGTGCCTTTGGGCGCTCATAAAAATCCAATCTAAATGACAATTCACCTCTGTAGTGTGCAATGCATCTGGTCTTCTCTGTAACAAGGCAGTTTAGTGCCTTGAAAAGTCTTACAGCTACTTCAAAGATGCCTTAAATGCCTCCTCAAGCTAGAAGAAATATTTCTCTCTTTGCCTTTGCAAATGCTCAGTCAAACGGGAACAATAAATCTGGCTGATTTCTACATTCCTCTTTAGATCATATGATACCTGAACAGCGGAGTGAAAACTCAAATCGCTCCAGTCTGTGCACAACAAACATACATGTGCACTGCTCAGTCTGGTCTCTCTGCAGCGTCATGATTAGATCAGGGCTGGACTTTTTGGTGAAAATATGTCAAGAGAAAAAGATAAGTACACACAGCTGGATGCATTTTAGAGTGCAATTCTCTTTTGTCATAGGAAGAGCACACACGCTGCATAAGGCCTAAATGAAAATGCTGTTGCATTTGAGTGCACCGTAGCAATTGTAGGGAAATTGTTGTTCAGACTTCAGCTATGCTTAAAAAAATGCAGCAATAGAGCTTGTGATGTTGAAAAAGTTTGGGCCGTGTACAGAGGCGAATTTTCTTTTTTCTTCGTCTTCATGGTGAGGGGAGTACGAAGGAGAGGAGCACGCTGCTGGTTGTGTGCCAGCTCAGCCTCCTGTGGTTTCACGCATAACAACCTTGCATGTGCACAGCTCTGAGTAAAGCATTGATTTAAGAGGGTACTTCTTCTTTCCACAGCTTTAGCAAAACAAGCCCCTATGTTTGGATAGACCCGGTAAGCAGCTCACTGACCTGAGCAACCACCCCCCAACCACCACCACCACCTCCACCCCTCCTTCCTCCCCTTCTTCCCTGTCGGCCCAATGCAGAATGAGGAAAGGGAAAGTGCTCTTCGGGGCAGGAGGGCCTGCCAGCCAGGTCAGGGGAGTTGCTCAGGAAAACAGGAAACTGACAAGAGAGACAAATGATAGGTCTCATCCAACCACAAGCGTTTAAGTATTTTGCTACAAAGGTTGATCATCCATAATTGCTGCAAGAGTAATACTTAGAAAAGTCTTTAAATGATACACGTCTTGTGAGATTTCATTTTAAAATGGAGCAGTTTTCCTCAAGCAATAACCATAGCTCTGTCTATTCTCCATAACTAATTTTCCACTGTCTACCACTGAGTTAGGTAACCACCTATTACAGCGCGATCTCAGTCCAGGTAAATCTGTTATCACTAAAGCCAGTCTGGGATGAACCCTGGATAATAACCTATAAAGGAGCTCATACAGTTCGTCTTAAACACAGCAAACCATCCACAATTAAAAGACAAATGAACTTTGAGTGTGTTTTTCTGTAAAACCACAAAGCAAACATTGTGGCAACAGTCTGAACTGATATTATCTATTGACCCTGCTGAGTGACTGTTCACAATAAGTTAGTTATATATTTTCTCTGGCCATGCTGGAGGGAGGATTGTGTGTGTGTAAGTTAGGGGAGGTGGGTTCAGAGTAGAGAAGCTGCTTTTGGCCCAAGGCAAAGATAAGCGAAGGGGAGTGGAGGTGGTGGGGGGGACACAATAGATTGAGCCAGGCAATCAGTGAGCGATCTAGGGCGGTGTTTAGTGGTGCTGTAAGATCTGCTAAACTAGCCCTAATTTCCCCTGTTGTAGGAGATGTGTGAGTCGAGGTGGAAAGGGGCAGGAGGAGGGGAGGCCTTTGGTCTGTCAGAGTGGAGTTAATCTGAACCCGGGGCAGCACGTTCACTTTTGATGGAGGCCAGAGATAGGACGCCGAGGCGGAGGAGGAGGAGGGATGAGAGGATGAAAGATCACTCACACCTGCGAGGGGCTGCCGAAAGTTACAACTCACTCAAAGAGGCCTTTCTATGCTGCTCCATTTGTCAAGGATGATGGGGGCAATAGCAGCGAGAGCTTCACTCCATTTCTGTTTTCACTGGTGGCTCATCATAGGCACTCACCGCCACGGGATAAAGATTACATTGATTTGTCTTTTCACCCGTAAATCTTTTCCAAATGCAAATAAATTGCATATTTTCTGGGTGAGAAAAAATCATTGTAAGGACATATGTCGGTCTGTGAAACAGCTGTGAATTAAGTCATAATGAGTTCTGTACACTCTAGCCCTTTTTGTGAGGAAATTACACTATCACAACAACACAAATGTAACATACCAGACAAAAACTAAGTAAATATAATTTTTTCTCCACCACTCCATATTTGATTCACCATGGCCTCTTTTTGGTTTCGAGAGGTGTCTGTGTCTGAAATCCCCCATAATCCTCTTGGAGAGAAATATGAAGCACCACCCCTTGAGGTTTGCCCTCTTTGGCCCTGCGTCTTCCTTTCATGCACTATAAGATTCATCTGTGCCATCAGGAGCTTTCGTTTAACTTATAAAGCCAGAATGATTAAAGCTCTCCTCTTTCTTGCACCATAAAACACTGAGATCCAGAGCAGTCAGCTCCGTCTCCACAAACCACGACATCATAAACAAGAATCATAAACAATAATTTACTGCTGCGAGGATTTAACGCAGAATTTCATCAGCTTTAAAATGAGGATGAACATGTTGTTTAAATCAATAACTCTGTCAAAGTTAACGCTCATTTCTTAGGGCATGTGCAAGATACATTTTGGTGTGTTAGAATGGCATCCAGCCATTGGTCTTTATTAAAGTCAGTAACAAGCCAGTTTGTAAATGCATTATGGGTCAGTCACGTTGTATATGTGGCAAGTGCAGGTTCCCAGTAAATATGGGAGAAGAGCATTAATCGCCCCCCCCCCGTCTGTTTCATCTGGCCTTTTTGCTCTTTGCCAGGGTAATGCTCTCCCCTCAGCTGGCAGCTCAGACTGCGCCGGGAGCACAGCACATCTGGATCCGAGGCTGAGGGAGGGATAGTGTATGCGAGTGTGTGTGCTATCTATATAGGCAGAGAGCTTGTGTTTGTGTGTGTGTTTTGGGCAGGTGGGCAGCACTACATGTATGGGCATATCCTCTAAACTATGAAGAAAATGCCCTCTGTGTCCCAACATGACGGGGTGAATTCCCAGGCAGAGGTAGCTGCTCATAAACAAAAACATATGGAGGAGCAAAGAATCATAAAGATTTTGTTTCCACTGCCGCAGAGTCCCACTGAGACTTAAGTATCAACTTAAGTCAAAGAATGAGTGTATTCTGCGAGACAGCAAATCTGTAAATTATTATCCAGACAAGGGGAATAAGTATCTCTTCCAGAAAACAAGGCAAGCTCCCAGTTGGGAATGAAATTGATTGTGTTCTACATGAGTATATTTTAAATGAGTCATGCTAATCGTGCACTCATGTTAACATATTGAGATGTTTTACAAGTGAAGCATGGTTGCTTTGACATTCCTGCTAAACGCATTACCTTCCAGGATCTGTGACGCTGCGAGTGCTCCCTCTGCTCGAGACCGCCAAACTCATATGTGGAATATTTTTGTGGAGTGTGGTTTGGATTTTCATGCTTTTGAATTTCACTTCAATTGCAAATCAATGTCCATATGTTCGTCTGTGCTTTGTAACTGCGAGGACTAAGAGTTTGAGGGTGATGTGTGTGTGTGTGTGTGTGTATGTGTGGTGAGCAATACCAGAAATTCTAGTTCTTTCTCTCAGCTATTCTAATGAGACTCTGTTATAGACATGGAGAATTGCTCGTGGCAGATATAAACAAAGCGAAATCATTGTGCTTGATGAGTGAACTAAAGGAGGCCTGTATATGCATACCACTGGTGTTAGCGACGGCTTGAGGCTCTTGTTGAATAGATGCAAGAGAAAATGTAGGACAGAATTCCTGGCAAAGCTAACAGGTCAGGGACTATCCACTTTATAGTGGCATAGCGTTGTGAAAAACAAGTGAACCAGCAGCTCATACATCACATGTCACGCTCAGGGCCAGTAAAGATTGATTTAAAGAATGTCAAGAGCATCTGAACATGACCAAAGGTTAGTGATGGAGCTGTCTTAACCTGTAACACTATAACCGTGGAAGTATGAGCGCTCATTGCCCTGCAGTTTAACAGCATGAGGCCAACAGCAGTCATATACAAGAGTCTTGCAGTGAAAAATAATGGGCACATCTTTACACCCTCTAGTCCTTTACACCTGCAAGCCATGTCTTCAGTTATAAACAGGATGAAGTGGTGGTCTTAGCAAGAAACAACATTCAAAAGACTGAATCACCTGTAAGAGTCAGCTCATCCTTTCTTCTGTCAATGTTTTTGAAAGAGGCACCATTTCATAGTGATTGTGAACAGCTAACTGGTGATGCTGGGTGTGAGACAGTGTTGCTGGGATATTTCGCCACATGGAGGGCAGACCAATTGTGTGTACAGCACCGTCTCTGCAGGGATTAGTGGTGCCATTAAGTGGCGATGAGTTGCGGTGGGGGGCCACATCCCCTGCTCCCTCATTAAATCGCAGGCAGCTGCCCTTTATCACAGCTCTGCTCCACCACCATACTGTACCATCAGCACCCTCACAGCACCCATGGTGCCAGTCTAGGACCCTTGACCTTCATGAAATCTCTTTTGGTAGCTTTACAAAAGTTTAATTGCAGGCTATTGTGAGGATCACACTGATTTGTTCTTACAGTTTGCATGCATATAAACCTTTTTGGTGTGTATATATATATATTCTTACATAAAAATGTGCATTGAATGAACAAAACATTAGATTTACTGCATGTTTTGATCACAAAGGAGGAGATGTGGGTGAGGAGAGACAGAGTCAGAAAGGGATTATTAAAGCTGAGAAAACTGAGATGTAGATGGCGCAAAAGCAGTTGAATATCAGTAAAATGGTTTAACTATTTTCTACACTTAATATATTTATAGATACTGTACAATGTCTGCAATTTTGTTATTTTTTCTGTTACACATAATTTATTTAGTCTGGGGTTTTACCTAGTGGTGGATGGTGACTAACCACTCAGCAGGTGATGTGTGAACATAGAGACTGGGATTGATTTGTTCTGTTCACGGAACGACATGACAATGATCATCACAGCAAAAACATTAAGCTTTTCCAAGAACAGCCTTTTCTCTTTGAGACACAGCGCTCTCATAGCTCTTTAATCCATTACAAAAAATGAATCCATCGACTTCTGTTTTAAGTGCGGATGACGCAGAAAAAGCAAAGAGTGTGTGCTCGTGCATGTGTGTAATATGCAAAGATATCAAAAGGTATCCATAAATATTCCTGGGATCTAAACAGCTTTTGAACAGAAGAGACAGAAGTGTGTTCAAACACTACCCAGAATGCCGTGCCTGAGGCTGTGGCCGTGGGGAAGAGATGGGTTGCTCTGTAGACAGAGGGGGGAAATAGTAGGTGGGACAGGCAGTAATGACAAGCTCTACATGTCTTCCCAAAAACGCCCACTTTTTGTGAAGTTTGTCATTTCCTTAAGGCATAAGTCATTTCTGGAAGCATCAGAGCTCCATTTAAAGCCTGAGATGAATTTGATTTGACTTTAGACTTATTCTGGACATGATGAAACACCTATACATATACTATCTGTACATGGAGGATCTTTCTTTACAAAAGCAGTTCGACATTTCCACTGTGATTCTTAACCTTAATACCGTAATAAACAGACAAGTAGTGAGTCCGAGGTTTAGTTTCAGTAGTTTCAGTGTTACAGTACAGCAGCCCTGCCCCAGTCTCGGCCCCTGAGGCAATGGAGCCGAGGTGAGGTCTCAGAAATACAATCATACACACATGGATTTGGGAAATTAGAGTTTCACGTAAATGTAAGCATTTACAGGTGGTAAATATCCTGTTGGATTTCACGAATGTAAAAGCTTAAGCATTACACCCACAGGCTACGAGGCAGGAGACAAGCACACACACTCACTCACACACACACACACACACACACACACACACACACACACACACACACACACACATTTATGTTGGAAGTGATTTAGTTTTCAATATTAAGCAATTCAGTTGTATATTTTTTCACACCTTTGGATGGATAATCCACTACATCTTGAAACAAACACAATTTCACTGATACGCCATATGAAAATGCAAACTGTAATATGCAATCTATGGCAATCACCAACTCAACTTGTGGATAAATAACTGAAATCTCTAACCTATGTCAATGTCTGATATCTACACCATGGAATATGAGTCTAATTTCAAGGTAATTAAGATGATCTCTTTCCTATTTATTTTTTCAATTTACGTGCCTTTTCAGTAATATCTTTTTCCATACATCACCCTTAGAAACAGTTAAAATCAAATTTGTATCCCTTGAATTGGGTATATCACAAACCTGATTACATCTGCAAATCCACCTATTTTCTGGGGTTTGACTTTAGTCATGCTTTGTGTAATTACATGGCCGAGGACGGCGACGACATTCGAGACAACAGAATCACATCGATGTTGGCTGAAGTAATCGCTCATTCACAGTGTTAAAGTTTCTACTGCTGCCTGAAGTTTGTGACTTTTTTATTGTAGTGGAACAGAGATTGTAAAGATGATTGCTGCCACTCAGCCCCTCCACTTTGTTATTGCATGTGTTGTCATTACCTGGAGAGCCGTTGTAGTTAAAAGAGAATAATAATGGAGATCTCTATCCAATGTTACATATCTGATCGAGGGGCTTTAAAGATCAAACAGTCAGCCAAACATTTGGCATTCCTCACGGAGTTTCTTTTGATGTTGTGGACCGCCTCTCTTCAAAGGTGTTGTCTTCATTCCACCATGATAAACATTATTGCTGTTAATCCATTTGGCCATATTCTGTTTGCTTTCAGGGCTAATGCCATATTCATTTTATGCAGAATAGCCCAAAGAAAGGCTCAGATCACAAACCATTCGTAACATTGTTTAAAAAATGAAAATGTATAAAATGTGTGAATGGCTAAATGCCATCCACTTCACTGGGGCTTTTATAGGAAGTATTTCCAGACAAAAAAAAATAATGTTTTGTGTTAGCTCACTACACAATATTTATAGTTCAGTCTTCCAATAAAAAACTATCCCTTCCAATCTGAGAAAATCCTGCACAAATGTATTATTTTGTATGTAAGATTTTCTCCCCATTTCTTATATACAAATGGCAGGTTATTATAAGTTATAAGTAATTTGTGGGACTTTATTTTGCACAAATGTAAAATGAAAAAAATTGCAATAGTTAACATTTTGACAGAAATAGGTCTTATCTTTGACTTGGCTTGCATCACCTTGATTCTGTTCAGATGGAAGCAGCTATTATCTGGCAAATTATGTCTGAAATGTAGAGAATATTAATGATGAATGTAACGCATGCCCAATCACTTCCACGGAAAAATTATAGAGGATTATTTCTGAAAGGCAGAAAAACATGGCGCTTATTAAATCATTTCTCCCCCCCCTCTTCTTCATGCTTTTCATGGGTGGTCAACAGTAATCAGTTTACCGTCTGGCTCTTTCAGGGTGTTAAGACATCCACTTTTCATTTGCACAAACAGTATGATAGTTTCAAGCACCCATTTAAATTAATCCCCCTTAAAGTTTTGTGCAGTCCCTCTAGAAAAAAAACAAACCACCCACTTTTAATCTGAAACCTATGGTGTTTTTTTTTTTTTGTGAAAAAGGATTTACCCATAATTCTCATTCCCTGCATCCCTTCCCCCCATTAGCAGAAACCACATCTGCACCCTTTTTGCTAACACGCACGCACACACACACACACACACACACACACACACACACACACACACACACACACACGCTGATGCACACACAAACACACACTGTATAATTTATAAAGCCTAAGCTCTTTCAATACTCCAAAATGCCAGATAAACTTTTCTCATTTGCTCCTAATTTGGTCACGCAAGATAATGCCAACATCTGAAGGCTTTTTAAACTGCTTTTTAAAATGCATTCCTGAAAGGAGCTGGCACTGGCACCTCTGCACCTTGTCAGCTCCAATAATTATTTCCAATCCGGAGCTAGCCCTTAATGTGCTGATTAATCCAGCCCTCTCCTTGCTGTGAGATGCATTCAGCTCCATTAATTTTTCAAAAAGGCCTCACTCTTTTTTGCTGGGAGCTCTGCAGATGTCAGGGCTATGGCAGAGAAAGCCATTAGAAGTTAACACCTCCCACTCCCCAGAGACTGGCATGGACTTTCCCCTCCCTCATTCTAATGCCAAGCAGCCGTATTAAGGATGTCAGCTGCCAAGCCTGGCATTCCCTGAACTTGGACATCACCATCTAAGCACCCTCCCCCTAAAAAAGAAAACAGCCTTAAGAAGAGTGGTTTCAAGAAACCAACATAATGAGAAACAAGGCTATGGCGCGCTCAGTCTCTCACAAGCAGTGTCAACATCTTCATTTCTTGGAAATATTTGGGATTCGCGGAGATGTCGTATGTCACTGTTCTTATCCAAACTCTTAGCTCAGAGTTTCCCAACCAGGTTTCAGATCAGCCTCAGCGAAAATGTCCTTTAGAACAACTCGCTCACCAGTGTGTTCAAATTCAAAGCGATTTCAAATCTGTGCTCCAGCCTCCTCTCACTCCAGAGCTTTGTGTGACTCCCTCCTTATGCAGACTGGTTACAAGCTGTCTCAATTGAGGAAATCCCCCCCTTCAACCAGCTTTTATCTGCCGATAGGTAGGTGAATGGTGGAAATTAGGATTCCTGGAGAGACTTGGGATGGAGAGAATAGAAACAAAGACTTCCCCATGTCGGGAACTGATGTCTCTTTTTCCACTGCTTTTCCCTTTCATCCCAAGGGCTCCTGTCAGACAGAGGGAAGGAGAACGAGAGCACATATAATACCTTTTAAGAGGCTGCCAGTTCTCTCCCATGCGATAAGCTCTGCTCAAATCACAATGGAGTTTCAGGACCCTGCAGTCACCCCACTGCAGGCCTGAGAACACACTCCAGTATACACATCAACACCGATACTGTATGCAAGCCGCATTGAAATATCGCACCGTAGCTAATTAGACATACAATGTTGGATCCAACTTACACTAAAAGCTCAGTTTTCTAGAGATAATTTCCTCAAATTCACCTTTAGAGTCTGACTGTAGCCTTTTAAGTCATGATACAGCAAAGAAACATTTTAAACATTCAGCATTAGAGGGGACAATCATCTGTTTTTCCACCACAATGCTTGGGTTGCCAATATGGAAGTGTAACTCCACTCAATGGTGGAGATACTATGTATACAGTATTTTGTATACAATCCCCACTGCAAAGTATTCAAAAATCTGTATAAACAGAGGCAGTGTCAAAATCCCAGCCCTTTTGAATGTTAATGAAACGGAGGTGTTAGGATGTCAGAAATCTGTCCAATAATGATAACAGTACAACTCCTGTTTACACTGAGCACGCTTCAGCTCCCAAAACCCAGAGTGCAGCCTCATTTACGTGCTAATGTGGGGAGGCAGATAAAGGACGGAGGAGCGATCACATGCCCTGTCAGAGAGTCACCCTTTGAACCATCCCTCATGCCGGTGAAGAGGGGGGAAATTAAAGAGCCTCAGCAGGTTTACCACCTTTGAAACACAACTCACACTCCACTCAAGTCCTCACATTTGTGACAGAGAGAAAAATAACCGTGTGTTACTGCTGTAATACACACACACACACACACACACACACACACACACACACACACACACACACACACGGCAGGCAGGAGTTCACTGTCGTGTTTCTGTACGGGAGATTTTCTTTGACAATTAATCCAAATGATTGTTTGGATGGAACAGAATTAGGTTGAGGTTGATGTAATGTACATGACAGAGCCAAACACAGCTATACTGTGTATGAGGCATTAAGTATACACCACTATACTAAATGCTTTTTGGTGTCATACAGGCAGAGTGCTCCCAGATTGCTGGACAGTTTGACTTGCTAGTAGGCTAATTTAACTTTCTGCTTACCTAAACGTGACTGATATGACCAGTTAGACAAGAACAATTGTAAAAGACAGATAAGGAAATGTTTAGGAGCTGCATCTAGTCACAGTTGCTTAAAGCTGCCCTAATAAATATTTTTACATTAACAATGGGTCAAATGACTACATGTAATGTGACAGGTGTCGCTTATAGTCAACCCACAGATAATTATTACTTGTCTCTGCAGTTCATCTCAGCTCGCTAGCTCAGTTAGCGACTAGCTGGCCAACATAGTGGAGCATTTAGTTAGAGACTAAAACAGAACTATGAGAAGAGTAAATATTGGACTTACATTCAATCAGGTGCCAAAACACAACTGCACATAAATGCTAATGTTGCTCTGTATCTGCTGCAAAAAATCAGTTATTGCAGGTGTATACGTCAACGTGGACATACCGATGACTAAGCTCCAAATCAGTGTCTTTTGTAGATTCCAAATTATTTCCATACTTTATTTTCTTGTCACAAGGCAAATGGTGTGAAATTGTACATACTGTTTTAAAGAAGTGAAAAACTTCATCAAGAGTGGATTCTGTAAAAGGTTTCCAAAATTGTCCACCACAGAGAACAATACAATTAATGAAGGGGAGGAAACAACATGCACACTCCCAAGACTTTCTTAGTTGTGGTGCTAGAAGTTAATGCTGCCTCTAAAATTAAAAATTTATTGCTGCACACGCATAATTGTAGACTATTCTAGTGTCAATGTTTCATCTTCTGACCTTTATGATGACATTTGTCTTGAGGTCAGAGAGATGGAACATTAACAATACCAAAATGTTTTGACTATTACAGGAAAGAACTGTGAATTAAACACTTTGTGACACTGTCTGGATTTTGCCAGTTGACTAAACCCCACCCATCTGGTGCTCCAAGATGGTTAAAACAAATGAATCACTTGCTAACACTTTTTGACCCTGCTCTGTTTAGGGTTAAAATGAGGTAACAGAGGACTGATGGAGCATGTGCGTGATCCCAGCTGCACTGCCCTTTGGAGGAGTGGCTCCCTCAGAGCAGGAAGTGAATTTACCAAATCCTAATGTAGCGTTTAGGTGTGCTGAAGTCTTGAACAAATAGGCCTGGATGTTCTCCATCACCCTGCGCCCCAGCCCTCCTGCCTCAGCCATCCTGATAATGAGAGTAGCCAGCTAGGCCACATTAGTGGTGCTGCATTAACTGTTCCCACATGCTGTTGAAATCCAAAGTAATGCACCTGTAATTTTTCCTCTGTTCGTTAATATTTTACATGCGGGTTTAAGGTCAGTGTTACTGAGTCTCAAAGGTTTGGGTGAGCCTGCGGTCACAGTTTGATACTTCTGTTTTCATTCACACCTGCTTACAGTTTTACAGACACTGACTGCTCTAAGTTATAGGTGGTTATGTAATGTGTTCACATAATTCATAATAACACCCACATAAAAGCACACAGCCTAATTCAGAGGTCATTTCTTGGTGTAATAATTTTCAATCTGTCTGATTTTGTTGATGTAAAAAGAATACTTAAAATATATGACTGATTGAACATGTCTGTTACAGTCAAGGCATTTTATTTCATGTTTTATTGCATGTTTGCTGTGATTGCTGTTATACGAAACAATGTGGTTTTGGTAACATTGATACTTTCCTGACTCAAAAGGAAACTGCCCACATGGTAAGATGAAGGTCTGATTTGTAAGATATTGGTTCCTTTTCCTGTAATTCCTGGAAAAGGATCAGTCTCAAAGAGGCATAAATGTTGAATAAAATTTCTGTTTAATTATTCAGGGGAGATTTGGAACAGTGGAACATTTAGGCCTTTATCCCTTGTATTATGCAGGGAATTAACAGCTGGAGCGCTATCTGCATTTGGCAAGAGGAACTAAGTAAATACCCCAAATGGATGAACCAGACAACCTAGAATCACAGTAAATGCAATCATTAAGCTTCCCTGCATTTTCATTAACTTTTGGGAACTGTGTTATTGCTCAGGTTCAATGTTGCTCCTCTGGGATTCTGTAAGTAGTAATGGGAATCCAGTACACATTGTACTGATGTTATGATGCATAAAACAATAACTGTGAAAAAAGCTAAGGTACTATGACTTTGCTTGACAACAAAAAAATGAACCCCCAATGGCTGGAGTTCAGAGAGGGGGCAGGCCAGATTGCGAAAGAATTGCTTTGAGTGGTGGATCGGCATTGCAGGAATTTTTTAATTTCCTGTTACTCAATAATTCTGCTCTAGTTAGGTCCTTGGACAACATCCTGCACTGTACCTTGTCTGATCAGCTCAATCCATTGGACAGATGCAGGGGAAACATGCTTTAACCTTTATCATTGGTCCACGACATGGTGGCCCTGTGTGACTGGCTTGGCAGGTAGGAGACTGGGTGTAGATACTTGGGAGCCGGTCAGACAATGTGGTCAGGCTCAGTGATGTCACACACTGGGGACATACCTCAACACCCCCTCACCCGCCGTACAAGTGATTATTTTATCCTCCAGGCTTTTTATGAGCTCATGGTGATAAACGGGAACGTTTCTGCCGTCTTTTACTGGGGAAATAAAGAAAACAGTCAGATGAGAAGCAGAACGAAGTGAGCAGTAAGTGCTTTACAGTGGGGGCGTCGACTTCCAGGCCTCCAGGGCCGAGGAGCTGGTTTTCTGCTGAGAATCTTCCCCTCCTTAACCTCCACCCCGCCACCCTCCCCACTGTGCGCTCATCATGGCTGTTCAGGGTCAAATAAATCACCTGCCGTCGCAGGTGCTGACCTGTTGTTTATTAGTAAATGTCTAAAGGACAAGCTTTGAGAAGGGGAGGAGTTGGAGAGAGGTAGTCAAGGGGTTAAAGCACTAGTCTTAGGTCTTAAGGTTGATTTAGAAGCCCCTCTGGGAAGCTGCTGTACTACCCTGAAGAAATGAATGTCAATAAAGCCTGCAGTGACTGATGTTTGAGAGCGTCTTAATTGTCTTGTTAAAAAGAAAGACTATGATATGTAGGTAGAAAATGTGCTCTTGGTGCAGTTTTCATAGCAAAAACAAACTGCACATTAAGGTGTTATGAAGACTTTACAGCTATTACTTTTATTTGAAGATATGGATAGCACTCTAAAGGTTGAAAGATCTCTCCTTCTAGGGTTTATGATCGCTTATAAAACCCAGCAGATGGTGGCGCCCCAGTAGCTCACCTGGTAGAGCAGTGGCCTGGGTTCGAATCCCGCCCAGGCCCTTTGCTGCATGTCATCCCCTCTCTCTCCCCTGCCTTTCCTATCGCTCTCTACTGTGACTGTCAAATAAAGCAGAAATGCCAAAAATAAATAAACCCCGCAGAGAAACTCAAACCCTTGTGCTTTTATAGAAAAAAAATGACAGTTAGGAGATACTTGGTTTTTACCCAGCAGCAGCAGCAGTAATATTTTGTAAGAAACTATTCCACACCATTTATTCACATGTCATTTGTTTAAATGGTGGAGGATTATAAAGGCATTTTTAGATGAGAACGCTGACTGTCAGAAATGACAGACACAGATGAGAATGTGCACAATTACTTCCATCATTGCTTCATAACTGAAACAATAAAGGAGTATATACTATAACCTTTGAGACAAGCCAGGATTGACAGCAGAGCCTGATCTTCAGCTATATAATAAATGACACTATTGTCTCTTCACTCTTGACATAGCCTCCTGAAGCATGTGAGCTTGAAAGAGACCAAAGCACCGGAGGCCTTAGCATAACACTCGCTGCCACCATCCAACAATGATTGGCACCCTCCACCAAAGGTAAGTCAACCTTAAAATTTTTAAATTAAAATAACGATTGTCTAAACATTTATACACTAGATTTCTGTGTACATACGCCTTTGTCTAGACAGTGCGTTGCCATAAAGCTGGCAAAACAACATTAGCCTGCGAGAGTGGCGCAAAATATCAGTATCAAATGATGTCATCTGCCCATGTAATGTAAAGCTAAGATTGAGCTCGATCAATTAGGATTTGCAGTGGAGCAGAAAATAGCTTATGACAGAGCTAAGGTGGAGGAATGTATGAGGAAAAATAAACTTTTCCTCTGACACACACTCTACCTTTGCAGATTCACAGTGTAGCCAGACTGTACACATTAATGCACTTACTATGGGAAATATGACTAAAATCTTCATGTTTGTTGAACTCAGGTCATGTATACGGTTTCTTGCAAATAATATTTTCAATGAATCGACAGTTGCACATGTAAATTTTGCAGTGATGTCTGCAGTTCTGAATGATTTCCCCACTGAATGAACATACAACCTCCCTGTGGAAAGTGAAGCACCTTTAGAAAAAGATACATCTGTGCCTCTCATACACTGAAGCAATTTGATTTGGTGTCCTCCTCCAGTTGTTCCACATCAGTGTAACACAACATAAACTCCCTTACGCTCTCTGTTATTTTAGTCTGTCTTTTGGATTTTGTATAATAATTTAGTATAATTATTCTACTATGGTGTTGGCCTCAGTTCTGGTCACATCGGATCTGCTACAAATAACCTACAGTTAAAGTGCAAATGTAAATTGCAAGCTACTTTTGGCAACATCTTAATAGCTGTGATGCATCACTGTTGATGCTAACTACTGAGTTCTTGTTTATCCCAAACACACCACAACTGCTATTGCAGGAAATGCTAAATGTATTATTTTCTGTGCGCTACAGGGCTGCTACAACAGCAAAGTGTATACACTACAACAGGATATACTGTAGGCTGAACCTGCTGATGTGTGTTCTATCAACTGGAATGAGTGTGAAAACAGAAATGTATTTATTTTAAAAGCAGTCCCATAAATAAAATTTATTTGGGTGGCCGCTCCTGTATATTAACCTAACCAATAAGGATTGTTTTTTTTAAATTGACTGTATTGTTTCTTCCATGCCGTATACAAATGTAGTTAAAAGTGTGTATTGGTTAAAATTCTCAGAGACAGAGGTTACCTTGCTATTCTTAGTTATATACCTGAGTCTGAAATATTTAAGTCCCCATCTTACAACATGGAAATGAAAAACAAACAAAAACAAACTTTGTGAAAGAGGGAAAAATATGTTACAGCGTCACCTTTTTCTTGCATCAGATTTAAGTTTACAGTGACACTGCTTTGAGTACATAGTTTACTTCTTATAGCGAGGGAACTTGAACAATATGTAAATTATGACTTTCTGTAAGCTGAGGGTGACGCAGAGGCACAGTTGAGGCTTCATATTCTACAGGCAAAATCTTTAACTGTCACATCAGTGAGCCTGTAACGTTGATCTTTTCATAGCCTATAATTTGTAGCAGATATTATCAGTGTGGATATTAGTGCGTCAGAATGAGTTAAATGATGATTCAGTTAAAATGACTTATTACCTGCTCAGTCTGGCTTATCACCTTGATCTGCTTTCAAAAGCAATGTCTTTAACAGAAAACTTCCTCTCAGTAAGCATGTCTGTACAGCGGGTCATTCCCAGTGACAGCTCAAATCATGATTGTTGTTGTGCAATAGCTTGAGAGCCGAGGTCTGACAGGCAGGTGTAATAAGGCAGGGAGTTGAGATGTCACCCATGGGTGCAGCCTAGGGCAAATAAGGCCTAGTGAGCGTCTAAGGATTCCTGGCCTATAATGTAACTCTTTGTTCAAGTTGTACTGCAGAAATGGGGAATATGTTCATGCTTGACGTGTTCTTGTAATACCGGGATAATAGGTGTCAAAAAGCAATGGCCATTGCAAATACCTTTTGGCATCATGCATCACTTTGGTGTTGAAACCACAATTCAAACGCAGGTGTAGCTGTAATTATTTCACTTAAGAATATGTGATTTATGTCAGCTGTGAGCTTTGAACTGCAGGAAACATAAATATAAGTTATTAGTCATTTCCACATCCAGGACACAAACTCATCTTTCCATGTTTTTTTATCTACCCAGTTAAGGGGGGCGGGGTACACTCTACAATGCTAAATGCTGTTAATCCTGGCCCGAGGCCTCAGACAACAGAAATACAAATGCAGCTGCCTTAATTACCAGATTTCAAAAACAAACAATAAATCTGCCTTAGACAGTGATGCTGGTGGAATACAAACAACCTCTGGGCTTACAGACGGTTATCGCCATATTCTGATGTCTTAGGGAGATTAGCATTAAAGCCCTATATATTGTGCAAAAGGGCCTATGCAGGGGTTGTGACACTTAAAAAATGTGAGAATCGTTATTTCCTAAAGTGAATTAATTCTTGCTTTTGGGAGCAGAAGTCGGCAACGGCACTAACTTTTGAGGTGGTGGTTTTCCGAGTTGATTGAGAGATACATCTCAGTCATTGGAACAAGGTGTGTCTGTTTCACGCATGAGTAATACCTCTCGCAGGACAAAGATGTGCTCTGTTCTGTCCTGACCACCCGAGTATTGCAGCCCAGCTTTTGAGGTTTTGATTATAGTTTATGAGTCCTAATTGTGACTGACCTGGCCCGCTGGTGGTTTCATTTCATCTGAGGGAAGAAGGGTCCAGTCCTTCCTGCTGACTGGGGCATCTCAGCCGATCAGCGTGGCTGTCTGCTGACCTCCACCTTCACAGGACAGTGAGGGACACGTCTCAAGTTCATCCTCCCCTTGGGTGGTATGGCTCTCAGTTTACCTCCACCTGTCCACTGGGGCCAGCTTCTCCCTTCACCCCTCGCCCTCCAGCTTCTCTGTGAGACTACTTAACATACCCCGCTCAGCTCCTTTTACAGCTCTTAAACAAAACTCTGCCATTGTTTACCAACAGTAGTTAGGGGAAAACACTCCTTTCAAGTCTAGTTTATGGCATTATGCTGCAACATAACATTTTGAGTGGTTGAGTTTTTATAATAGGACGTGAATGAAGCTATGAATTAGCTTAAACCTCATACGGATAATAAAATATTCGTTCAAAACGAGGAAACACTGAGGAGTTTTTTCACTCTGAAGTCCAGTGGCTGGTGCTCTCTTTAGGTAGTAACATAAGAATGTGAGTCTAACCCTTTATTAAACTGCAGATTCCACATTGTTTGTATAACCCCAAAGTGACTCCACAGTCACATTTGTTCTCTAGGCCTCTGTACAGCAGAAAATGGCCGCTGCATGACCAGATCCTCTTTGATGCAATAATGAAAACAAATGAGTGTAACATGATAATATATTGAGGAGTGCCGCAGTTTCAAAGCTGACATCGCGGGGAATTGAGGTGCAACCAGGGAAACACTAAGCTATGTTTGTCATCACTCTCGACATTGTCTCTTGCACAAATTATTTCCTCCAGTTCACTTTGGCGTATTAGTCTTCTTAGGGGTTCAATTAATCAAAGGAAGCACAGTTCCATATGCCTCTGCAGGGCGACTTTGACTGACCCCTGCATCACTGTGGACTTAAAGCCATACTTCATTATTCTCTTCCTGGATTTTTTTTCTATTCTTAAGTAAATATCAAAGAAAACTGCAAATCATGTTGGAAAAATACCATTTGAAAAATAAAACGTTTTAGCAATCTCAAATGTTGCTTAAATATGACCCCCTAGAAATCATGACTGTGCTCTAAATATGGTATTAGGACATGACTCAATTTATCATGTGTGAATTGAGTTATTGAGCTGTATCCTCTTTATTTACATAAACATAATTTTATCTTTATAGACTCCATATTACCTGCTATTTAGGTAGACTCTGAGTTATTTTCTACAAGCTCACCTGTTGTTCTCATAAGGAAATCAATGCCTCTCTCTGGCAGTATAATAACATTCCCGCTGGAGAGTAACAGCTTAATTCACTCTTATCACTTTTGGTTGTCTGGCTTCCAGTCAAGCTGGGGTCCAAGAGGTGAAATGAGTTTGGCAACCTCAACTCCAGGCACGACAAGAGAACACACATCATGGTACAGTTAGTGGAAAAAGAGAGGGAAAATTGCCTGCATAAGCAGGAAAGATAGAGTTTCATCGTCATCCCACTAAAAACGCACACTCGTCTTTGGCAGACTTCAAACACTTAATCGGCAATCATTTTTCAATGAGCCCCAGAGGAGCACATTTTAGTACTCCACCAAACAGTCTGCTGCTTTGTGCTCTCTAATCCCTCACGGTTATGCATCATGGGGAGCTAGTGGTCGTTCTTTAGGCGGAGGTTAACCCCCACCTCCAGACACACAGACAAGCAGACAGACAGACACGCAGCACTGCTCCAGTCCTCTCCTCTACTGCCTCTGCTCTGCCTTACCCGCAACATCTGTATCCATCACGAAACACTCACTTTCTATTGGTGCAGCCCTCAAATTAAGATTGTCTTTTGATCTGGAGGCTGGACAAAATGCAAATGAAATGTGATCCCATAAATGGTCCACTCATCTGCCTAGTTAGGCTGTATGAAAAGGTTTCACCAGCCCCTTGGATTGAGCCCTGCCTCTTCTGGACTTGTATCACACATGTGACTGCCTCACTTCAGAGACAGACAGACCTCACACACACGCACGCACACACTCACACACACACACACACACACACACACACACACACACACACACACACACACACACACACAAACGACTGTCTTCCCTTAACCCCTGCTTCACTCCCATCTCATGTTTTGCTTGTGTTCACAATCTGAGACATAGTGCTCGGAAAAAAAATCATATGCAAGGAAGCCAATAATCTAAACAGCACTTAACCTGGCCGGTGGAGGGGAGTATTTGTGTGATGAGAAAATCTCCAGGCTCTGGCTCCGTCTCATTAATGAGAAAAGATGAGCGTTCCCCACTGCAATTAAGAGTCAATCTCCTGCATTAACTCACCGCCCCGCGGCCACACACACAGCACAAAGACAACAGGCCATCCCCTGTCACTCATTTTCCCGGGGTGAGCAGTGCGGAGAGCACTCCCAAAATAGATTAAATTAGATGCTCTGTCCTTCTGGGCTCACCTGCTGAAACCTAAACTTGGAGAATGTAATGCTGCAAGGAAATGCAATGAATGCAGCTCTAACTCTGTCTGACATTTGATCATGTCACAATGATCATTTTAGTGTAGCATCCCAAAGAATTAGATGAGTTACCTACACTAAAGACAACTTACAAATTACTTCCACCTGTGCTTTTACCTGTTGAGTGCATTTCCTTCCTCAGAAAACATACAGTCATGTTTACTTGCTAGCAGTCTTCTTCTTCCTCGCCGTTGCTGGTAAATTGCTGCGTTACTGCTACCTGTAGATCAGTGGTATAGTGGGAAACCATGGTTAGGAATGTGTAATACGTTATTTGCATGCATGTGTCCTCATGTATGTGGACATAAACAAAACCTGGACCCACTCCTAAAAACGTTGCTCCATAGTGCTACTAATGGTCAAAAACTCCATATTTCACATATTTCCATTTGCCGTAAATAAAAAAGCAGGCCGCAGCATATGACACTATTTTAGACTGTGTAACACTCAATGGAAAAGCAGGTACGACTCAGCATTGTAATTTGAATAGCAAACATCATTAAGCACTCTAAGCGCAATATTCATCAAACAAGATTACTGCAGCACTCAAAAGAAGCGCAATGGCAGGCGACAACAAACAGACAGTCATTTCAAAGAAGAACACACTGTAGGCATAGTGGGAGAAAATCTCAGCAGAAATTGTGAGGATAAACACACCACTTGAAAACGATTATTCTGTTTATTATGTTACATCATCATTTCTTTGCAGGACTAGGAGACCAAACAGGGTCTATGAATGTCTAGTGTGACTGTGTGTGTGTGTGTGTGTGTGTGTGTGTGTGTATGTGTTGTGGTCATGGGGGTATTCAAGTCTGACAGAAGAAAATAAAAGACAAGTGGAGGAATATGAGATTGAGTTGGGGTGGGGTGGGCTGGCATAATGAGTGACATATTGTGAAATCTTTACCTACAAAGCAGAGTCTTCTTCCATGCAAATGAGACTCACTCGATAAGGATCTGTTTGATGGGACACATGCGGAATATGAGGCAGTTAATTCCCTCATTAGTATTCCACAGAGCTGATTGGCAAAGACCAGAGAGAGCCAGCCGGAGAGCATGTCTGCAAAACCCAATATTGATTTGTTTAATGGTGTCAGGGAGTCAAAAATCACAAATCTCCTGTCAATTGTTTATGAGGCTGTTTAGTGGGCCAATAGATGCCCCTCGCTTAATTAATACCTCATTACGGAGATGTGATTATATGCTTGAACTGTTAATGGGGCCCCTGAATTTCAAAGACCACCATAAAAGGTGTTTTGACAAACAGAGCTGGGGAAAACATGCTATCTGATGAGTCTCAGTGTGTTTGTTGATTTGGGACTGTTTGTTTTCTTCCCTTTTTATGCTTCCATTATTCACAGGGCACCCGTGCAAGAAAGCTCAACATTTTTCTCTGGTTATGTCCAATTTTGCTTTCTATCATTTGACAGCATAATGTTATTTAACTTGCGTTAAAACTGGCTGTTCCATACATCAGGTAAATAAATGTAATAAATAGGGAGGAGTAATAAAGAGTCAGTGCCAAGTATAGACAAAAACTGCTTATGAAAATGACGAAAAAATTATTAAATACAATTTTGATTACATAGGAATGTGCGCATGCACAACACATATGAAAACACATATACACCTATGCAGGGTACGGTACACAATGTCTGCAAGAATCTGATTTTTAAAATTATTATTGACAATGGCCAATCCAAAAAAGCATTAAATGTCTTGTTACAAATGTCAGAAAAGCGAGGGGGCTGATGTTCACCTAGGCGAGCACACATGGCTGATCTGAAGGGCTCTCTATTTAAAGGCCCATAAAGAGAGTGATAATGGCATAGGTTTATGAGGACTCAGCCCAGTGAGACAGGCTGTTACTGCCGCGGTTGCTGTTGTTGTTATTCCCACTGTTCCTCGATGGCCACTAAAGCGGAAAAATGGATCCCCACTTTGGGTTGAAATATGAAGCTAGGCTTATTCTCCCTCTCTTTCTCTTTTTGTGTGAAAGGCGCCCAGGCATTTGCCTGCATGGTTATGGAGTTAAATGCTCAGCTCCATGGCTGGGCTTCTGCACGGTTCCCCCCTCCATTTCATTCCCCCTGACAGGATTAGCAGGTCTCCAGTGTTAGAAATACATTAAGTGGACCTTTGCAGTCACTTATTATGCCTGATTATGCAGCTGGAATGGGGAAGGTAGGCTCTGTTTGTAGTTAAATAACTTCTCAGATGCTTTTTTTTTTTTTTACAGCAGCAATCTTCAAAGCATGAACGGGTCAGTGGCTCAGGCACAAAGCTGAGATTGATTTCCACCCTCCTACTCTTTGTTCCCGTGGTTTAAAGAGGACAGGTTCTACTAAATTAGTTTGCCCGTGTTATTAATGGAATAGCCAATTAAACTCCCATACAGTGGTGTCATGGCAAAACAATGCATCCGCACAGCCTTCCCACAGCAGTGGTTAGTACAGCACGGTTAATGAAATGGTTAACTTATGCTGATGTATAGATGGATTAGGCTCCATCTGGGCAGTATGCCACAGAGTCCCAACAGCTGTCCATCCGCAGAGTGATGCATTCTAGGATCTTCTCAGGTCCAGGCGATATATAACGGAGCATCGACATCACCCGAGACTGCAAACGTGCAGAATGTTGACTCCTCTTGTTTTGACAGCTGGGACAAAACAATCTGAGAGTTTTGAGCTAAAACAAGTTAACAATTCAGCAGGGTCTGAGAAAGGTTTCCATGAAATCAGCAGAGAAAGTGAGATTGTCAGGGGGAAGGGGAAAAATACACTTCACCAGAAGAGTTTACCAAACAGTGAGAAGATATATGTGCATGAGGAAACTGGAGGTTGGGTGTTTAGGTGGGTACAGAGGCTGGCTTACTGTCAGCTGCGTCAGTGCTCAGATTGTCCAAAATTAGAGAATATTCATTGTAGCGCCAACAATGAAACCCAATCCCGTGTTCTTCCTACTTACTTGAGTAATTTTCTGTAACGCCAGCAACATTTGGCGTTTTGTTATTCATTCATTATCTCTGACAATGTAAATGACTCATCACATTTAAAATGGCTCCCTAAGGTGAACATACCCCAGGAATGATGTGAATGAAATCATGGGCATTTAGGTTACAGCCCAGTTCCCTTGGCCTGAAAATCCCAGTTAGAGTATAAGGCAGAGCAGAGGGAAAATTAGTCTTCCTCGCTTGATGGCTGTTATACTTGGCCATTTCCTGACCCACTGTGAATAAACTCCAATTTATGGCAATTATCCATGTTAAAGACGGCACCCATACAAATAAGCAATAATGCAAGAAGTGATGAGAATGTGCGAGCTAAAGTTGCTATTATCATATTCTTCAGCTTGAATACCTCACATGTACAGCAGATCACAGCTAAAATGGCTTTACACATGTTATCTATAAGGCGAATTATGCTAAAACTAAAGTGATAATACTTCTATTTATGCCCTCCACAGAAGCAGGGTATTTGTGGCAACAGGGAAGATAAGAGAGGGCTTTTCCCCCAGAACAGCTGACACAAGTGATCCGTTATTTCTTGGAGGGGAGGTCAGGCACATGAGGCCTCCACACATCACACACCTCGGGCCATGACCACTCAGCAATGCCCTCCCCATCCCAGGCCCGGCCCTGTCACATCTGGCCCCGAAGACCCGGGACGTTTTCTTTCCCCTGTTCAAAATGCACCAGTGGTTCCCATTTAACACCTGTTCGCCCTAATTTCCATTTTCGGGGACGCTGTGGATTTCAAATCATTTATCACTTCCCAAAGTGCTTCCACATGTGCGCTGCCTTTCCCAGTGTGCAGGGTTCCTGCCTCCGGCCAACCTTTTCCAAATGTATTAAAATTCAGTTTGGTCCAAAGAAGTTCAGACACTGATGTTTCATTGTGGTGATGTCTGGTAATTATTAGTCTAAATTACGGCTCTGGCATGTGACTTGACAGGGTGGACTCCATGTTTAAAAGCAGAGATGGGGCGAGGAGGTGGGGCCAAGGTGGTCTGTCACGCTTTGTGCACTTTTATAACTGTGTTCCCCAACACTGGGATGTCAGTCAGCCTGAAACAGTTTCGCCACCGTGGAAACACTTGTGTGGTTAGGGACCTGAGAGGGTCCACTGGGGCCCAGTGTGGGGCAGCTGGGTGAAGGCTGTGTCAAAAGCACTCCACTGTGAGGGGAAGACTCCCACATCGAGTTCTGATGAACATTGAATACCAACTGCAGTCCAGTTGATATTCCAGGTCAGAGTTCATATTGTGAAACCAGGATTAGATCTCAAAGTGGAAAACGATTTGAATGAAAGTGAAATCAGATTGTGTCTTGGGGCTCTTTGTTCAACAGTCCCCAAGCCTCTGCAGAACACCAACAGTGTGTAATTGGCTCTGACAAAATGGGACGGGGGACATGCACCATACTTGGAAACTGTAATGTGATTATGTTGTGCATATTGCTGAAAAACATAGACATGTTGAAGCACTGACCTGTAACATATAGTTATGTTTTTCATTGTCAACTCAACTTCTTTAAAACAACAAATTTAAAGTCTGGGAATGCATTTTTAATCCCAACATATGCAGCTGAGTTTAAACTCAGACAAAAAATAAAAAAAATAAAAAGCACCAACAAAGAAAAAAAAACTGTAGCCAACTAATTGTGTTGTCATCATATTAAATAATAACCCAAAATCATGGTAGGTAAAGAGAACCTTATCATCACCACATTTTTCATGTTCAAGGGCATGTGCTACAGAAGTGGAAAAAAAGATATTTCCACAAACACACACACAATAAAGAAATGTATTCAACTTTAATCTAATTTAAAAAAGGAAATTAAAACATTTGTGTTTACAAAGTAAGTTTTTTGACAAGCTAAGCTCCATCTTCAAGTGGCAAATGTTTGAAACTGTACTGTAAGTGTGCTTAATTAAAGTGGACTGTGAAAATGTGCACTAATCAGATATGGTTGGTAACAAAGTCCATGAAATTACTAATTAGAATTTCATTAAAAGGTACTGCTTTATCATCTGAGGAAATCGTAACCTTTAAAATGCTTTCAGGAAGGCAGTATGCCTCTTTATATGGGCTAAAAGAGAGAAACGGCTGGCTTTTGATGTAATATCTCATTTAGGATTTGAGCTAAATTGGACCATTTAAACATGTCATTGTTTTGGACGTAATTTATCAGACTAATTAATGACAGTTATTGCCTGGGTTGGGTGGCTGACAGAACACCAGGGTCCTGCAGGAAGAGATCACAAAGACAGACATTTAGCTTGGATGAAAACACACCATTAGGAAGCATTTTCCAAGAATGAGAGCCACCCCTTTTTGATTTCTCGTTCTGTTAGACTACCTCAGATGATTAATAATCGCATTTCAAAGTGTTGTGGAGAATACAGAACACATTCAGTTGTCTGGTGCTGATTTTAATCCACGTGTGTAATTTACCATTTTATTACAATAGTTTTCTAGTTTAAAGTACTGACAATTCCAGCTCATAGACATGAAATATTCTTCAAAGTTGTATGCAACAAATACTAATACAAATACTACAAATATTTGCATTCCATCCTGCTAAGTAGTTTAAAGTTTGCATCCGATGGGCAGTATAGTGTGTCGTCCACGTGACTGACTGCCTGATTACTATTCCTCCCATCAGTTGGTCAGGATGGGCTGTGTTAGTTGAAGGGATCATATGTCAGCACTCAGGCCTGTTTATCTGAGGGACAGGCACTGGAAGAAAAGACAATCTGTTCTTCTACTAATGACTAATGACTGATTTAAGCGCCACAGAGTTCACTCTTTTCTACACAGACTCACAAGAACAGAGACTATCAAGCAAACTGTCGACATTGGGCAGATATGTGTAGAAAGCTGATTAGTTGATAGTTCACTCGGTAACACCCATGAGTCAGAGGTGAGTACGGGTGAAAAGTAATACTGTAGGTTTCCCTTGTGTCATGCCCTCTGCAGAGGTGCTGGCCTGCTGCAGATGTTAAAGAGGGAAAGCGGCTAGAGCAGAGAGGTGCATTATGGGGCCAGCATTGTCAGTCTAACTGGATGCAGCTTCAGTCTGACTTTACAGTCTAACCAAGTTCAAATGAAATCAGGAAACTGATTGAGCCCTACTAAAAACTGGGAACCCAATCAAATGCAAGGCTCCCATTAAGTTAACTGCCAGTGTGGTGCAAAACAAGGCATGTCGGGAATGCGGCTGTTTAATTTGCCCTGCAGGCTTCATAAACCTTTGCCTTTGAAATACCAACCATGGTGGCAACATTCTGTCCTACTGTCTACATGTGTACACATGTAATATAGCACCAAGTGTTTCTCATGCAACACAAATTCTCACAAGATGAACAGGATAGAAATGTAAAGGTTTGGAGAAAGTAAACGTTAAGAAAAATACATATCCTTATTTTTTTTCACTTGGAATGGAATTGTATTTCCATAAATAATCATAAAATTGGCTCCTAAAATTAAAAGACTAGAACACTGATGAAATTGATTAGCACAGACACTTTAGTTGATTGTGGTTGATGCCTGAGGCCAATTGATGTTGTTAGTTTGATTTGTGGCACACCCTGGTTCCTCAAGTGGAAACTAATTTGCACCTTCGCACGGGTGACACTTAGGCATTAGCTTGTGAGTGTGTCAGTACCTGTAATTAAAGCAGATGGTCAAATAACCCTGTCAGGACTGTTAACAAAGTAGGGCCTCTACATGGTCCTAATTCCCTGCCTGTTTGCAGAGACAAGCTGTGCCTCAGCCAATTCCCCCTGCACGTTGTTACAGAGGAGTTGTTTTTTCACTCGCTTTGGACCTTATTAAAGCTGTGGCTACAATTAAGGCATACAGTAAATAGACTTGGTTGAGTGCAACAGAGGGGATGGTTAGGCGACAGTCTCTGTGACATTCCAGATATGACCTTAAATGACTTGAAATGAAGTCTGTTAATACCAAGCTGCCTAATCTCCACAGCACAGGTACTCATGTTTGATGACCTTCAATCAGCCCCCAAAAAGAAAGGGTTATTTCCACAATCATTTATTTTTTATCCTGAAAGCAAAGAAAGAAAGAGGAAGAAATAAAAAGAACAAAGACACCATAGGAGGTCACTAAATTAAAGTTGTGACAGATCTGTAAGTTTGTGTGTGGTTGGGCTTATATTTGAAAATAACCCAGTGAGATTCCTATTAGGCCCATTTCTCTAAACTAGTTCCAAATTTTTGTTCCTTCCCCCTTAAATTGTGAGATGTGTTTAAAAGCACCACACTGAGATATGTGCTAAATACCAGCTGAGCAAAGAAAAAATCCCCATATCTGTCATTAAAAGGATCATAGAGTATAATCATCATTTTACAATTGGAACACATACTGTAATATTCAGCAGTCCTGTGCAGTCACTATACTTTCTGACATGATACTACAGCACATAATGTAGCCTGTAATTATCTGTTTCCTGAAGGTGGAGGGCGTAAAACTGCCATGAGCTCCTCTGTGCCTTTCATAAAACGCTTTTCTCCTCTTTGGCAATCACTCGCCTAGACTGACTCACTGGGCTTCGACAAGGAACTTAAGCAGGTTCACACCAGGAGGGGCAGTAGTACAGCAGCCATCTGGTTAGGAGAACAAAGACCAGTAAAATATAGTGCACACCTACACACGACTTACTGTGCAAACCTCGATTCTTTAACTTACTCATTCATTTGGGTGAGGTATCACACTTGGACTTGAAGCTTATTATAAGCTTCCTGGCATTTTTTTTTTTCTATCTGACTGGACTGCCATCATGCTCCCATCAAGCCAGTGCAATTTAGTTTAGCAAAGGCTTTTATATCAGACCTTAACATGACCCTTCATCCTCACAATCCACTGTGAACAGCCAGGAATACATGATACACATATCTTTTAGCAGTGTGAGATTAAAGAAGCTAAATAAACATAATCAACACAGGCGATAGTGCTGTTGTCCACTGCCTTATCTACAAATACTCTTGTGAGACGTCATCATCCAGCTACTCAGATTGGTGGAGGTATTGAAGTGCTTTCTTAATGATACAGCAAACGGAGGCAGGGAGGGAGGGAGTGTGTGTGTGTGTGTATGCGGGTGCTTGTGGTGGTGGAGGTAGAGCAGGAGGAGAGAAGGAGAGGGTAAAAAAACATTAATTATTAGCCCCAGTGGGATCTCTTATATTCTGTCTAGCCTGGACAACACCAATTAATACAGCAATTATTATCCTGGCCCGTAGCACAGGGTTGACTAAGCTGGCTTGCCTTCTGACGATTATGGCGTGAGGGGAAGCAGCAGAAGAGAGGCATGCTGGAGCGAGATTATTCATCTCACACTAAACCCCTGCTTTTATGATGCATGGGTGATGGGGGAGATAGCCAAAAGAGCCAAAGAGTAATTTAGTCTGCACATTTCAACTCAGCATTACTGCAACACAATCTGCCTATAGATTAATTTCTGTTGGGTGTCATCTTTAGGAGTGTAGGGGAGCACCAATTCGATAAAGAATGAACCGCGCAGGCATTTTCTCACATTTCACCCTCCTCAGGAGTACCAAGCAGGCCTAAAACTGTACTTTAAGTCTGAGACGCTCTAGCTCCTGTGTGACAGGTGCACAGTTCACAGTACTACTCCTTTTCTTATACCCCCGAGGTCTTATTCTAGGCTGTGACCCCGCCATGCACTGCATTCATTTCTTAAACATTGTCTTCTCCCCTCCCCTCTCTTGGCCCTGATTCCTAAGCAGTGGACGCAGATGTAAGCAATAGCTCCACCTAGTTTCTGCAGCGCTGCTCTCCTTTTGAGAGCAGCACAGACGACTGAATGGGGCTTGGATGAGAGAAGATCTGCCGTTTCAAATAAAATACTGCTCCCATATTATCCCCCTACTCCAGTCAAATTATCCACTGTGCTCTATTCTTCCTCATCATCTTTTTGGACAGGAGAGCTCTCTGTCTCTCTTGTTCTATTTTTGCGCCTCCCCGTCCTCGTCCCTGCTCTCCCGCAGTGACAGCTCTTGCAGGAGCATCTTAAGCACATATGCCCCTTTTCCCCGCAGCCACTGTAAAATCTGTGCTGACAGCCAATGAAAACAACACGGATGCTTGCATGTTATCTTGACATGGCCATGTTAAGCTTCGCTCTCATGATGCTAAATGGTCGTCATAAACCTTTTAAGATCTGCGCGGCCTAATATGGACTTTTATAAAAACATTATGCTGTGTAATATGTTTAGGTTCAGCAAGGACATACAGTAAGCAGCCACCGCTCGCTGTCACAGAGCTCAAAAGTCAGGCACTTTCTCAAAACAATGTGTATGCTGTATTCAAAAAGAAGCAGCAAGGTGTTCACATAGATGCATATTCTATCCCCTGAATGTACCATTTTTCATGTTACAGCAGATTTTAATTTGGAAGAATTTTATATATTTAAAAATAATAGTGTTGATGTGAATGTTCCAAAATAATGTGCTACTGTCTCCTGCTCTCAGCTTTTCTATGCCATCAATTGACAAAACAATTACAGTCTGCAGGATCTAGTCTAACAAGCCCTTGGAGTACTAAGAATGATTAGATGGCGGGTATTACATGAAGAACCCATCTTTGGATTAGTGATGAACACAATAAATTCTGAAATAAGTGGAGGAATATGTACATCCCTTTCATGGAAGACGCTTAGGTGATTGCTGCCACGAGAGGATTTGTCAGCATAACACAGGATCTCAAACAATAATGTGTGTGTGATAGGACACCATGGAACACATTCATAGCCGAATTCGCTGCCTGTTGTGTAAATGGATTTCTCCTCCATGAGACCGAGCAAAGGGCCAGAAAGAATTCTGCTCGGTTTCATCATCATTTAGCTGAATACATTGAACCATCCTCACCATCATCATCATCATCAAAAAGAGAAAGCGGCATTCATTTCTAAGTAAAATCCAGAGAAATGTTTGCCTCCAACAGATCGCAGGTTTTACTTATCGGTACATGCAGCATGTTCTTTCCAGCAGGACCGTCATTTATTTACAGGGGTGTTGTGTTGCGCCTCAGTACAGAAAACCGGCCAGGCCTCTAAGAGGAGGCGCTGTCATTGTCACTGGAGGTGTAGGATAACAGCTCTTGAGCAGGTTGTAATTAGAGTGGCTGAGGTGTAATGAGGGTGCAAGATTCCTGCTCCTGCAGCCGGTGCCAAACTGGACCGGGGTGCCGATGGCACACCATTGAGTGGTATCCCAGCCAGAGCGAGGTTGCTGCTTCGCTGTCTCTACCTGTGACACCTGGCAGAAGGCTGCATCATATCAGAGGGGGCTTGGATTCAAGTCGCTGAATATTTTCACGCTAGTTTCTCAGCTGTACTGGGGAGGTTGCCAACAGGTGGTAATGATAATAATAATAATGATCCAGAGGAATAAGTAGAGTTGTTAAAGTGATTCTCGAGCGGGGAAGAGAGGCAGTGCTTTGGCTCAAAAACTGTGTAAAACGTGAAAGAATTTGTGGTTTACTGATTGACTCGTAAATGAAAATGTTTGTTCATCCTGAGTGTTGTTTGAAACATTTTCTGGCCAACTCCTCTTTTCCTATGGTCACATTTTAACTAGACGCGTACAGTACAACTCCCAACACACACACATGCCTCTTTTTGCACTCTTGGCAAAATGAAAACTTCTGTCAGAGTCAGATTGAAATTTATATCAGTTTGTCAGGCGCAAGCCAAAAATGATCTTAGTGCACATTATTTTGATAAGTTTGGTGCCAGAGATAGAGAAGAAATGGAGGAAAGAGGGAGGAAAGTACCCCACACTCCACACACTAGATAAGTGCAGAAGCCAAGATTCCTCTCACTGCTCCATCAGTAAATGCTCAACCTGACCCTAAAAAAAAAAAAAAACTTTTGGTAGAGATGCCTCTTTGCATAATATTCCACCCCACAACTATACTTTCTAAACTGCACACAATTTTCACAGGGAAGAAACAGCATCAATCAAAAACAATCCAGCTGCACAGTGGGGTGTGTTTATTCAACACTTAAACAGGAAAACACCATTCCGTTTTTTTCATCATCATGTGTTGGTTCTGTACACTAATATATGTGTGTGTGTGTGTGTGTGTGTGTATGTGTGTGTGTGCCTGCTTGTATCACTAACTGTGATGTGCCAGGAGTTTGTCAAAGTACAAACTGCTACTACCATACGTGACTGAACTTTTAAATTAGTTTGTGAGCAGTTCTCCATCTAACACTTTGGAGACGACACATCTGAGGAATCATAATGAGATGGGGGGGTTATGTCAATAAAGTGTTGACATATAATTTTCTTCCCTTGTTCATTTATATTCTTAATGAAGAGAAAGCCTTTATCTGTGGCTGAACCACTACCATGAAATTCTTTTCTTGGCTGTGTGTGGAGTCAACCACAGTGTAACACAGTTACACCATGTCAGAGCTGCAGCACAGAGCAATGAGACTCATTACCGCTCTGCTAGAGAACATAACCACAATAAAACCACCCCTTTCCACCAGGGCAGGCGGCGGGGGCAGCCACTGTATTTGCGTCCGACCCCAAGGGTGAAAGTGGGCGAGCTGTGGTTACGCTGGCTGGGTCAAGTCAGGGTTGACTTTTAGTGTACTCCAGAATATGAAATACTGTTACAATGAAAATGATGATAGTTCATAATGTATTTATTCCTTACTTTACTTTTACTGGGTGAGACCCTTTTTAAGATAGCTCATTTTATTCATGGACATAGCTAGAACAGCAGTTTATTCCAGCATCTGTCTGGAGTAAACTGGTGATATGGAGTCAGGCATATGGTGAGCCAGTCAGGGACCGGCATTTTCCCGAAGTCCTGTAGGGCTAGTGGGAGCAGACCCCCACAGGCCATAAACTCCATAATGTAGGACATCACAGCAGCTAGCCCGTGTAAGTCTGACTTCTGAGGGGCTTCCAACATACCATGGCAGCGCTTTCATTTCCCCACCACTCACCAGGCAGCCACAAGAATGTCAATACGAATGAAAGAATGTCTCGGGAAAATGTCGAAAGGATTAATCAGCACCTGTACTCCTTGGATATGGATTTACAAATGGCTCTAGACTAAAAGACAAACTAAGCAAAGCAAGACCCTTGGATTCATCATTCTTTGCATTGATCATATTGTGAGTTTGTTCTACCAGACAAAGGCTTAAACTGAAACCATAAAAATGGATTTGTTGTTTGTCTTTAAACATTTTTGCAGTGACACGTTAGAGATGAGTAAATGTGTAATGTGAATGAGTCAGGGAAAGGTCCATCCTTATACAGTGAGGTGACACACTGAAGGGGCACTGTGACAGGGTCTTCGAATGGTGGCAAATGCCTACACACAAGTTTGTGATTATTATGAAAATCTTCTCAAAGCCAAGTTGTTTCTTATTTAAAAAAATAATAGAATTTTTACATATCCGTGTTGCCACGTGCCAGTTGCAAATGTGCAGCAGTGGTATTCAGTGGTATACAGATCCATTACTTAAACCTTCAGTGCAGAACTTTTGTCTCCCCTTCTGGCAGTGAGAGTAATTACACAATCACTGTCGACACATATTTATGAAGTATGCCTACAGGTACAAAAATACAGAGAAATTTCCACAGTTCCCAGACAATAATCCATTATATAGGTAGAGTAAATGTAATAGCTACGTAGCCTATTCCAAATATTTTACAAATACCAACCTGTCCAAGAGCAGTACCTTGACATCTGTGTCTGCCCTCAGTCCCTTCTCTTCTCTCAGCGCTCTCCAACAGGGAAAAGCTACACCAATGTCCGTGTTTGTCCTCGCGTCGATCGTTTTTTGACTGGAATCCTTCCTCTGAACACAGAGTTTCTTTTTTATCTGGAGCATCAGAAACTTTTCTTGGACCCTTCTTAGTTTTTTCCTCCATAGGCTCTGCCATACTTCTAGCTGTTTTAGCATACATCGTCGCTACTGTTGCTCCAGAGCCATTTTTATTATTATTTTTTACAACAATGGCGGATCGTGGAGCTCTCTACATGGTTCTGCCCCCCAGCTCTGGCAAACCAATCATTGCTGGTTGACGTAAAACACATCATTAACGGTGCACCAGCGCAGGAATGTTGCCACAGACACCAGATTTAAAAACTCCGGTATACTGCGAAATACAGAGAGATTTACCTGGCGGTGACAGGCTTAATCAGCATTGTGTAAACTTGTTTGGCAAGGGCTTGAATGTAACGGACATTTATTTATATGTAAAAGTCCCGCACTCCAGCTTTAAGTAAAATACCACAGTGTAAAAATTGTTTATTACAGGTAAAAGTCCTGCATTCAAAATGTTACTTAAGTAAAAATAAGTATTATCAATAAAATGTACTTAAAATATCCAAAAAATAAAATACTTCATTATGCAGAATGCTCCCAGCTAGTGTTATATTATTACATTATTGGATCATTATTGTTGATGTTGATTTAATGTTTTATCTGGTCAAAATGGAGCTCATCTGAACTGCTTTACATTCTGTTGGGTAGTTAAATATATAAAAATGCTTCATATTTTATAAAATGATTATTTGTTTGTTTGTAAAAATCTCAATCTGAAAAGTAACTAGTAACTATAGCTGTTAAATGTTAAATGTAGTAGAATAAAAAATACATTTCTTTTTTAAATTTAGTGGAGTAGAGGTATAAAAAATAATAAAATGGAAATACACAAGTGCAAGTACCTCAAAATTGTACTGGAGTACATATACTTTGTTACTTACCACCACTGCAAATGTGACATTAACAAAATGACCAGTGTTTATGGCTCTGCAATAATTCAATAATTTACTGTCTTTCAATACACCCCTATGAAATGATGTCAAGTCATTTACTACATTATTTATTAAAAGCAAATACTAATTTAAATCTCTCAGAAATTGAGATGTTAAACAAATTAAGGAATATTCATTTTATCTTGCCTTTACCATACCGTTTGGTGTGATGGTCAACAGATTTTGCAGTTATATCTAAACATTTCCTGTCATGATAGCGATTTGAATTTGAATTTAATTTTCTCAAAATCATAGCAGCTGTTCTTCACGTGAACCTTCAGCAGCAATCTGTTTTGTGCAATCTCTTCCAAATGTCTGCACCCAAACACATGTAAGAAAAGCAGGTATCGCCAATGTGCTTATCGGTGCTTACACCTATTACATACACACTTATTATAATGAACAAATTACACTGCATTAGTGCGGCAGATGTGCTTTGTGACCCAACACTGAATAATATACAGCTATGTTGTGTGTGCTGATATGTAGAGAGCAGATGATGTTATGAGGTGATAATGACCGAGCTGGGGTAATTGCTCTGCCAGTAGGAGACTTGTAATCACTGCGCTGTGATTATGTAATGGACCTTGCTGATATTGAACAGGTGAGCCGAGAGCGAGTTGATTCATTTAGAGTATCCACAACAGGCACACAAAAATCAAGATTACGCTGCTATTAAGACAACAAAGGCAGTACAACAGGACCTATGTAAACACTATACTGATTATGTCTGTGCTAGTATGGCCTTAATGTGAGTACATGTGATCACAGTAATGTATTTGGAGTATGGTGTTGTTTATTAGTATCATTAGAGATCATTATATTAGATGTATTTACTTTAATTGCATTTCTTAAAGTCTCCTCAAGTTGTGTTTAATACGTCCAAGTGGTGATGAAGCTTAAGTTGCTTAATTACGGGTGGCTACTTCACTGAATTATTAGGAGAGGTGTCTTTTGTTGAGTCTTGTTAAGCTTAATAACAATATTGTCTTAGTCAGGCTATTGGTAATCAATACAGTATTGTTTGCATGTCAACAAAACCACTGCAAGGCTTATCCAACTCAAAGGATAAGGCTGGTGATATGTTTTTGATACACGGGACCTGTAGTTTATTTCGAGTCAGTCTGACATACAGCATCCTTCTGCTTTAAGTACTCAATAAAACACCAAATGTGTATTAATCTGCAGCTGAAAATAGTCCCCAACAAATGCAGTTTTTACAACCTTATTGAGTTAAGTTTGTTAAAAATTACAGTGCCCAGCTGTTTGAAAAACATTTGTGACAAATGTTTAAAGATTTATTTAGAGATTTAAATGTATTTAGAGAGCTCAATCGCCAACACCCCAGTTACATCATTTGCACCCAATTGCCTTTTCACCTGTGTGTCAGATGAAGGTCAGAGTGGTGAGAACGTTGAGCAGAGCTCGACCTCCCTCATACTGGCAGACACTCAACCCGTCTCACCCTTCACTGGTCGGGCACTATCTGTCTCCCTAAATCTACGATTCCCAAGCAAGGTGCAGCACACTGCTGTCACTGCCCACCTCTTCATTGCTTGCACCTGCTAAAACATTTGAGGTATTTGAGCAGCAGGGCAACACATTTGCTTTTCATTTAACCTGCCTTTGGAGACCTTTGAAGTACATAATAGCAGAGCAGCATAGGTCCCCCTCCCACCCCCCTTAATCATTTACCTAGTAAAGGCGAATTCTCTGCAGCTAACCCATCAAGCGGAAAACGAGTTTGGCCCGCTATGTCTCTCTCCCTCCCTTTTTTCCCCTCCCACCTTTCCTCCCTTGCTCTCTCTCTCGACTTGTTTTGCTCTGTGTGTGTCACTCCCTCCCCTTCCTATTGTGAAACCCTCATGCAGTTGCTCACTAACTCTACTGTATGTGAATGAGGGAGGCATGGAGCCAATTGTTGGCCAAGTCTGGGCGTGAAAGGTTTCAAGAGATGGTGTGGCTGGCAGCCCATTGATACAACATGGCTAATTATCTTTTGCGTCCAATCATGAAGAAATTTATTGGCATAGGGAATTTAGCCTTTGTATTTTGGGCAAGATAATGAGACTTGTGTGCTTCAACAAGGAACATGAAAAAGATTAGGTTATAAATTTGAGTTGGGAATGGAGCCAGATTTAGGCCTAAATGTTTAATCATCCCCAGTGATAATAGCATATGCTTTAATTTTTGCTTATGAATGTCCTTATTAGACAGATGGGACTGTCTGTGTGTGAATGTGTGTGTGTGTGTGTGTGTGTGTGTCCAAAGGGGAGTGAATAGAAGCAATTAGAGTAGTTCTCTCACAACTGTAATTTGATTATTATGTATTAGATAAATTCATTGGCTTTTATTTCTTATCTGAGTTCTGTGAACTTTCCAGGAGATATAATATGATACAAGAAATATTTTCTACAAATGAAACTGCTGTTTATGTTTTACATTATCCTGTAATCAGAACCACTGAGGTGAATGTCTGGTTCAGACGATTTAGGACATTACCATGGCAGCTCAGAAGCAACAGCCAAATATAGTATTTTGAATAAATGCTGTGATGAAATGCTCCACAGAGGAGGCTTTAATGGATGAACCCCTCGCAGTCACACACTAACTACCCTCACCTGTAAATGCTCACCTGGACCTGGGAACTTTTAACAGCACACATTAAAGACACAGCCAAGAATCGGAAGGTGCTTTGCTAGGAAATGTGCTTAGGAAATACCACAGGGTTATTTTCCCCACCAGCTAAGGCTATTTGTACATTGCAATCCCTGTGAGTGTGTGCAATAACAACAGCAGACTGAGGATGTTCCTGTTACAGACAGCAGGGGTTACAGATGTAGGTTTGCATCCTGTTTGCAGCAATTCACTAAAAGTATTGCCCAGCACTCTTGAATATCTGCTACATAGTTGTGGATAATTACTTGTTTCTAATACATATCTATTTAAATGAGCTTATTCTACAGTTTTATACGCAGTAACCACAGTGATTCAAAATGAGGACCAGGCAGGCAGGCATCTTTGATAGAGCTCCTCAGAGTCCAGCAAAGTGAGGAAATAAAGTCCTGCTCTATAACCGTCAACTAAATTTAAATATGAACATAAATGTTTATCCTGCCATCTCCCTGCTCTGGTTGAGTGTCTGGTGGAGTACCATACTCTTCTCTATCTCACTTGAACAACACAGCTTGGAGTCATAGCACATACCGTACATAGGGTGCTAATTTTGTGAATCAAGCTGCAGGGCGTGAAGTGCAGTCAAGTGTATTGTGCAAAGTGCTGTTAAGTGTGCGGCACATCCAAAGCGCACATGTAAACAGGAAGAATCTATTATCATACTTGGGTGGGTGTGTTGGGGGGCTGAAATGCTCTGGCCAATCAGCGCTCTTCCCACTATGACACACTGAAAAGTTTGGGGGTCCAGAGGAACTTCTCCTGGAAGGTAATTTGTCCATGCAAAGTGTGAAAATCCACATAACCTGCTAAAAACAGATCATATCTCATTTTTCACATATGTGGACATATTGAAGGTCACGTAGTGTTCTGTGAGTTATGACTTTCAATTTTTCAGGAATCACAATGATCCACTCAGTAACCACATTTGCAATACATAACATTGTTATACAATAAAAAAAGTAAAAACAAAAATGTTGTCAGGTGTTTTGCAGGTTTCCTTTTTCTATTTACAGTAGATAATTATCAAAGTTGCATTCAATTAATGCATTCATGTAACTGTCAGACACAGTGTTTTCTTACTACACACAGGAGCAAAATACTGACATGACAGTTAAAAGTCACTCTGAAGGAAAATTTTGAAAATGCACGCTTCCACAGTGGAACTAAGGAGAACAACACTATCTACAGTGCTCTATTTAGTCAAACACTTTTCAAGCTGCGGATATTTGCTTGCTTTCTGTTTTTTCTCAATACCTAATATTGATAACTGCAACCAGGCAAAATCAACCTTGAGACATTAATTCAAACAGCATCGCATTAATCTGCTTTTCCGCTTTGGATATACAAAAATAATAATAAGAAGAAACTTTAATTATACAGCACTTTTCAAAATCAAAGTTACAAAGTGCTTTACATGGTTGAATCAGGGATAAAACGCAAATACAATCAGACATTTAAAAATATGGCAAAACAATTAAATACAATAAAACAAAATATAATAAAATAAAAACCCCAACAATAAAGATAATTACTAATAATAAAACAGACATGATATGCTGGCAGTATTATGCTGGTAGTCTTTTTTTGAAAAGATACATTTTGAGAAGTGATTTAAATGATGTCACTGATTCAGCAAGCCTCAGATCGTCGGGCAGGGAGTTCCAGAGCCGAGGGGCCCTGACTGCAAAAGCCTGGTCACCTTTAGTTTTGAGCCGGGACACAGCCAGCAGAGCGCTGCCTAAAGATCTGAGGCTGTGCCCTAGTTCACACAGGGGCAGCAATTCAGCAATGTAGCTAGGAGCTGAACCATGAAGTGCTTTATAGGTGATCAGTAAAATCTAAAATCTAAAACTAACGTAACCAATGAAGAGAAACTAAAACAGGTCTGATATGGTCTTGTTTTCTAGTGCTTGTTTTGTATCAGCTGAAGGCACGAGATGGTTTTTTGGCTCAAACCAGAATACAACGAATTACAATAATCTAATGGGGAAGAAATAAAAGCATGAATGACCTTCTCAAGATCAAGTAGAGAGACTAAGATTTGAGATGCTCCTTAATTGATAAAAACATGATCGAACAACATTTGTAATGTGCTTTTCAAATGAAAGTTCACTGTCAAATATCACACCCAAGTTTCTGGCCGCGGGTTTGACATTTGAAGACAGGGATCAAGATGTTTCTGTACAATTGCGATGGACTTTGGGGGACCAAAGAGAATTATTTCTGGATTTGTTTTCATTTAGCTGGAGAAGGTTTTGGGACGTTCAGCATTTCTGACAGACTGGATAGAAGATGATTAAAACTGCCTTCATCACTGGTTTTTAATGGGACATAAATTTCTGTGTCATCTGCATAACAATGGTACTGGATTTTGTGTTTAGTTATGATCTGTCCCAGTGACAGCATGTATATACAGAACAACAAGGGGCCAAGGATGGACCCTTGGGGAACACCACAGGTCAGAGGGGCCACTGAAGAGGATGCAGATTGCACTATGACGTGCACGGAAATCTTGGTAAGATATCAATATGATATGGTCGGAAAGGGTCGACAGTTGTGGTCATCGATCTATTCTAAAAAAGAAACAAATTCGAAAATGCTCCTAAAAAAAGCTGTTCAAAGCAGGGCCAAGCCTCCAAAGTTCTTTTACAACTTAAAGAACATGCTGTGTTGGAGGTTTACAAATGACCACAGAAAACAGAAAGAGGAAAATACTTGAATTTTATACTTGGCCAAGTATAAAATTAAGAGCTTATCAATCTTGATGAAAAACAACTTATTTAGTGAGATTTGCTGAATCTGTCTTCTTTGGTGGTGGCAACATCAAAGAAGATGCAGGCTGTAGTGAAATCAGTAGCTGATTTGCTCCATCACTCCATTGTTCAAGACTCAAATTCATATTTAAATCCTCTCGCCCTCGTCTTCTTCCAAGTCACATGGCTGCCTCCCACTCTGAAAACTCTGTTAGCCTTTCCAACCAACCAGGCTTAAAGGCATAGACTACAAGCAACCACAATTATCTCAAATGTAAAATTTCGTAACCGGTGTAGGTTCAAAGCTAAATGTTAAAATATCCTAAATTTAAATAGTTTTTCAGTGTTGCAAATTTTAACAACCTTTCTAACCAATAAACTTCTCTGGAAAAAAGCTGAAAATAAAAGTAGCAAGTGGTTAATTAAAACACATACATCAATAAAAACGTATGAGGTAAAATAAACATTATGGGGTAGTAGCAGAGTTTCTGAACACATCACTGAATATCAGCACACTCAGTCCTTCTGGTGCTATCAATGTCAGTCACATCTCCTCACTTGCATTTTACCAGGGCCCTTGAGTGGTTCTCTTTAATGCTCAATTTAACACAATCACCGTATGAAAGGACCACCTTCGCCACCTGGTTCTTTCCTTCGGGAGAAAACCAGGCTGAGGATCAAACTCTTGACCCTGGTAACTAAAATTGTTATGCCCCCTTACAAATGAATCTGATATGCATGCTTACTTAACATATCTCCTTTCCTCTTACCATAGCTCCTGGTTCATTTGGGCATTTTTGCAGTGTATAGCTAACTTTCTAGCAATGCTAGTGCTCCGTCTGCTGATTACGTTTGATGTACAAAAGCATGAATTCTTATGACTAAACAGACAAATACAGGAGAGGCAATCTGGCTGAGTATGAAACTTTTTTGAATAACCAATGAACTAAAAATGAACAGTGACTTGACACAAGTCTGTACCCCACTAGCATCCTCAATCTGCACCTAGAGTTTTTCATTAACCTGGATGGTAGTCATAGTCACTTAAAGACCACTTCAATGAGGCCAAGCAGAGTTGCCCCCAAGAGAAAAAACAAATATTTGCCCTTTGGTATTTGTCTGTGTTCATTTGCATGACTCCCTCTCTCTAAGTTATGTCAACCAGAAAGGGCTTGTTAAAAAAGGCCAATCTTCAGGTTATCTGTAATTCCCAAATAATAGGGAAGTGGTAAAAAAAAAAAGACGGACATGGGGCTTAAAATCAAATAAATCACACCTGGATCCTTGGTAAAAACTGGCAGAGCGCTCCTTATATTGCCCTCAAATTACTCCATTTGTTCTCTAAAATATTTTAATCCCGACTGACCTCAAACTTCCCATGAACCAGGGCCTGAACAAAAGGCCGCCCACTGTCCTTGCAGTAAATCTGTTGTCTCCCTTCTGGGCCCTCAACAGGGGATCATAGATCAGCACTGCTCTGCAGCTTGCTTCAATTTACTCAATTAACTCTGGTAAAGCACTTGTAAGTTCTGCAGATGTTGGTTTATTATCGAGGCCTAAAATGTACAAGTGGGTTCAGGAGCCTGGGGTTGTGGCAAGGTTCACAAAGGGGGGGAAGGGCAAACTAATTCCAACCCTTGGTTTTAGTAAAGAACATAGATTATGATAAGTAAGGGTGTATGTGCATCTGCAAAGCTTGATGTGACTGTTACAGCCTGCATATTCAGTTGCGTCTGTTGTTGTGTCGGCAAAGCAGCTTTACAGAGAAACAATTAAAATTTTTACATTCAGACATTCAAAGGAGGCTATTAACAGGTTTAATTGATCCCTTGGAATGACAGAGAAGTCCACTAAAGATGAGCACACACAATGTGAATTATTTCCGCTGCTGCAGCTCTCTGAATAAAGTTCTCTGAAGATCTTAGCCACATGAAATGACTCAGAACCTGAATCATTTGCAGACGACAAACCTCAAGTGGCTAGCTGTAAATCATGATCACAATATTATTGCAATGCTTATAGTTATCTTAGAAATGACCTCGCACCAAAGTAATTTGTAAAAATGTTTTACATATTTATCTCCTTCCAGTTATCAGAACATCTCTGATTTGCGAAAACATAAAACTCTATTTTTTATCTACTGCTAACCTCTCTTGTATAAATCAAACTAAAACTGACGTGAGGAATGTAAAGTATACAGTAAGGAGGATGCTAATATTAACCAGGTGTGGTTACCATCACAATAAAACATTCTGCCGACACCATCCATGTGTGCCCATATATTTCCTTGCTTGGCCAACTACATTTCAATTAAGAGCGGCAACACAGGATGACATTCATAGTGCTTTAAAATAAGGGTTTGACAAATTATTTTCCTCTGTCAAGCTAATATGCTAACTGTAGGCTTGGCTCTTTTGAGCGAGGGCTTATCTTTGGGCAGTTGGTGAGTCACAGGCCAAGTCAAAGTTGGGAGGCTCTGCACCAGTTTAATGGCTTGCCAGTTGATTTTAATGTGAAAAGTCATGCTCGTACACAGGTACAGCAGCTGCAGCAGCTTCAGCCACAGCACATATTTCTAATAACGTCACTCCTCTCAAACACCTTGTACCTAAACATTGGTAGTGATATTGCTCTCAGTACGTTTGACTTCTCTTTCAAGATGAAGCATTTAATCAACTTGACTAAGCTGGTAAAGGAATCTTGAAAATCAACTCTAAACAAAAGACAGTTTTGACAGGATGTGATCATTTTAACAGCGATGTCAACATTTTTACATCATGATTTTGACTTGACAAAAAATTGTGATGCATAATTTGACTAAAAATGTTTGAAAATGACGTAATGATTACATGAATAATAAGCATACTGTTGTTAATTTTAATAGCCTTCTTGTGCTCTATTATTGAATTTCTGTACATTTTTTTTTTTACATTTTAGGATAGTATTTCTCTGAATTTTATGTGGAACAGACACTGATACAATTCAGTAGCGCTACTCACTCAGCCACAGCTTGCCAACTACTCTCACATCATGATGTACTATATATCACTGGTGGCCGTTACTCATTAACAATTTAATCAAAACACCGCTCAGCCCTACATTTCTATTATGTTTGTTAAGTAAGGTAAGGTTCTTTATTTTTTTTATTTAGTGTTTATTGTTTTCATTAAAAAACAGATTTGTTGCAAAGGAGACGCTTGATTTATACATTTGTGTGTTTTCTGGTGTAAGAAGACACTGATCACTGCAGTTTACAGTATTATTTACAGTACTACTATAATTTAAAAAAAGATCACCAGCAAGTGATATCCAACAAGCCTTTAAATTCACAATAACATAATGAAATCTAATTTATAGCTGTGAAAGCTATTTGAGTGACCTTTGTGATATTTTATTTAACAAGAGGTTATAGCTCCAGAGCATTTACTGTAAAACAGATTAGCACTATGCAAATACAAACTATGGCATGCAAGGCATCATGAAAGAGATGAGTCTTGTCGACATTTCCTCCTATTTAAAAGATGAAAAGTAAGACATAGTCTTTTGGGAGGCTATAAGAAGGAATTCCCCGCTAATGATATTCCCTGTGGGAAAAATGTAATTTATTCAAGTTAATGCGTCTTATTTTCTGTTCAAGGTGTATTCCACGGAATTACCAAACAAATTTAATTGTTAATCCATCTGCTTTGAAACAACCAAGATCTTGTTCAGTAAGCTCTGAGTCAGCTTGATCCAATTATGCTACAACGGAGACATTTGTAATCATTTGCCATCACACCACCCTTGCAACCTACACAGATACATGCCCAAAACCGGATTATGCTATTTGGGAGAAAGCATGAAACTTGTGCTTGGTGAGCACCAGAGTAATACAAACTGTTTGAAATGAAGTAGTGACCCCAGAGAGTTTGAGGTCAAGGGTCTCGGGGTAAGATTTGTTAATGACATGTTTACCCTAGGGCTTCTTCTAATAACTTTTTGAGGAGAGGATGAGGCCCGCTCATTTCTCCACTGTCTTCATTGACAGGTCTTTGGGGAGTGATATGCAAGTATGGAAGTGTAATGAACTTGTTTTCCTTCTCTAAACCCCCTTGCTGTCTCCTAAATCACTTGTGCAGCACATGAGCCACCATCCTCTCTCCCACAGCTGCACTTGCTCTGAAGCTCTGAAAGTGGTGTTGATTATAAACAGATACAGACGTTCTGTCCAGTCCAGTGCTGAATTATTGTCCATGTTTTCTTTAATTGTGAGTTTATATGTTATATTATAAGCTCACAATATTAATGATGACAGAATTTGTCCATCCTTTTATCTTTTACTGCTCAATACATAACAGACGTAGCTTAACATAAACTATTTTCTTTCAAGTGTTGTAAACGTTGATGATGTTTGACATTTCCCGTTGACAGAAGAGTCAACCGTCTCATCCTGTATCTGTAAGTTTCTGTATATTTCTATTAAATAAATATGATATAACAATAACACTAATTGTGGCATCATTCTTGGCTTTCTTCTTATGGTAGTAAATTCTTTCTGTCATTTGGTCCCATAAGTTTTTGTTTTCATGTCTAAAGTTGCTATGAGGCTGACACAAGTAGTAAAGCAGAAATTTGCTACATAATTGATCTCAATTTCTAATCTCATAGTAAATTAAGCACCAAGCAACTTTCATAAGGTCTTCTTGTTTCTATTTTGATTTCAGTGTTATGGGTGAAAAAACAAAAAAAACACAAGGTGCCATTTTGCTGCAGTGCTATTTTTTTTATTTTTTTATTTTATTTACAATTTTAGCATTCTTTCAGCAAGCATATCCAGTTATGGAAGTCATATTTATTTAGTCTAATTGCCACCGTGCTTTTTCTTTATCTTCTAAATTACAACATTGGCAATAAAAACTAATGTTCTCAGATGTTCAGAAATTATTACTTACTAGAAAAAGACACAATTGTGTTGTGGTAAATGATATGTGATTACCAAACACCTCAGCGAGGCCTATGAAAGATATGAGATTGCTGTGTCCGTGTCATATCCCGCACAGGGTGAAGCCGTGGGTTAGACCTAGGTCTGCTCCTGGTTAACTGAACAGATCTTAATCTTCTGGGTAGACTGAGCGTAGCATCTGTGGTATTCAAAGAGGATTGATGAGCAGCATTCCTTGATTTTTACCCCTGCCCTTCCCCGTGCCCCTCCTGTGATGTAATGACATTATCAATTAGCCCCCATTAATTTAGCAAAAACAAATAAGCACCTCAGTACACCTCCCTTCAAGCATGTGGTTCTGATTTCCTGAATGTTCGTCAGTGGCCGCTGTTTGGTTAATCTTTTGGCCAAGGTGGTGTGGCCAAGAGAGGTCATGCCTTTCTCCTCCCTTCAGCTCGTTTCCTCCCTGTCCTCTGAAGGATTTCATTAAGTTTGTGGCATACTGTTAACTTTCCTAAATCCCTCTCGCTTGCTTTCTCTGCAGTCTGTAAGCCACAATTATGTTAAAATTTGACAGTTACTGAGATTTTAGAATACAATATAATTTTTTGGCAAATTTGAATTTAGTTGCAAGTGCAAGTATTTGTCAAGGCCAGAGCTGCCCATAATACAGAAATATTCTTAACTGATAATTTAATTGGTTTAATTGGTTTAGTTTATGTTGACAGTTGATTATCGTTTTTACAGTAAAACAAATCTGATAATTTGACATTACATTAATTAAGTGTCACAATTTTTATTTTGGAATTTGAGTTATGAATTTAGAGTTAGAGTAGTTTGGAATCACTCTTGACGAAGTGCAGGACATGAATAATCTTATAGACAACCCCATCATGGAGCTCATGAGACTCCTCTACAAAAAGGTATGATTCTGCTTGATGCCTTTTACCTATAAAGTGTTAAAATATATTCTTAGTTATTAGCCTGGTAGCTACAAACAGCCAACTTAAAGAAAAGAAACACCTTCAGAAACTTTGTTTAGGTAAACAGCAATGTGTTTGTTTAGTGATATTTTTCTGTTCGATGAGCTACAACTGAACAAACACTACAAAGTTTCCTGTCACTAATCACTAACTCAGTGATTTGTCCTAAATTGGGTTTGAGTAGAAGCATTATTTACTGCTGGAACAAAACTCTCTTCCAGATTGTATTTACACTCCTTTAAAGAACAGTGTGGCACTTCAAATGAAGGCCCTTTCCATGTCTCTTTTTGCTGCTGAGGGAGAAGGTAAAGCTCTGAGGAGTAAACATACGATAATCATTGCTATTGTACATAATGTAGCCTAAGTATTAACTACTTAGTCATTTCGGAGCCCAAACAAGTAACACAGCCAATACAGGCACATATCCACATATACACTCTGTATACACTCCACACACAGTGACAGGCTGCTTCAAATGTGTGACAGTTTGAGCTGAAATACAATGCTTTTAGATCTGCACACCATACTGTACCTTTATGTTGAACATCGGGTAACACTGTTCATACAGTACAAGTTACAGTAGCTTGTAGTAGTAGTGACAAACTTGAATGGCAAATAACATTTGGCAATGTATCTTTTTTAGTCATTGTTGACTATAGTGTTCAGGATCTTGGAGAGTCAGTTGAAGGGGGCTAGCTATAGCTCACCTAAGCTAGAGCTGGCAACTTAAACCTGAAAGTCCAGCCAGCAAACAATAAGTTAGTATGGCTCTATTTATTTCTTTAGGCAGTGGCAATAGTTTTTAGCAAGAAACTGTGGTTCTTTTGCTCCACCCATTGTGGTTTAACTCAAAGATTAAATCTGCCAATCTGCCCCCAGAAACCTATGTAGGCTATAACTAAAAGTCCATTGTGCTATTTCTAAGTGAAATCAGTGGATAATGGTCTCTGTAAATAGCTCTAGTCCTAGGATGAGACGAACACACACACACAAATATACAAACAAACAATTAAGGACATATTAAACTACACCAAACAATATCAATATGCATAATATGGATTTTATGTTATTTACAGGGAATTAAAGCTAAGTGGAGAAACATCAAAATGAGCCTGAGGAAAAGTTGACAACCTCCGCTGTGAGCCCCTGCATCCCAGAGGAGCAGTTCATACATAATACTCGACCCCTGCAGGAAATTGGGGCTTCCCCCCCCCCGTATCTCTGCAAAACATATTCCCCTGCAACAAAGGCTATGGAAAATAGCCCACTCTTTTATATTAATAATGAGGTTAAGACTGACGCTCATAGATTAGACCACAACGTCTGGCAGTATGGCTGCACAAAGACGAGAAGTTGACCCCCTTCTCTTCCTGACTGTGAAGTGGCAGAGTGGAAAAAAGAAAGTTACAGATCATACAGTTATGGATGCTGCTGAAGTAACTCTGCTGCAATCTTTACTTTGGAGTGTCTGACCACGTTTTGAAGCCTTTCATAGCCAAATAGGAACCGTTTTAAATTAAAGTTAAAAAAAACAAAAGAAAAAAAATACATAATGTATAGCAGTCATAATGATTGGGTTTCTCTGATCGTGATCACTGAAGACAATGTGACTTGTTTATAGAGGAGTCTTTACTGTTGTACACAATTTAATTCTATGTTCTATCTATACCTTCTCTAATAAAATAAAACACGCATAGTAACTAAAAAGTAACTACATAATTAATGATGGATGATTAAAGCTGAACACTAAGATGACTCAACAGATTTACTGAGGGTCAGTATCCAATACTAAACCACCTGCTACTGGGTCAGTGAATCTGGGTTAGTTATAGGGGTCTGTTCTCTTTTCATTCAGTAAATCTTCTGTCTGTCAGTCTGAATGGTGTCACACTGCCTTTACTCAGGCCACATAGACACTTCTCTGTGCCACTTCAATACTCATGCCTCATTTGCTAACAGGGACAGATTTTATTGTTTCTGAGGACCATTTTTCAAGTGTCGACATGATCAATACACCATGATTCAACTTGAACTTGAACTTATCATTCCAAAACCATTAGGGGATGGAAAAGGTTAAAGAGTTTATCTGCTTGCAGATTAAATGAAACAGCAATGATTTTAGTTACGACAAAATCTTAATCTAGACTCCTGTGTTTTCTTGATAGCGGCGCACATGTTGGTTATGTGATCGTTTCCCCTGCCTATCCTATTTACTTTAGACTGAAGGGAACAAATCTCCAGCTTCTCCTCCTGGTTGCCACACAGTAATTCCTTAAGAGAAATCAAGGACCTTGAAGCGTGTTAATGCTCACATATTGAAGTGTTACAGCATGGTTAAGATACAGTACCTATGAGGGAGCACAGATAAGAAGGTGTGGACAGTGATGCGAAGTTTCTGTGCAGCATGTTTGTGTAATATTGCATCTAAACACTTGGTGGTGTGACTCATCTCTGGACTTTGCACCTGACTTGTGCTTAGCCAATCAGTAATGTACATATTTATCCCTGAATCAACTCTGGATCAGGAGCTTTCTAGAGAGCACTTTAAAGAGACTTCTGCAGGTTTTGGATGTTTTCTGTTAAAAATGTAGCTGAATAATATTTTACAAAGCAAATAACCTTGTGAAGTTATTCATGTCTGTTGTGTGCATTGTTTTCAGAGCAATCATAATGCACAGCTGTTTTGGCAATAGCTAATGTAAATCAATGCCTTATATCACTTAGTTGTACTATCCAGGTATGACATCTTCAGCAGTGTGTGTGCTGATACCTTGTTTCAGTACTATAGCCACATTTCTCTGTATCACTTTGTTTTGAATCACAGAGGGATATGAAAAACATTATGATAAATCTATGGAAAAATGTATTACAACATACACAAATATACAGTATGCACATATAGAACCTGTAACTTTATCGTTGCATCCTTAGTTCTTTGACTTTAGACAACTTATTGCTACTGATTGGTCAGATTGGTCACATTCCAACATGATTTATGAGGTCTTAGATCATGTTTAATTCATTAGCTGTCGGGCTAACTTGTGGTTTAAGCTTTTAAGATTTGTTCATGTTTGTCTTCCTTAAGCTATTGTCTCTAAAATATACTAAGGCAGCACATGTGTACTGGGAGCTATTATAAAAGCTATCTTACATGAAAAAATGTGGGTATGTTGATGATGCTAAAAGCGCTTCGAACATCATCATCATCATCTGACCCATAATCACAGTGAGGATTACTCTCTCAGGCATTATTGCTATAATAAAGCAACAGCTTCCTTTTTTTCTTCCTCTCACATATCCACAGCTGCATGTATGTATTGGCTGGGGGATAAGAGAGAATGGAATTTCTCCTTTGATTTATATGATGGACCCGGTTTTGACCCAGACCTACTGCTGGAAGCTTGCCATCACCCCATTCAGTTATCAGGAAGCACTTGAAAGTGACCAGACAACGTTTTACGCCACATTTGGGTCATTCTGGGCAGCTTGGGCATTTAAGGAGTGGAGTGTCTTGTCAGGTGTATGAGTAAACATGTCATGCATGTCCTTGCAGCATAATTTATTAAGTCTTTATGAACGGCCAGAAAGCTGAATTTATGAAAAGCTATTAGTGAAATCTTGTGAAATTTTGAAGTTATGTTTACTGAGTCACAAGTTTACAAACTGTATGATTATAAAAAAAGTCCAAGTAGAAGCCTTCCCTACTGTGTATGTTGTAAGTAAAGTTACATTGTCCTATTTTAGATACAATGGTAAGGCAAGCTGATGAGGACTCATGGAAAGAGAAGAGTACAGTAGCTCCTTCTTCTTTTATCTTTAGAAGTTAAAACCTTCCAATGAGCACTTGTAAAATGTCTGTTGGTAAGCTGTGTAGTAGTTGGATGAGCAGAAAGGAAATCTAGAAATAAATAAAGTGGATTACATCCTCTGAAAGCTCCATCTTTGCCCTACAGCCGACTGGGTACCTCTCCTGTCTGCATGATAATGCTTTTGTCAAGGCTTGTGACCCAGTTGGTACAAAGCGGGAAATTACGTCATTTGCAAATATGCTTTTATTCCATGATAGTGTATAATTGTACAAATGAAATGAGATTATCTCTCTAGTCCTCCACAAACAGCCATGCAGCTTTATAGAGGGGGGATTGGAAAAGACTGATAATTTGCCAAAAAAACCCGTGGCGTGGAGGCATGTACTCAACCTTGGGCCTAGGTTATTTTAAGGAAAGCCAATCTTTGATCAGCCAAGCTGAAATGGCTAAGATAAGTGGGAGCTACATCTCGCGGCAGGACTGCGCACCAGTCTGATATTGCTATTTCCTCCCTGGTTTCTCAAGAGTGGTAAATAGCTGCTGCCCCCACCACTACCCCGACTGCACCGCCTCCCCTCCCCCTTATCTACTCCCCACTTTCTTCTGGAGATCTCTGTCACTTTAATCCACAGAGTCTGCCGCTGGTTAACAAGGAAATCCTGTGTCAATTATCACCAACCACTTCCTGCTGGGAGTGCAGCGGGGAATCAAAGGGGTCTGAGAGTCTTTCACACCAGAGAGGAGCAGTAGGCCTAATTAAATGGCCCTTGTGTCCCGCTGGCTGCCGGTGGCTGGGTGACAGATAGCCCAGCCCAACGATAACCTCCTTCAGCTGATGATTGTTTTGATAGGGAAGCTAGTAGGCACTTTGGGTGCCCTAAGGTTGGCAGATTGCGATCCAGGAGTCCAAATTAACTCACATCCAGGACGCAAAGATTTATGGAGAAAAATGATGGATAAATTCTTTGAAATGTATGTAATCATAATGTAATGTGGGTATAACAGATGTAACAGATTCATGTTGAAATGAGATCCAAGCTGTTAAAGCTTTACAGTACAACATGCATTTTATAAGGTCACCATAAGCTTTCACAAAAAATTCAGTCTCCTAAACTACAAGTCATAAAAAAACAGTCATTAAAATTCTGGTTTCATAAATCTGGGAATGTGAACCCGCGATGCATCATTTGCACACTAGTGGGTGAAGCGTGCATATTAAGATTTGATATGCCATATTTGAACTCGATTCTCAAAACCCTGCGTTTGGGGAAAAAGGGAGGCTATTTGAAGCCCAAATATGCAATGCTCAAAATGACAATTCCCAGACAACTTTCAGGTGGAGGACTGTGAAAGCACAACTTAAGGTTCAAATTGCTTTATATCAACTTTAAGCATCATATGGGGTCAGCAAATCACCAGCCTGCCTGCCTTGTAGTTGTCATTTCACTCTTAACTGTCACTTACAGGTATCTTGTGTCGCCTGCATAATGTCAGATTAAGCTATCACCCACAGTCACTGGCAAAAGTAGCTCTTTCTGTTCATTAAAAAAAGTTAGCTTCTAAAAACTCACCAGAATTATCATTTCAAATAGTGCCTGTATGAAATATGTTTCCCAGGGATTGGCTATGGATTGTGCATGATTGATAGAATAGTTAATTTAAGGGTCGGGATGAAGTGAATGTGAATAAATGTGTGCAGAGGCTGCAAATTTTGTAGAATATTTAACATTTAAACAGGATAAATATATAGTGCTGAAATTTTACATTGCAGCCAAACATTAAGAACAAAAAAACCTGCAGCTGGATGAAGTTCATCACAACGTCCTCCCTGCTGCCTCTCCCAGTCTCCACTCCTGTTGGAGACAGCTTCAACCTGTGCCTTGTCCACCTTTAAATTTTCATATGGAGGAAAAGGGCTGCAGAAAAACCAATTTACTAACAGAGCGACATCATCTGTTTGGCCGTTTATCTCTGACACACCACCCCTCAGTCCAGTGTTGACAGTACATGATATTCCATTAATCTGCCTAATGAAAATTTAACCAGTGTTATAAACAAATAATTGGCCATTATCCTCTCAAAGATCCCGAATAAATTACTTGGGCGTTTTTCATGGCTTCTGAAAGAAGAAGAAGCCGGCCCCTCCTGATTGATGTTGGAATAAATGCGGGGCCGGCTCCGACGCTGCGAGTGGGTCTCGGCTAAGCCTGTGATTGACTTAATGAGAGTCTTTGGGGTGAGTAAATGTTCCAAATTGCTCAGTCATTAGCTTTTGCTCGGCTGTCTGAAGATACCCCCGGATCTGCAGCGCGGGTCTCTCCTCTTGTACCATTCCGCCTGCAATTACATTTTCATTTAGAGCAAACCTCTGAAGTCCGATAGGCAGGCCCCTTTTCATTATGCTGGCCTCCTTTTTCTTTTTTATCTAAATGGTGTGAAATGTCTCTTCATTTAGACCAATTAAAGTTGAAAAAGACTGCGCTGTAATGAATTATCATACAAATTATTTACTTAATGCCACAATCTCTCTCCCTCTCCTCCTCTCTCATCCTCCTCTCTCTGGCACCAGGGATGCACAGAGTCAGACAGATGGGGAATACGGTGTGAGAGAAGACGTGGTGGGAGTCCACAATGGATCTACTTTGAAATTGAAACTTCCTTCAAAACGATACACATTTTGCTGAGGTTATGTCTCTCTTTGGCATTTATCTGTGTTATGCATGAACCGAGCTCTGCATATGGACAATCTTGACTAATGGAGGAGGATGGGGAACCCAACATCTGAACAAAGGGAATAGTATGTCGTCAATATAGCTCATTTCAGATATTTCATTTCAGGAGATGTCTAAGCTCTTCTTAATTAAGGACAAGCTTATGGTTTCAAATTAACTCATTTAATTGAGGGGACCAGTTCTTGTCTGCAAGACGGTGTGAAAAATGTCTCCAGTCTCCTTCCGGAGGCTGTTGGCTGACACATAAACACTGGGAGAGTTCACAACTATCACAGCAGCCCCATCCATACCTCTGGGACCGCCTCTCTCTCTCTCCCTCCTCAATGAGACACACACTGCCAAAGACTCCCTCCATTAGCTTTTCACCAGCAGAACAGCTATTCAGCGCATATTCTCCAGCCATTATTCGTGTTAGCAGCCAATGCACCATATTAGGGCTGTTTTTCACCAGCCGACATAATAGGGAGAGGCATGAAACGGTATATTTTCTCTCAATGTTTTGTTTTTTTAAAGCCAGTCAATTCACAGCCTGATCGTGCTGGGTAAAGCTGGTGGAGCCGAAGTGACTTGTCACCATGGAGACGGCAGCTTCTACTTCATGCCAGAGCAGTTGTGCTAAAGCCCCAAGATGAGGGCAGCAGAAAGGGGCTGCTAGTTTGTCCCCAGCCCAGCCAGCCCTTCCCTTACTACAAATGAGGGGGACCGGTCTAACCTTAGATGGAAGCCAGATTTGTCACTGGAGGCCATATTTTAAAAAAAACCTCAAACTGGTGAAATGAAAAGTCCCAGGCTGGATAAATTACTTTTACATCCTGCAAAGAAGTCTGAAATCTATGGGGAAAAATAAACTCAAGAGGGGTCAGATTCAGAGGAGGTGTCAAAGTGTTGTTAAACTCACTGGGCAATAATCTTAAGTACTCCATGATTTGCACTAATTGGTATGAAATCACCCACAGTGCTAAAGTGCAGCTACCGCTTCGGTTTGCTGCATCTGCTCTATGTCAGGGCCGATTCTTTGTGACAGCCTGGAAATACAAATACAAAATTGCCATATGGATCGCCCACCTTTGAGCTTAAGCCACAGGTACAAAGAGGGAATGGATTTTCACCAGAAAATCTTCTCTATTGCTTTTTGCTTTCTTATCAGCAATAAAGAATACAAGTGCTATTTGCTGTCATTATCAGGGAACACATAAAAGCTGCAGATATTCTCTTGTGCAAAGGAAGCTATTCTAAATATTATGACATGAAATGATTTAAGCACAATGACAGGATTGCTGCTTGGCAACTTAGAAAAGCAGTTAAAAGTGGAGGGGCGACAGAATGTCACAATATTTCCAGATATGTTCGTAATAAAAAAAGAAACATGTTGCCTTTCAGCAGGAGACAAGTGATTATGACAGTAATGTATTACTGCTGTGAGAGGATACTGTAAGAGTTCGCTGTCAAAACCACCTCACTTAGATGTGTCATGGGATAGTGAGTGTCCCATAACCACATATGGCTAGATGAGACTACTTGCTCTCTCAAACATCAAGCTGTCTGAGTAATCAAGTACTCATTATATGTGGCATGCACCCTAATGCATGCTAATTGCTGCTTATTAACCTAATACTTCCATTAACAGAGGTTTCTCGTTTTGAAGCAACATATGAACAATATAGAAGCCATTTATAATTGTTGATAACAATTAAAGGAAGGTTGCACTAATATTAATCTGTGCAAGGGCATTAAACAAAAAATCCCCCTGATGCAGATTTGAAACCAGTATGATTGACGTCTGCTTTCATATTCTTTAAGCATTGCTTGTGTCTGTACATGAACATAAAATCAGGACAGGTTAATCCTAAGTGCTTATGTAAGTAGCTGTATCTTCAGTCCCACTGCAGCTCATTGAACAAATGTGATGACTTCAAGTGAATCAAATAGCCACCTGTTATGAAATGTTTCAGTCTCGAAGCAGAGTCATGAGTTGTGTTAAGCAGTTAGGTGACATGAGCGGAGATTCTTTATAGACCTGCAGGCTAACATTACCTCCCTGTTACTTTAACACAAAAGGGGTTGTTTCTTTAGTATTAATAACCAAGTCTCACCTAAAAAATTAATTTGAAACTATGCATACACTCCTGAATAGGAGAGGGTAAAACTATTAATTAAAAGTGGAACAGGTTCTTATTTTAGTGGAAAGTGGAAAAATTATGAGCCTTTGTTAAGGAAGGCCCAGGAGCAAAGCTTTCATTAGCCTACATGCATGGCAAAAGCAATTCATCAACTGTAATTTTGCCTCAATAGGCAAAAAAGAGGGATCAACCTCAGCATGCTATTTATGGAGATTTACGGAAGTCTGGGAAATGCTAATGTGATTAACATTTATCTACAACATGTTTCGAAATGGCCCTCATGTCCACGTTTTGCCTTTAAGATTAAGTTATTGCACTTGCTTGAGAAAAAAGAAAAAATATGGAGTGATATAGAATCTGCTTTGCAATGATGATTTTTTTTTTTTTGGAGAATTCTCTGTCACATTAGTGGAGGATTTCTTTCCCCCTCAATGCCATCCCCCCTCTCTAAATATCTCTCTTTATGTATGTCTGTCCCTAGATGAAGGCGCGGCGAGCAGAGCTGCGCTTTTGTCCTACCGGAGTGTCTCTCTCGAAAATGTGAACTGTTCCACGGATTAGCTGAGCAGAGATTTATTTAATGCATCCTCATAGAGTATTGTTGAAATCTATTTTGGGATACGGAGCTTGCCAAGCTCTAAGCCTGGTAATATATGCCTGCTACAGTTTAAGAGAGAGGGTTCACAGACCCTCTTTATGTTGGGATCATAAGGATCATACAGAGTCATTGAATATGAAAATATTGAGGGCTGGTAGCACATTTATTGTTTTCACACAGGGCCCACAAAAGGCTTGTTTCCATGCCCTCCCTCCTGTCTCTTGTTTGTATGGCCTGTTTAAATATTTGATGTCCTAGAGAATGATTGTGATATTCACCAGATAAGATACTGCACATGCATATGCCATGAGAGGCCCCTATTTAAGATACCGGCTTAAGGTTTCTGAGAGGCCAACAAAGCCATGGATGGAAAAGACTGCAGTGCATTTGCATTTAAGCTGTGGATTTAGGAACAGCTAGAGCAGAATGAATACTAATAATGTATCTAATTTAAAATGCTAAGTATTTACCCTAGAATTTATTCAACCATAAAAGCTTATAAATAAAATCAAAAGCCACATTTTTATTTAATATCTATGATAGTGGGTTTACAGCAAATGATGATCATTTTTATGAAGCATTTACTATAAAATATGTTACAAATTTATTTTTTTACTTTCAGTTGAAATGTAAACTGCATTAGACCATTGATCAGTTTCAAGTTGCTGATATCAGCAATGTCCCAAAAACGGAATCAACAATCCCCAGACTGCGACTACACTTCCCAGCATGCCTCGGGGGGATAAGGTTTGGACTGCTTCTCCTCACAGTGAACGGGGTAGCAATGTGACAGAGAGTGACACAAAAGAGGAAAGCCAGGGGGTGTGCAGGAGTGGGGGAGAGGGAGCCGGACAAAAGAGAAGACATGGGCTTTGCACGGAGGACATGATAAAGCCAGGAGCATTATCGTCAGTGTGAAAGACGGGGGCCATACTTCAAACGGGATTTTCTCTCCATGACAGGATACTCCGCTGACGCAGAGCAAATAGCTCTCTGTAGCAGTATATAGCTTCAGGGCTTCTAGGCTTCTTTGTAAATTCACCAAACTACAATAACGATAGGATCTCATACAGAAAGAAACAGAATGCTCGATATCAAAATGATAGATAAGTAAATATAATGGTAGTGAGGAGAAACTGAAAATTCATAAGTCAAGAATTTAAAAAGTACATTTGATTTTATAATTGAGAAAAAGTGGTTCTTGAGTAAATAAATGAAACTCACTTGAAAGCAATACTGGCAACTGATGCATTAGTTTAGCTGCTATAGTGGAGGCATTAAGCTTTACAAATATGACTCTTGCAAGGAAGCCACGGGGTTCAATCAATTAGTCTGTGATTATTATTACTTCTGTTGTTATTACTAGTCCCAGCAGCCAGGCTGTTATGGTAACCCTAGATGTGGTCCACACTACTAATCCTTGCCCCTTCCCTAACCTTAACCTTTACTCTCTTAATCAACATCATATTCTGAGCAAGTGGGCAAAATATTTACATGTTATCTCTCACAGCGTTCGATGAGAATTTGCTTTTACTCTGGGAATTCTCAGCAGAAGTTGTTTGCTTGCTTGCATACATCGTTGTGCATGTAAGTGTGCGTGTGTGCATGTGTGTACAGTATGTGCGTGCGTGAATGTCTGTACGCGTATTATTCTGTCCGGGCTCCATTGTTGGTTTTTCATCTTTTGTCTGAGTTGAAAGTCACAAGGACATTAGGGTCCCAATAAATTAGAGGAAGAAAGGCTCCCATTGTAGATCAGCTGTTGTGGGTGGTGTAGTTCTGTCTTTATATAGATCTGTCTCGCACATTATGGCGTTACTGTCAAATAAGAGTTTAGGCTCTGCCTTAGAAGTTGTGGTAAAATACAAGATATTTTGAGTTAATAAAGGCAAAAAGACAGTAGTACAGCAACCACAGCTAGACAAGTTTATATCCCAGACTGGTGGAAAAGCTCTTCTTTTATTTTGTTCAATATTCAACCCATCTGTCCTCAATTCTGAAAATGACTATTGAGAAGTTTGATCCAACAGCAAATATAAACTGGACAGCAAGATAAAGGAAAAGCACGAAAACATTGAAGCAAGCAAACATCACAGTGAGACAAAGATATTTCCTATGCAAAGCTTGCACACAATGTCATGTGTGATAGCGACGAATCCCGTCCAAGTCACACGCAGGGGGGTTGGTGGGGAGACAGAAACGAGGTCGGCTGCCTGCATCTTCCAATGATTCCCCCTCTTAGCTTTGATTCTGCTGATCCAGTATCTCGCCATATAGCAAGGGACACAAAGCAGATTTCAGCTTTGGGCTAATCTCATTAAGAAACTCTAACCACCCCTATGAGTAGTGGGGGGAAAAAAGCAACTCATTCTGCACTATGCCAGAGCCAAGGCTCAGGGAGGCAGGTGTAATGTTACATAATTAGCCTCTAAACGGTAAAAAGGAGATTATTGCAAATGGCCTACCAGCCAGCACATGCAGTGGACCTGGTCCCTGAAGACTTGCACGTCTAGTGAAGCTGAAAACATCCCTGGGGAATTGATGTGTGAAAAGGGAAAAACAGGTTATTTGCAGTAAGTGTGTGGTACAGGGTGGTCAAGGCCCTCTATAATTTGGTCCACTTTAACCAATGAACATGAGTTTGATTAGGGTGTGAGTAGGGGGATTTAAATCAAAGTAGTGGACAGCCAGTTTGGGGAAATACTGCAGGAACACGGCAGGAACCTAAATTGACATGTAGCTTAGCTTTCCTCCATCTTTCTTCTCTTTCTCTTAATAAGTGAAAATGCTACTTTTAAATACATAAAAACTGCGTGAGGGGGATTTAGTGAGGCCCAAGTTCGTGCTCCTGCTGAGATGTCCTGTCAACCACCAGCAGGGGCTTTGCCGCTAACTCCTACACAGAAATGGCTAACAGAGGAATTGATGGAGTCGGTCTGATCCAGGGAGCCCACACCTAGTCACTCATAACCTCAAGACTGGATTACCATGTCAGATTGTTGCCATATGTGGCACGGCGCACCACTCTGGCAATGACAGTGATCAACTACTACCGTTCAGCATAACCATCCAACAAACATTACTGTCAGAGTTCAAACACTGAACGGACTCAAATAAAGGATTTCTGCGCCATGTCGAAGTACAATACCCCATATTGTCCAGCAAACATGCTAATTAGCGAAACAGATGATCTGAAAGTCTCTCTGGGCTGAGCCATTTAGGACAAAGAAAGAATGGCGGCATTCCTTTGTTGCCTCTCAGACACGCTGAAGCATCGGCTCGTTGTTACATAAAGTTGTATAACAAATGAGCCTGGGCTCTTTGAACTGGCTGACCACACAAGCCTGGAAGAGTCACTAGGAGCCCAACATGTGGCAGCAATAAGATGGCCCCGCCCTCCGCAAGACATGTGGGAGACACTGCATTCCAGTGGAGCTCATTAAAGCTAAAAAACAAATCCAACAAACACTGCCCTGGTCTCAAAGGAGGACCATAGATTATGTAGGACAGGCCACGGCAAATGACGTCTGCCATTACTTCTATTTATTTATCAAATTTTTTATCATCTTGTTATTTCCACTGTGAACATTGTCACAACACCGAAAATGGAGAAAATCCAAAATTCTCATCATCCTCAATTCCATTTGCTCATCATCTCAGTAACTTTATTGAGTCAGTGTGACTGACAGCTGAATTTTCAGACGTGTTTTAAAGACAGTGACATTTACCATGGCTTTTATAAAGTGCACAGATGTGGTTTAGCGTTTAAACCTGTCATTGAATTTGGCTTATTTATAATGCTGTTTGTTCCACCAGTCTGCCCAGTTAAGCTATGTGTTGTCTGTTTAACTTGGCTATAAACAGACTGTTGCTGACTGTTTGAACTCCTCCTCATGCATTCAAAGGGTGTGTGTTTTTATTTTATTTTTTTTACTGTTATTGTAAAATGTGACATGATATTCAGTTTGTGTACATGACTTCACAACATGAGGCCGTGCATTATGAGGATCCCAGAGTGTATTCACTTAAGATTGATAAAAACTCAATAAAATCAAATGCCCACCGGGGAGGCAGTTTTCTTGCTGTAGCAGACATCTGGCATGATTATTTTCAGCTCTTCAGCTAATCCTCTCTAAATGTAAACTGAAGAAAAATGTGCCAAATGGCTTTAGAGCAAGACTGAATTTTGGACTTGTGGAAGATTTAAATGAGTTTTATAGAAATGTTAGAGGCATTATTGGAAAACACAGTGAGACAATTGTAATTACTTTTCAGCCTGTCACATTTATAATCATTATCCCACTTTTTAGACATGCCAATTTTTGACTCCTGTTAACCATTGCAGCTGTGGAGAAGCCACATAACATACAGCAGGTTTTTTTCATGTTTTGATGTGCTTTCATCTGTGGTGCAGGGCGTTAGATGTTTGATATGTAGCGTTGTGACTGGAAACGCTTGAGTCGTGTGCATGCCATTCAGAGGTGGCCCAGTAAGAGCTAATCTACTTGTCAGGGTTGACTGCCAAGCATATCAGCCCACACAATTCACAATATGACTTTATTCATACTGTAGATCTGGGACATTAACTGTCTCTGCCCACCAGAACACAACACTTACGCCCACCGCTCCCAATGAAAGAAACCTACATTATAAGCCTGTGCAAGTGATAAAAAATGGATCCACATCCTTTACATCTCACATCTACAACACTGATCACCTTAACACTATAACCTCAACTCTGTTGAGACACATGCCTTACTTTAACAGCACTACTTTTGTTTTTATGTGATGAATCTACAGCAATTCAGTACATTTTGATATCCCTACTCAATGGACTTCAGGAAAACTGCCAGCAGGATGTTTGGACAATGCTCTACTTTATAATGATCCAGTTCTTATGCAGCAACATTTTGAATAAAAAAAGCTTAAGGAGCTATGAGGTTTACAGCAGCTGTATTATTGAAGACTTCTCAGATGACTACCACCATAGTCAATACAAAAGATTCCGAAACATGAATGCTTTGTGATTGAATGAGTCAAACCAAAAATGAACTTCATGATGACTCTGCTCTGACAAATGTGTTGATAGCTTTCAAGCAGATGCCCTGGAATCGTCTTAGAAAAACTGCATATCGCTTCTGAGTTGGAACCAAGAGATGCATTTGATCAGGCTTATCGCATATTGTACCATAATAAAAGTGGTTGGCATGATTTATTGAGCTTGAACAATGGTGCCTCATGGGCATTTCATAAATCTCTAATAGGGCAGTGACCTCAGTCGCCAACACTTCACAAATCTATATCAACAAAATTGGAACTTCAAAACACACATAATATAGCAAATATGTCTAATATGTTTGCTTAATTTAAAGAAATTGAACACAGGTCAAATAGGCAGAGTACACATATACATTAAGAACAAACCGGTGAGCAATTATTTATAAAGTAATAACTCCTTGATAAAGAAGAAAGGACACACAGACATCTGCAGTCGATTAAAGCCTCACAAATTTACAATGAGGCGGAAGAGGGATGTCAAGTTTTCACACAAATTTAATACAGGGTCTTCCTGACCCAACTATTATGAGAAGGATTCTTTTGCATAACATATTGTAATGATAATTTTAACTCTAAACCATAACGCAGAAAAGCTGTCACAGAAAGGGCCGTTGCCAGATGGAAGAAATATCACTCTGGACTGTATTATAGCGAGACAAAATGAAAATAAAAACGTATCCAAAGTTCACAATAGCAAAGCTATTCAAATAAACCAATAAATAAATGAGAGTACAAATGTGTAAGCCTCAGGGCAAAGAGAGGATCTTGCTGCCAAGTCACAATCTCAATCTCAGTTTGTAGTACACCACAAGGGGCAGTGTGCAGTACATGACAAACAAGGGCTGCAGTGCTGTTACACATTTGATTCACTGCAGGGGTGGGCTCACATAAGTCAGTTAAGGTTATCAAGTGTTTATGGCTCCATTTTTCAGTGTTGTAGTTTAATACAGGAACAAGTGAAACAAATGAAACCACTCAAACAAAAATGCATGCATGTATCATTTAACAGGGATCCTTCATGTGATACGGACATGTCCATAGTTCCTTGTCTTAAAGGAGTCAGTGTTTTTATTGCAGAACGTGCAGCAGGGTGCCTCAAAAATCATCTAACCTAAATTGCTGTTGATCTTTAGCCTGCACTGTTAACATAATGTTCCTAGGGCAATATACTGTACTAATATTAACAAGAAACCTGAGCAATAGTCCATTAATTCCAAAATGGCAAACTATTAATTTTCAATATGCCATTAAAATGGGCTGAGAGGAATGCTGAATATTTTATATGACCAATTAATAGCTTCTTAGTGGATGGATTTTATTTGAATTAACGGCTCTCCTTTTTAATTTCCCAGATTAGATTGTTTCAAAGGAAAGGAAATACGTTTTCGCATGTACAGTACTGTCAATGGCAATGTGTGTGGGGGGGAATGTGTATGCTTACACACACTGCGCATGCGTATTTGGATTTTTGGAGACATATGCTTTGCATTTCATATTTGAAATACAAAAACATATTTTTGACCTTAAAAATAATTTATGATTACAGATACAGTATTTTGAAAAATTAGAGGATTAGTTCATATGTTTTAAGCATAAGTGAGAAACACTGGCTCTTAATATTTTGGCATATTTTCTACATTTTAAGAAAATGTGGTACTGAATGAAATAACTCTTCAACAACACAACACTTCAAATGCGTTTTTATTAAATTTGTAATTAAAATACAATCTTAGATTATTAGTACCTTTATGTTAACGGAATTCCTTTAGATCACATCACCTATTATTTTATTTGTTATTCCTTATTATTTTGATGTATGAACTGTGAAGGAAAAGTATATTTTTAAATAATGTACTCAAAGCTGTATATACTACACAGGGCTGTATTAATCTCTTATACAGTGGGCTGGTGTAATGTGTTTCGTCATTTACGGATTTACAATGTGGGAGTAGAGGTTGTAGGGTTAGTTTTTCATCAATGTTTACAGTAAAAAAAAACCTGCCAGCTGACTCACTGAGGGGGCAGCAGGTTGAGGAGAGGACGGGGTAGAAGCTGGGGTGCTATAAGGGTGTGGAACTTGAGAGCACAACCTGAATCACTTTCAATCTATGCACTAAATGATGGCGATGAAAATAAGACTAAGAGACACAAGAAACACTTGTTTGCAGATTAATGTCTTGAATGGTGGATTGTGAGGGTGCTCTTTGTCGCAGGCCTCACACTGTGCCCCGGCCCTCACCTGAGACTAATGCTCAAAAGATCCTAAAACCACACTGAGCTGAGCAGCACAAATGGGACAAATAAAAAAAAACAAAGTTTACTTCACAAGGAATGTTCCTATATACTGTAGATATTTAGTAATAAACAAGTAAACCAACTCATGGTGGGGAATCATTGCTACACAGTTTGTGTTTTTTCACAATGTCACATTTAGGCTCTAATATTCTCCGGGAGAATGAATATATTTGTTGACTAACAGCATGGATAAAACTCTTAAATATTCTGAATTTTTAATCTGGTTTAACATTTCCACCCGTTTTATGCAAATTATAGTATATTAGCATAATCTCATTTGAGAATACATCCTTTTAAAGTAAAAGATTATAACCTATTTTTTAAAACACATATAAATCAAATGTTATATTGAAATGGTAATGTTTTAAAGTCGGTGTGCTTTGCAGAAAAGAAGTGCATTTACATATACTTTTTTTTTTTTGCATTAGTGGCTCAACACTACATGAAAAGATACAAAACAAAGCTAAAACCTCCATGAGGGAAAACATCCAACAGCTTAAATGTCTTGGCAAATATGAAACATCCATTTACAGCTACAATAAACAACTGCAAATATTGTCTTTGTGTTATTTTGCCCAATACATATGTACATGTATCATTTCTACCATGTTTCTTATACTTTTCTGATACCAATACTGTTGTTGACAAGATTAAATACATTTTCCTGGAGAGGAGAGGAGAGGAGAGGAAAGTTAGGACATTACCTCCAGGCATTTAAGTGGAAACAGGGTCTGTAAAAGCCTCAGGGAGATATTGAGGTGGATAAAGATGTAAGAAAGGACTATTATGCTGCTGAGGTGGGGGGACTCTATCTCTCTCTGTTCCCTCCTCCTTCCCTCTTTACGTCTGCCTTGAACTTGTAAGGAGTTCAGCAGGTCTGAGCCTACGGTCCAGACAGGCCTCTGGAATGCGAGTGCGGCCACTCAAGCCCGTCTGACCTGCCACCATACCAGCTCCATTTCACTGGGCTAACTTACCTATTCATTTACAATGGGACTTCAACTTTATCTTCCCTTGTAACACAACATTAACTGCCAAAGAGCTGGAAATGCATTATCAGCCCGCCCCAAAGCTTGGATTGCTTCCCTCATAAATAAGATCATTATACGAGTGGTAATCCCATTAAATAGATCATTTTGCAAATATCTAAATCCAATTAATAAAGTGTTTTCAGAGGGGGTGCAGCAAACACTGCCTTTTAGAGAGCTGACATGCTGTGACTCCAGTTCTTTGTTCCTCACTCCCTTAGTACCAAGGGTGATATTAATAAATACAACCCCAAGCCTGAATCACTCTTTGAAAGAAAACTGGGATTCAGTTTTTGCTTGTTCTGGTAGAATAAAAATTAAGTGAAAAGTCTATGTTTATCAAACGAAAAAAAGAAAAGATGACAATATTTTAAGCTAATTTTGCTATGGATTTGGAGAATTTTCCTACAAAAATAACTTCTTTCCTTACCTTTCACTCTTGCATGTATTGCACTTGCTTGCATAATGTGCTTATAGGATGTCCTTATGCTGTAATCCTATAAAATCCCTAGCTGGACTGGGCCACATGAGCTAAAGGCTTTTAAATGATTGCCAGATGGTTTAACAAATTAGCCATTTATTGAATTAATCCAAACTAGTTTCCTAAAACATTACCATAACTCATCAGTGGAAGTGCCCTCCAAGTGCCCTTTAACTTTTGGACGTGTGATCCTGCATTGACCATGTCACTTTCTCTGGACCATTAGCCAGAATATTAGGAAGACAGAAAACTGTTTTACTAATTAATTGCCCTTGCATAAACTAACCATCTGTGAGCAAAGGAGGCATTATATTCCTAAAGTAGATGCCCCTGAAGTGCTTGTGTTTGTTCCACTGAACTAATAAAGTGCATAATCCGATAAAGGATGATATCCTAAGCTTTGATTGCGCCTGAAGTGGTTGTTTTACCTTTGTGGAAAGTGCGTCTGGCATGGTAAGAATGTTTTCGTATCTTTTCATGGTTTTTAATTGCCAGCTGAAGCTGTTTCGAAAACACTGCTGTGGTTAAATGAATTAGAAAACAGTGCCCCTGGGTGATGTTAACACGTTGCACTCTCTCATCCAAAGCGTATGTAAGGCAGCTGCCAGTGAATGATCTATGTGTCATTTATATGGCTGTTTATGGTACAAAGTGAAGGAGACCACAGCTCTAATTATGGTGTTGAATGTGCCTTTCACAATCGAGATAATTCCTTTGTCTTGGGGGTTCATTTTAATAACTCTGAAATGATTTAAGTCACTCTGACAACAGTTTCGATTGCACTTCAACATGTCAAAGAAATCACAAAGCCAAACATATGTCTGTATCTATACATGTGATACCATTAGAGCGAAAAGCTTTTTAAAATTCTGGGAAGCGCCATGTGTTCAGAGCAGGGAAGGGAGCAGCTTTTAGCACTGCAGCAGACCACAACTCAGCATCCTAATGACAGCATCATTAGAAGTATCATAGCAGTAATTATTCTCTTCATCTGAGGGCAAGCCTACAAAGAGGGGCTGGTGGAAAAATGAAGGCTGAGGTTGAGACCAGTCTCCCCCTCTTCCAGCCTGCTTTCGCCTGTCTAATCTGTTTCTTTCTAATGAAGAGAAGGAAAGCGAGAACAGTGGAAAGAAAGAGATGTCAAGATTGAGGTCGGCCACCCCCCTCGCAGGGTCAAACTCGAGGGGTTAATACCTGGTGTCCGACACTGCACATAAACTCCGCTGAGCTCATCACACTAATTAAACAGACACACATCCTCTCTGAGCTCCGATGGCCAATCGCTGCCAGCTAAAAAAGCAGCCCATTCATGGAGGTTGGCAGGGTGTGCATGTGGGGTGGGCTAGGGAAATGCTACCTGCCCTTCCTCAGTTTGATTAATGTGAAGAACAATGGGGCTCTTGTGGCCCGCCAGCCTCACTCCACTTGGTTCTGGTTCACTGAACGAGGAGAGGGGACTGCATGTTCCAAACTCGTACCCCCAGACGAATCACTACCTAGCCTAACAACTTCTCGACAACTGTCTCCTCAACACCCATCTCCTAGTCCTCAGGCTAGTCATGTCAAGAAACAGTCTGAACAAAAGCATTTTTTTCTTTCATTTTATGTCAGTAAAACAAAATATATCTAACGACCTCAGAAAAATATTTCAATTGTTATTCTATGAGATATTGTTTTCTCAAGAAATCCCTTGTGAAAGAGTTACATAGACTTTCTGTAGCTGTAATCATCCTTTGCTCATGCTAACTACACCAGTCATTTTTCTATTTATCTCAAAGAAACTGCTACTTATTTTAGAGTAAAAACAAGTAACTTCCTTTAGTGCCACAAGTTATGCCAAAAAAACACGATTCACGATTGTGTTAAAGCAGTCTTGTCAGAGAGCAACAAAATGGACATTTATTTATATGAAAATGCCATGGATTATTACTGAAATGTCTCATTTGTTTGTCTTTCCACAGACTTAACAACCCTTAAGTGGATGCATCACTTTCAAGTTAAGAGAAGTCAAGCCCTTTGTTTAATGTTTCCACAACGTACTACTGTTTTACGGATGTCTGATCTAAGTTTAATACAATGTATCTGACCATTTTTCTTCCTTGCTGTTGGCACAAAGACTAATAGACAGTCGGCAATGACATTGAAGGGATAAAGACATCAACGTCATCTCTCTGAGGGAGTGACAGCATAATGTTACGTGTGTCAAAACCTGGGCGACATAATTAATTGCAGCACTCCCTGAACTCACAAAGACTTGTAGAGCTTTACCAATACTTTGCCAATACCCTCTGCTTCAGCTATATCAAAACAAGGAGACAAATTGAGCCACCTGCATGTCTTCAAACTTGACAACTCATCTCACTTGAAAATTGCAAGCATTTTACCCCCCTACAAAGAGGTCCGTAGAGGCTAGCAAACTTCTCACCAGCCAAGGCTTGATAGGTCTTCATGCAGCTACGTGACACTTTGAAAACAGTGGAGACATTCCATAATACTGGAGGCTGGAAAAAGAACATGCAAAGTCCTAATGATGATAGTCCATATGGCCAAGAGCACAGTGTTGGTCACACACTCTGAGATGTTCTGAGAAGTGCTTCACAATTATTTGCAGTGAACTTACATTTGAAAAACAAACCATGACTGTGTGCTCGAAGGCATGCAGTGAGGATTAAGACGTCAGGCATGTTGTTTCTCTGTAACATAAGATTTATATAGTATTTTTTAAAGTAAGGCTTTATAGGCTGGTGACTACTACTACTAGTGTAGGGCCAGGTTTACATCGCTGTGTTTTTTATGTGTACCGGCTGAGACTAATATGACCCTCACTGTCCACTGTACCTATTGTGACGTCAGTGAATCAAATCAAATCAGCTACAAGCGCTAAAAACTATTTGGTGCTTTCTACACAATGTTTGTCTATGTTTTTTTCCATAAGAAACATCTGCGTTACATGTCATTAGAGATGTTGCAACACATTCCCAGTGTTAAGTCACCAAAAAGAAAACATGAAGACAAAGTCACGGAGGTCTGCGTTTTTGCAAGAGGTGGTGTCTGAACGACGCAGGAGCCCTGAGATCCTGGCTAAAATATAAAGCTCAAAACCACAGTATGTACTGCAGTGTTTGCCGGCAATACACAAGAGACAAACAAAGAAACAATTAATTTGTCCTTGGCACAACAATAATGAAACTGGAAAACATCAAGGATCACGAAAAATCAAGGTGTCACCAAAATTGCCTTGCACAGGCCAACATTACCTCCTTAACTGTGTCATCGTCCCCTGCTGTGAAAGCTCTGGCAACAATGACGGAACAAACAACAACCAAAATGAAAACCTATTATCCTTATTTCCAGCTCTATATTTTTATTCTAGAGTAGCTTTGCATGATTCAGAGTAAAAAAAAAAAAAAATCTTAAACTGGACCTTTAGGCTATGCAGCCCCTCAGTTCATCCTTGTCACTTCAGCTGTTTTAGCTTCTGACTCTTTAAGGCCCCCCTCTCTATAACCTCACTTTCTTCTGATTGGCCAACCTTACAGAAACCTGCTGAGGGGCAGTGAGCACTGCCTCATTGTCTTGCCGGTGTGCTCGACGGCATATGACATCTACAGTAACTTACAGAAAATAGCAATATGGGACACTGAATTGGATTAATTTACTGTTTATCAGACCACAAATAAGACAAGAATTAGGTTTGAAAAACTATAGACGCCACCCGAATGGAGTGTTTCTGAGGGCCGGGCCTCACTGCTTACTGTTCAAAAACACACAACTTTGATCACTTTATTCACTGATTTTGGTGAAATTGGATCCTATTTTATGGAGAACATTTTTTCTGGTTTTCCCTCTGAGGCCTCTTAGGCCCGGGCTCCAAGCTCCCAGTTTGGGCAGAGTCAGCTAGCTAATAGCGCTAGCTGCACGGCTAATAGAGCTAACAGTAGCTACAGTTAGCAAAGCCATCTGTTCCTTTCCTTCATAACTGAAAAAGCACTTTCTGCAAGACATACTGAACAACCTCCAAAAACCTGAAGAGTAGTCCTGAACAGAGTAATCTCGCATAGCCAGACCTATCTTCATACTTACTTTTAGCGCTATGAACAGAGTGGTTGAATAACTCAGACAGACTGAGGGGGTGGATGGGCGTGTCCCTGTCAAACTAACTAAACTAGGTGTGTATGCAAATGTGTGCCTTGGTTACGTAACCAAGGTACGGAACAAGAGGCAGGAATTCCAACAAGGCGTGTCAGACAGTGTTTTCTGTGGGAGAGAAGACCTGCCTTTGGCAAGGACTTTGGGCTTTGTGACTTTTCAGACCTTTTACATGCACAAAAATGCTACACAACACAATAAAGGGCAGGGAAACCCTGAAAAAGCACAATATGGCCTCTTTAAAGAGTAACTACACACCAAATTGTTTTTTTACACTGTACAGATAATCCCCTAGGTCTATGTTGGCATATGGTGTTAATACAGGCTATTTTTCCAACAATACACTAAAGATGAGTTTGCACACTAAAAACTTGAGGTAATTATTTTTAGTCAAAAAATGCATGATGCAGTTTTATGGCCGGTAACAAATATTTTGGCTGCTAAATTTTCTCCGTTTACCTGCCATTGGCAGATGAGCCAAAAAGTTTTTGGTTAAAAAATGATTATCACCAGGAATTGTGCTGATAGGACTGTAGATGACTTACAGTTACTGTGCATCACAAAAAAAGAGAACAAAAAGAGAAAGACAGAGAGGGAACGAGGCAAGAGAAAGATATTTAAATTCCTTTCATTAAAACTTATGACTTTGTATTTTATGGTATTGTAATCCTCTCTATGAGCAATTTTGTAATAGCATAAACCATTATTTATCTCAGATTAATTAGATTAAAGACCTTTTAAATCTCGTCTGGTGTAGAACGCCCATGGAGCTTCTCTATTCACAGCGAAGAAACACCAATAGATCTCTCCTGCCGATCACTTTTTGTAGATTAGAGGATTGTTATTAATTGGTCAATTGGCTAATTGTTCTTTTTCTTAATTAGTCACCGCAGAGGAATAATGGGCTTTGTTCAGTGACCCTCATTTACAGTAATGTGCTTGTCACATTTGTCAGGATTCACACACATGCAAGCCACATGGCGAGCCAAAATCTATTGGGCAGAAATATAGTATTGTGTAGTTGGAGAATACCAAACTAAATTAAACAAATCATGGATCACACAACTGACCCATAGCATAAATCTTATTACCCATTGGCTATTGTATGTATTTTTTTTCAAGCTGTAAGAACACATTTTATTTGCAAAAAATGCTTACTGTAGTATTTGTAGGATGAGGAAAGGTTGCACATGTTTACATTCATGTATGCATAGTAAGTAGAAAATAAAGGGTAGAACTAGAGAAGCACAGACAATGTTAGTGTTTCTGAAGCTGCTTGAACTGCAACAAAGCAAGAGAGAATGCTGTTTTGTTAATGCAGAAACAGTACTGCTAAATTAGTCGCATTCTGCATGTCTGCAATGAACAACAAACTGAAAATCATAACCTCCTTGGTAGAAGCAGTATACAGAGCCTTGTATTTTGTTTTTCCCAAAACTGTCTGTAGCTCACATATTAAAGTCCCTCTCAGGTCTGTTGGGCTACACTAGTGGTTCCTGGCACAATTCAAACAATGTCCCTTCACAAACCGAAATATTCCCATCACTACAAGGACAGCCAATCTGAGGCAATTCCTCTTCCCACAAACTACAAGTGGTCAGCAAATGGCTTGACTGGTAACCAAAATCTAATGCTTTCCAACTCCAACTACCACAAACATTATTGCCATGAGAAATTTATAGGAGATCTGTAATGGCATCTGACAGCATTTCCCAAATGAGGTAAGCAGGGAAAATGTTTAATAAAGTGGATCTTGACCTCTGGCTTCAACTCCTGGCCCATCTATATGAGTGTGGGCAGATGAAAGAGTCACAAAACAACCTCCATCTAACTGCCCCTGCATGCAGCACGTTAACCAGGGTAAAAAAAATAAATCTACCTGATAACGGCCATAAAACGTAATAACATAAAAACAGGACCAAAACCAGTATTTGGGGTAATTAAAGCAATGTACTAGAAGTATTCGGATGGACAGTAACATTTACCATCTAAAAGGATTTCACGTCAGTGAGAGAAAGAGTGTCTAATGTTGCACGATAGTTTCAGCACCCTTGTATGCTTATTTTATGTCCTCAGCTAAGGAGATAACAACCATGTTGAATATCCAACAAAAAGCAAACCTATTACACTGCCTCAGTTACAATTTTAATGTGAAAAATACAGTCATCTTATTAAACTAAATCACAAAATGGTTCAGAGAGGAGCATCCCAACACGTTCTAATCGAGATGCTGAAGGTTTGCCTTAAACTTCAAATCATATTCAGACAGTGGGTATTTAGACTCTCACACAAAATGACAAATTGAAAATCAAATCAAAATGATTCAAATAAAAATCGAAAGTGAAAAGCACAGTTTCTCCTAAAGTCAATTTGTTTATTAAATTGTTGCCTCTCTTGCCCCTCATAGATTTACTTGATTGGGTACTGATGTACAAAATTTGCATACAGCTTTCTGATAGTGTATTCGGTGGCACCAATATACAAAGTGGCTTAATCAAACAGCTCAGTCAAACAAAGAATATATACATATACATATATATATATATATATATATATATATATATATACACATATATATATATATATATTTATTTATTTAAATTGGTTGTTTAATTTAAAAATATTGAGATGAAATGCAACCAATGACATCCAACAAAACTGAAGTTAATTCTCTGAAATGTCTAACTTAGCCCAAAAACAACAAGCAGACTGAATCCTAAATCACTCAAGTAACAGGTTAATACTTTCTATTAGAACAGTGTGGGGTGATGTCACATCCTCCTGGCCATGCCTCCTACTGTAAACTGTCCATTGCCATCATCTGTAAGATGACCAGAGAGCGCAGCTCAACAAGGAGCTCTGTATGAGAGACCATGAAGCCAGACACTCAAAGACATTGGCAGACTTCGCTGAGCTCAGCCCAAATATACAACACGCTCCCCTCAAACCTGGGCTTGTTTAGCTGCTGGCACCCGGAGGCGTCAGTCAGATGTATGCCAGCTGAGCTGAAATGTGCCCACAGAGTACACGCTGCAGCATCACTACCAGCACTCGTGCCCTCACCTTGTCTACCTTGGCAGTTTTTGAGTTTGATGGAAAAAATGGCCCATTGCAAACGACAAGTCAAGTGCCAGACAGCATATTTATACATCTCAATTAGCAATAATGAAGCCCAGTACCTGCCAACGATCTGGTTACTGTGTCGTGCTGACTAGACTGTATGTCTGTTGTTTGCCTTCTACTTACATGAGAACTGCACAAATAAAATAGGTGAAAGGATCCTGTGTTGTGCTAAAACCATTAGATCCGATAACAAACATGTAATGATGATGGATCTTTAAAGGCAGGTAACATTTGAAGATGAAAATGTTTAGTCTGAATAAGCCTGTTACATCACTTAATGATAACTAAGCTTATATCTATAGAAAGGTAAAACTTGCAGGCTGCAGCATGCCTCAGATTTACAGAAGATTATGAATGAGCAGGAGATGATTATTAGTTGCTCTCACAGTTTGTCATGTCACAGATCATTCATTTAACAGGGCCTGTCAGGACATGGTGAATGACTACAGATTCTCGTGATGTTTTGTTTAAAAGGCCCCGTGACTTCAGGCCGTGTTCGGATGCAAACATGTTTAGATCTGTCGTCAGCGATAAGTTTGAGCCCTGCACAGCGAGACATTCTTTATGAAGGTAATGGAAACAAGTTGCATGGATTTTTTACCGTGAAATAGGCTACAGCCTTCCTCCTGACGTCTGGATTTATGGCCTGGTAATTCCCCTCTGGAGTAATTTGGCTGGTACATCTGCAGCTTAGCAGCATTCCAGCAGAGCTCTCCTGTGCTGTGAAGTCAGGAGATGACTGATTGATTGATTGTATTACTCTAGTTTTAGCATGGCTTTACTGAGCTATTGCAGTGAAGTTCTAATGTGATCTGTCCACTACAAACTACAACTGTGCTTGACGTAAGCAGTAAGCGGCCTTCCTGCTGCTGGGTTATCCTGCTGTGATGATCACAAATCATAGTTAAAAAGTGAACTTAGCATAATAACCCACAGCAATAACAATACACACACTGACTGATATTGTTTTAGATTAGAGGAAATTTAACCTCCTTCCACACAGAAAAATATCTAGGTTACATACAGTTCAATCCAGGACCATTATTAAGACAGTGTCTGACTACGACATAACTTTACTGTGTAATGGAAATCTTCTGCTTGATTATATGTAATTCATCACTGTTGATAATATCATAATAATCAGTTATAGTTTCTCACTGCTTTCACACTAGTGATCCCTCTTCAAGTGCTTTGTGGTACAAATTACAGGCTAAAAATGACCTAATACAAACCTATGGTCTGCTGACAGCTCATGTTTCCTAGCTTTTAGGTGATAAGTCCCAGGCACGTGCTGCTTAGACAGTGATAATGAGACCAGTCGCTCACCAGCTTGCTGAAGAAACACTGCGGTCCTATGAGCTCAACCTTTTTCCCAAAACAGTCAGGCCTGCAAAGAGTACAAAATATCCAAGTCTAAAAGACAGTCTAACACAAGACAAGGTGACAAGGTGAAATTTGACTTGAGTAGAAGTGAAATTACTGGATAAAAATCCACTATTCTTTAATGGTACTTGTGTATATAAATAGGCAAAATAAAAGGCCATAAATCCACTAAACTAAAAGTAATTAATGTGTCATTAACCACTGTTAAAGTTGCTGGTAGTTAGTCCCTTCTTTTTTACTAAAAGTTATGCTATGACCTCCATTCAATAAAACAGGGAGAGAACACGAGGCACTTCACATTTCACTATGTCAATATTAGCTGTGTAGTACTATGAGAATTGTTGAATTAACATTAATATTATGTAATGCCATTTTTCCAACTCTTACTTCACTTTGTTAATTTTAATTAACAAACTACACTCTTGCTTGCCAGCTAGCAATAACGTTACTAAAGTTATAACGTTACTAACTTAGCCAACCCAAAACATCTACTTAAATAAAGTCCAATAACGACTATTAAAGTTTCCCTTCTTTTTAACATAAAGTTATCCTATCCAATAAAACATGGAGAGAACATGGACAATTCACATTTCACTATGCTTATGTTAGCTAGTGTTAATGTAGTAGTGTAACGTTAGTGTTGTGAAAATTTGTTAAATTCATGACGTTACCTTATTTAATGCCATTTAAACAAAAAACTGAAAACGTAACCGTACTTCGTTCATTTTAATTTGTTTTTAGCCATTCAACTTAATAGCAAAATTAGCTAATTACAGTCTAGCTAGCGAGCTAGCAACATCTATGCTAACTAACCCAAAAACAATATAGCTAGCTAACAGATACATGACAGCTGGCTAGCTACATTACAGTAATGTAATCTTAATATTACCCCCAGATGTTGTACTGTTTAGATGTAGAATTTGCATCTGTCCATATGCAGAACACAGTCACATTTTATGAAAGCAAACTGAGCCGAGGTCCGAGCTGATATCTGAGCTGTCATGTTTGCCACAACACTACGTTACCTGAATCCTGTGGCCTCTTTCTACTTTATCTCCACTGTAGTGCTATTGAATTTCAGATCTTTAGCAAAATAAAATTTGTCACAGAAGTATGCTATTTTGTCCAATGACAATCTAAAATTTAGATATGGGAAAATACAAATGAAAAGACTGCATGCAAAATGTATTCCACAACATGTTGAAACCAGGGTTGTTCTAGACTTAGTGCTGTCTGCCAACAATATACTTAACCTGGTTAGTATACTGAACTTTAGTGACAACAGGATTGGCATACATTTATACCTTCAAAAAATATCTTTTAATGTACAGGATAAACTTTATGTGTTTATTGACCATACATCCCTTTTGTAGCTACATGAGTTCTAGTCTGCATCCTTCACCCTTGTGTTGACAGATTCCCTCTTTCCTCTGGTTGTCATCTGTCTTTGTTCACCTGATACCAGACGCGTGGCAGCTATCAGAGGAAGACAATACCATCAATACAATGCACAACGCTGGGATCTGCAGCACGTTTGACACCTGATTTATCTCAAGCACCTATTCAGATTAGTTAACTATCCAACAAAGAGTCCTGCGTATGAGGAGTGGTTGGGGTCTGATACTCTGGGGAGTTTGAGGGGTTAACTTTGACATCTGGCCTCCAACAAGTTCAGGCCAGCTGCCCAAATAGGTCTGGTTTTTCCCCTGAAAACACCTCATCCATCTGCTGAATTTTCTCCTCATATAAGTTTCTCCATGATTGCCTGAGGCACTTCCATTCACTGACGCGTGCGGGGTGACACTGATCCCTGCTATGATGCCCATCCATATTTAAAGGGGAGTGCAGGTGACCTGTGGGTGGCCCTTTCTGGCACGCTTGGGCTCTCCTGCACCCACAGAATCTTGCATAACACGTTTGTTGAATATTTCCTCAAATTACAGCAATAAGATATAAAGCACAATGAACTAATGGGCTTTAATGTAGGAGGCACTCAGATGACACGTGCGGCTGCCGTACAAAAGCTGGGATCTGTGAAATTCAATCTGTGGATGAATGTGTAAGGATGACAATGAGTATGCCAATTAGCTTATGAATACAACAGGTGACACCTACATGAAGCCCAATTACACACTTATTTGTGTTCAGTGTCTCCCAAGGCAGACTATAAGTTAACACAGGAAGATAAAAAATTAATCATGATGCATGCTGCCAATTCTGTCACCAGACAGCATTATCTTGAAATTAACTTTGAGCATGGCTGCATCTAAATGTTACTGACACTTAAATTTAGCCTTGTATGAAACAAAGTTTAACCTAATTATTCAATCAGCACGGGTGGTTCTGTCACTATTTCAGTCACCTGTAGCATTCAAAGATTGTTTCATTACAGGAATTATGTAAGCAATTTTGTATTTTCCTGTTGTCCATGGTAACCACTGCTATGTATCTTCCATCGTCAGATCTAAAGCAGTGCTGTGGTGTGCAGTGCAGGCTGCTGCGGTGTTGAGGTGCACCTCTTCAGGGACTACCAGATTGAGGTGACACGGGAGAGGTCATGGTTTAACCTGCTATGCGGCGGGGTGATGGGGAAGCAAACCGACCCACAAAAGCATCAGCTGGTAAACAACATAAGTGTTTCTTGTCCCAAAAGATTTCACACAGTCTTGTTGCACACATAGGCAAATTAGAGTGGAGTTTTAACAAGCAATCTTGCTACTCAGTTGTCAAACGATGCCACTTCTCTCTTTTGCCAGGAAGGCATGGGAATTTCTCCAGAACAAAAGGAAGAGCTGCTTTGAGCAGGGAGAAAACAAAAGCTTGACACAAATCAGCACAATTAGAAACACTAATCGTGGTTTAACTGCAAGTGAAATCAGAGTCAATTGAGAGTGGTTTTAATTTATCTATAAGAATCATAGGACAGGTGTTGAACGAAAGAAGCAGCTGAATAGCAATCCATTTTATGGAAGATTTGCATCAGATTTACACTGCAGTGTTGGATTGACCACATCTGCTGTAAAATGTAAGGATACGTATTACAAAATTTCTTATTTCATTTGTGGTTAAAATGTCTTGATGGCATAACATGACAATAAACAAACAAACAAAAACAATACAACAGCAGTTTTCATTTACAGTGAGTTTATTGAAAAGGACAATACAATCTTGCTTGTGCCTTTCAAACAAAATCCAGTAGAACATTGGAATTTGATTATGATGGTGATAATATCCAAAAATTCATGTTTGAAATTGTAGTACATGGAGATTGGGTGAATATCAAGAAATGCATCACCAAATTGAATTTATGCTTGGGTTGGCACTTTACAGTCACCATTAACAGCATTGCACTGTTATCATAATTTATACATATTCTAGACCCCAATGTGTTTCCAGAACTACAATAATAAAAAAGCCATACATTCTTGTCCCCAAATATCCAGGTATGAAAGTCTTGCATATTGGCTATTATGTGAAAGTATTTAACAAAACAAAAAGCTCATCTACCTTCTCCGATGAAAGGACGTTTGTTAACACACTGTACAATTTTGTGTTAAATACATTATAAGGTAGTGTGGTGAGAGTTAATGAAAACGAACCCAATGTTCAAAACACGTGATTTGACATGCAGAAATAACAAGAATCCAAACACACCCATTTACTTTATCTTGTTACATTACAAGGCATGTGCCTGAATGAGCGAGACCCAATACACATTGACTGTCTTCAGAAGTAGACCAACATGTTACATGTATCAAAATGTCATTATAGGTCTCCACCATGCTGGGGCACTAAACTCAACTCATATGTTTAATTGTGTTGGCCTCTGTGCACCAACCTCCATACAATTCTGTAAACTCAATGAAGCTTTGCTAACTGGCAAGATCTTTTATAAACACCGTCATCATTTCCTTCAAAACTGTGTGCCACATTACAAGCACCGTCAGGGGATTTAGCGGGAGCTTAAGTCTTAGTGTCTGGCAACTGTATGTGGCCTATGGCAAGCAGCATCATATAATCAGGAGAAGACTTAAAAGACTGCCAGAGGAGGACTGCGAGATCCGACTCAAGCTTTATGTCATCTTCATCAAAAGGTTCAATGCATGCTTCGTCAACATGGAAAAAAATCCACGTTTGCACTATTTTTTGGAATGGGGTGGACATTCACCTACAACACAATTTAATGCATGTGCAAAACAATCTATATAAACTTAAATTACACAGGGCCATGGCCAAATTTTATAGGAAATTTTGCCTCTAAGCATTTTGAGTGCTTTGCATATTCAAACACTGGCATTAATTGGATGACAAATATTATGCAAAGAGGCAAGGAAGAAGTATAATAATGATGCAGGGCTTTTTTGCAATGTACTCCCTTACACTGTTGTGCTAGAAAATGATTTGAAAATGCTTTTCATTTAGATTTATGTTTTAGTCTGACATCTACCAAAGCACCAAATTACATTAAAGCATAAAGCAAATGTAGCAATCAAGCTAAAAGAAAAAATGACAGGCAAAATTAATTAATTTTAACTACTCACCCCTCATTTTTCATTTGAACTAAATAACCTCAGGGTCCAAATGTGTTCAACATCATTTTTAAGACCTTATCTTTTGTTATTTCATCATACAAGCAAAGCAATGGGGCTTTAGGGCACATTGTAGACCATAATCACCTGTTCCATACTCTGTATGAGTATGACTCTATGATGCACAATATGACCTACACTAAAATATCACTGCCAGAAATCTGTGCATTTGCATTGCTAGCAAGACAAATTATCTATAACTACAATGTCAGTTTAGCTCAAATGAAAGATGGGTGGTGAATACTAAGTTTTACACTTTTATTCCCACTTTTAAAATTTCGTTTAACTCATACTTTGACTGAACCTAACACAGAATAAATCCCCAGAAAGCACATTTCAAACATTTTACAGCACAACAAAATGTGCAAAAAGGAGGTGAAGTGATATTACAAATTGACTAGCATGTACAATGGAAGTATTAAGAGCTCGACAAGGTCCATGAACAACTGGCTAACTACCAATACAGGCTAGTTAAAGCTGTTGGTAAAGCCTGTAACACGAGGAGAAGAGAGTTAGCACATGTAGAAAGGCAATCAGTGAGAAGCTTTTCCAGAATGGAAAACAGATTCTTATCCACAGCTCTTCTTAATTAGTATCACATAATACTCATCATTTTATGAACTGATTTGAACATTTTTGGCTTTACAAAATAAATGCAGATCAGATAACCTTTTCCAATACAAAGGAATGAACCCAACATCTGTGTCACATCATCGCATATCCATAATGAAGATGTCTGAGTTTTGTCAGACTAATAGAAAGAAGGAAGGGGGGAAAACATCACCCATATGAAATGATCTCTTTGGATACACCAAATACTTTAAAAGGCAAGCAAGGTTCAATGGCCTTGTTAGTGTACTGTATATTATTTTACATTTAAGAATTGTGTATTTCAAAGCCAACCAGAATACATTCAGTAACAAGAGATTTTGGCTTAAAGTCCAAAAAGAGATCACATACCTTCAGATGGAATAACTACTTTCACAGCAGCAGAAAAAATGAGTACATGACAAAATGTGTTTCTGAGTGGTTTAACATTCACGAAAAATTAAAACTGACAAGTCTTTCTGATCTTGATTGACATTCTATAGATACAGTGTAGCACTTTGTCTCAGCTGTGATTTGGTATCATACAGTGTAAAGGTCAAATATTTTGAAGACTTGAGACTGGAAAGTAATTACAGAACAGATATAAATAGCAGAAATAATACCAGCAAAAGGACAAGATGGATCATTATCTGATAAAGAGGTTTGATATATCATTAAAAACGGTGTGTAACTTTGATACTACAAAGCATGTTTAACACTGTACATGAAGTTGCTTTCCATTAAATTAAAAACAAACAATTAAAAATGTAAACCTAAACATCAGTAAGTGATTATACTATTGTTGAACATCTAGCACAAGCACAGGTATAGGTGATAAAAAGACTAAAACATTTAAGTAGTCATTTAGTTCGATTTAGTACCAGCAGTGCAGTCAGCTGCCCTGTAGCTCACTCAGCATTTGTTCAGTAGAAGCTGATAAATGAACAGAATTAAGGAGCGCTGTTCAACATGGAAACAACATATGTTGTTATGACACAGATTGAGGTGACATATGAGATGACATAAAACAGTAAAATGAGCACAGTTGGCTTCTGACATACGCTATCAAACAGTTATTTGTCACCTGAATGACACTGATTGGCTTAGTACTCAGTGAATCTTATATGAATGTTAGAATTTTGACTGTTTTGATAATACAAAAAGAAAAATGTATTAAAAAGGTAAACAGATATCAATGCAAATGGAAATTGCAAAAATTGTATCAGTAAGACCTTAATACATGAATATTTTTTTTTTTTGGGGGGGGGTGTACTAACTGTACAGTGCTAATTCAGTAGAACAGGTGGTGAGGGGGTATTGGGATACAGTAGTGTTTTTACCATAAAGTACCTTAAAAATACATTGAAATGATGTCCATATGTAAATGAGCTATGACATATTTATAAATAAAGATTGTTCAGCATATATCCACATGTGCAGCTAGGTACCATTTATACAATCTTAAGCAAAAGCTGTATTTGAAGGAGAGATGAAGGCTGGTCAATCTGTGGAGGCTGTAACAAAGAACTCCAAGCTTTTCTAGTGAATCAAATCAATATTAAAGAGATGAGTTCAACTCGAAGATGTGATTAAAATGTAAACAAGAACATTTCCAGCAGAATATAAAGCAAGATACTCAATTATTGCACATAAAGTCTGTAAAAGTATCACCTTCAGTAGGTGACTTTGTGACCCTTGGTCCAAAAAATGACAGTCATCACAAATAAAATCAAGACTGAAAAGTCAGTAACTGATAATAAAATGTATGTTTGTTCCTTTTTTTTTTTTTTTTTTGAAAAAATGCATGACTCAGTAAGCTAGAGAGAAACCAGACTCCCAGATACTGTCCAGTAACTTCTTACCTTAACTCTCTTCCAGTCTTTCTAAGAATACCCATGAATCACTCAGGCAATTAGGTGGGAGAGCAGAGTTCATCCACATCAGTAGCATAGAAGAGGCTCGGAACAAAGCTGATGCTCCCTCTGCTAAATGTGTTTTGTCGTTTAGGTGGCAAGTTTAAGAGTCGTGCTTGAGTGCAAACAAAGTCACTACAGCTTCATCTTATCAACCACTCGACCATCTTTCAGCAAACACACACAACTGCGACTACAGCATCTGGTAAACATGAATTTGGCTGCATTTGCACCTTCTGGGGAGATGACGGCAGCTGTATGTGCAACAGACCTCTGTGAGTTCACAAATGCATACAATATATACTTAAACCAAAAATATGGATTTGACTTGAATCAACTGATGAATTTCGTATCCTGTTTAAGTACCTAAAAATGCACCGCAACAAGTAATCATAAAGTAATTTAGATTTCTGCCAAACAAAGAGTGCAAAAAACCTGCATGAACTAAAATAACCAAAGCATACATTATATAAAAACTACATCCATTGAATGATAATGTTCTAAAGCAAAGACATACTGTAACTCGGTCATAAATTTGGCTGTGATCAATCCCATTTGTTCCCACTTATTTTACCACATGATACTGATACATGAGATACTGTTTAAGCTTCATTAGTAACTTTTCATCCTGTGTTTGTTCTTTCTACTTTTTACAGAGTTTACCCGCCTTCTTTTTTGGCTCATAGGGTGTCCGCAGAATGCTCGGTGTCTCCTCCATGACGCGCACAAGTAGGTTATCAATGTAGTCTTCCAGCTCCCTGATGTGGGCGTCTTTCTTTTTCACCACTTCTTTCTGCTTGATGAGTTCCTGCACAACTTCCTCAAAGGATAAGTTGCTGTAGGCAGCCACTCTTTCCTTTGTCACCTCCTGAATAAGGAAAAAAAGTAAATGCTCAATTTAACCCCAGCAAATTTTGAGGTTATACACTTCATATTCACCATATTGTGTATATATATTTTTTGTAAAAGTAGACTAAACTGGCATCTGATAACAGAGGCAAGAGTAAAGATACCCTTTAAGTTCACTCACAATGCAACAGAGAAAACAGACTAATTAGGCGTGTTGGCCTAACGTGACATAAACTGTCATGTGTTTATCTCTTGTTCTCTGTTGCTAATAAAGGCTAATTGAGAGTTGTTAGGATGAGACTGTTCTCACGGGATTTAGCAGACATGTCAATGAATTCTACAGCAGATGTTATGATCTAATACTGTGTAACAGTGTTTATAACGACTCAAGAAGAGTTTAACTGCTCTAATGGGACTTAACTTTGAAACTACAGCAAGCAGCTGACATCTTGAGACAGTTGTTCTCCTTTTTCTTTAGTTTCAGGTATCTAAAAGCATGATCCGTCTAACTAGAGAGGGTTCAGGCACAAACTCTAACAAGCCTGCCAGAACGTAATAATAAAGATTTCCCAAAAAATGGAATCTTTGTTTTGAGGGGGAAATGCCAGGCTGCATATTTCTGCAATTAAATGTCAGGCTAATAAATACCAAAATAAGGATGCAACCCAAGCCCTGCTTTGCTCTTTGAGGACAACCTTTTTGGACAGAGCAGTGTGGTACGGTATGTGCGGATCATATTGCGTGGGTACGAGAGGAGCTGTAATCGTTTTTAATGAGGGACCACTTTATCGCTTCAGTGCTGGGCATCCTCCCCCGAACGGATAGAGAAGCAAAGCCTTCACCCTGTTTAAAATACCACACTTATCAGCTTCCACTCCCATGCACCATTCAAGCCTCTACCGCTGGGTAAAGACAATGCAGAAAGACCTGGAGCAGACAGCTTACCAGGTATCTTATCGCTTCTAACAGCATAGAGGCTACTGTGGGGCAACACAAACCAAAATGAAATATTTGCCACCGAGATTAAATGTCCAATGTAAGGAGGGTTTCGAGAACAGAGATCACCTATTCCTCACACACACACAACACAAAAAAAGGCATCTCACTGAAAGATACTGCACTTAAGGCATCTGAGAGGGTATAAGAGAACTGACAGCCATATGGAAGTGGATGTTGGTTTAACATACAAGCATGTGTACGTGCACATGCTTGCGCTCTCGCTCTCTCTCTCTCTCTCTCTCTCTCACACACACACACACACACAGCATAATAATCAGGAGCTTTAGTGGCTGGTGACAATGGCCTGGAAATGACCATGGATTGGCAAAGTAATGATGACCATTTTTCTGCGATCAGTAGTGAGGAGAAGATAAGGCGCACACTTGGCATTCTCCAGTTGTGTCATTACAGTTTCTAATGAGCTCAGCTTTGAGATTTTAAAAGCTCAGTCCTTTGAAATCTCTCACTGCCCTCCCTCCCCCCTGTGTGTGGTTAATTAGGGCCTTGAAGCAGAGGAAATAGGAGCTGCCATTTCTGCAAGGCACTGCGGCATGCACGGGGGCACATGTGTGGATACCGACAGCCCTCAACACCCACAAAGAAAGGTGAGGAAAGCCATTATCAGCATTCTCTTTCTCATTTAGGCATCACTTTAGCAACTGCCCCACTGCTCCCTCATACATACCTATTTTTCTGTTGGCAAATTTTAGTTTTTTTTTTCCAAAGTGGAAATGCAAAAGAATTTAAACTAAACACAAACTACAAAGGGTAAAACGTCATGCACAAATAATGTAATAAGATTCATTAAAAAGAAAAAACATATGACATTTCTATGGCTTTTCTCAACAAAAACCTCCAATTACAAAATCAGTGCAACACACCACTATGACTGACCTTACAGACAGAAATTTCACACCACTTCAAATTATGATCAGATCAGACATGATGACCGATGTGTGCAGCTGCTAATTAGCTGAATGGCACATCTGAATTTTCAGAGGCCTCAGAGATCAATGTCACCAGCTGCTATGTCAAATGAAACTTAAGAGTTCTTGATTAAAAATATGCATGACACTACACAGGATGTAATCACACAGTTGCAACTACTGGGGTCATTTCTCCTCTTTTTAATCTCAGTCATTGCCAGGTAAAACTGACAACGTGCAACAATATCACCTGACAGATCATTTGCTTATACAAGGAAGGTTGTGCTGTCTTTCTTACATTTTTCTTGCCATTGATGTCCTTCTTCTTGTGGCCAAAGGTGATGTCTTCATTTCTTGTTGCCTTTTTATCACTGCGAAGCAATCAAAGAGGTCAATATTCACAGGAAGGCATTACAGTGAATATTTTGTGTATAATTATCACCACTCTACTAATACAAAGGCTCTGAGGTGTCTATCCCCTGTGCTAATAAAACTAATTTGGATATTTATGGTGACTGAAATAGTTTATCTAGAAATAAAATATGCATTATGGAATGTTTTTGCTGCAGCTGTGAATAACTTCATCAATAAATAATATACTTTAAAACACCTTTTTGTATTCATGCACCACATTATAAATGACCACTGAGCTACTGTATGACAAAAGGCAGCAGTAAAGATGATGGACTAGTGCCTACAGAGATAAGTGGTTAATTGGGTGGTCTATCTCTGCAGAGGATCTCATTACTATAGCTCAGAGGGCTTCGTTATCAAGCCCGGGCTCTCTAAAGAGCCACTAATGACACCTTCCACTCTGATAAACCAGAACTTAGCCACAGTGCTCACCAACTCTTTATGTAACACAGGAAATAGATGTAAACGGCTTTGTGGAAATGTTTAAACAACAATACTTGACAACAGAATGAGAGAGAGAAGGGGGTAAAACAGATTTCAATCAACAAGGTATTCAAAACTTTATTGGATTGTGGTAACCAATATCCTGTAGTACAGTGGTTGTCCCATGGGGTAGCAAGATCACATTTTGGGATTGTGATGTGTATGAAAAACATACAGTAGTGATGTGCTACAAATGTATAAGAACCACTGCTGTACAGGTGCTGAATGCAGATTTTAGCCCAGTGGATGGAGGATACATTTAAGGCATGGAAGAGATGGATATTTCAGTAGAACATATTAGGAAGTTAGTCATGTTTCTTAGTCACATGTATAAGTATATGTGTGTATGTGTGTGTGTGTGTGTGTGTTAAGCAGAGAGAGGGACATTTACAGAAGTTGCTCCTTCAGAAGTGAGTATTCTGGATTTCTAAATTCGGCTCTCTAAGCCCAAGAGGGATAAATGAGCAATTGGACTTGAAGCCATTTTTGTACCACCTTCTGGATTACATTTGGTCTCAGAGAAAACACGTATTTGAGAACAACTGGAAATTAAGTTGAGGGGTGGATGTGTGGATGTCGACTGCAGATTGACTTTAAAATTAGTTATGATTATTAAAAAATATTAAGAGATGGAAGAGATTTAATTTTTGTGTTTTGAAATAATAGGTTGAAATTACAGAGTACAGAATATGTTCCTATTCATGGTCATTTACAGTATATCTCTCTCTTTTAAATTTCTGTATCCACTAAGCGTAATAATGGTATGTAAAAAGTATTTTTTAAATCTTGTTTTATATACTTGCTATCAGTGGTGATTTATAGATCATGTGACTGATAAATGGACTGTTTATAAGGAATCCAGAAACACTCTCAAACACCACCCTAATGAGGGCAAGAGAGCAGAAAACCTTTTGTAAGATGAATAAAGCATGGTGTACTGAAGGAGAGTTGTGCGGTGTGTTTTAATTTTGATGAACCATACAAAGCAAACAAAAAAGGGACTACCTGGCTTTGTAGTTGGAGATGAAAGGGTTAGTGTCTGCTTGCGAGTCTCCACTGAAGGGGTTAGGGGATCGTAGGTCTCCAGAGCTGCCTGAACGCCCCTCATTGCCGGTCTTGCGGCCTTCCTTCTTTCCCGTCACGCGTTCCAGTAGGCTGACCTTCTCCTTTTTCTCCTTCCGCTCCCACAGCTGCCCATGCTCCCCCTCAAATGGGTTGCGGTTGCGTGGGAGCGTGGCATACTTCTGTGGCAGGGTGTCACTGATATCAGTAAAAGGGTCACTGTGTGCCTTGCCGTCCTGGTAGCCTGGCATCTCGCTCTGGGAACGCCTGTGAGGGCCGCCTGTACGCCCTGAAAGAGAAACCAGAAGTAGTACATCAACTTATGATGTAGCTATGATAAAAAATATCTATGCAAATAACTAATCACACTTAAAAAAAAAAAAAAAAGTAATTATTTTGTTTTAATTTGTGATTATCTGTGACAGAATTTGGGATTATCTAATCATGATCTAATTTTTATGGCCAATACCAATCACTGACTTGATGTCATTAGAACAGGTAAAATTTAAACTTATCAATGGTTGTTTTCTGTTCATAAAACATTTATTTATTTATTTATTTTTACACTTTTACAGAGATAAAGGAACCTGTAAAAATCACCACTTTGTGTTGTGTTTAAGTGTTTACTCATGTTATTTTCCAAGTTGGTCTTGTGGCTCTTCCAACTAATAACACACCACAAAAGAAACATTTTACTGGGAGAAGTGAGGACAGCTTGTTATATTATTTATACCCTTCAAATCTGCAACTGCATCCCTCATACCTTCCGAACTTTAGATAGGTTCCCCTCCCCCGCATGCCAATCTGAATAATCACAAGGAAGCTTGTACGAGAAGTCAAAATCATAATGTAACTGCCTCAGATAGCTGTGCAATGGAGATGGACAGTCAAGATGGAGCGGGCAGCGAGCTGAGTAATGCTTGTTTATTTTCCACATTTTCTGTGATCATCATTATTAACTTGTTTTGCATTATGTGTTACATTTTACTAATCAATTCTGCTGGATCTCTGTACTTTTGTTATTGTGAAAATCTTGACTATTGTTTGCGTTAGTTACAGCTACAGTAACTCAAGGACAGAGGGGGCATATGGGAGGCTGGTGGAGCTGGCCAGTTTTATACTGGTTAGCACCAGAGATCAATAAAGGTCACAGACTGATATGAATGACTTAAATAACTATCTGATTTAGTTAAGGTTTATATACCTTATATAGTAAATATTTTTATATATACTGTATATCCCTATAGCTTTGTGTCTTCTATCGACCTCTACTGATGGCCAGTAGAAATTGCAACAGCATCCCATGTTAAGAGCAAGACAACTAAAACATTGTGTTAAGAGACACCATACCACAATGCAAAATAGTATCATTATAACACTGCTGTGTCATTTCAGTGCTTGAGAATGAGGCCTTTTATCTGTCATACATAGCTGAAATTTTTGAGACCGTCCCTTGTTTGTACCACTGTCCTCCATCTTTGAAAATGATACTATGAGAAGGTAGCAATGACTCACTGATCACCATTGACTTCACTTGGTAAAGAAACATAATTGGTGTTATTTCAAAAACTCTATCAAGTCCCTGCAGACATGTGCCACACAGCAATAACAGTTTTCCTATCACCCCTTTGAGATCATACAAAAATGTATTTTTTTAACTGCCAAATATAAAAAAATATTGAACCAAACTACTGCAACAAATCTGAAAAATTGAATCTTTGGTCCTCACCACTCTCCTCTATGGAGTTCATGGAGTCCAGTTTGGCCCGAAAGTGGGTTCCAATGAGATCTGACATGGAATGGGCTGCAGAGAGTTTATGGGTCCCAGCGAGTAGTGGTCTCTTGACCTTTGCTTCAGGCTGGGGTTGTGGTTCTGGAGCGGAGGACTGACGGTTAGGCTCTGAGTCGCACATGGCAGAGCGAGGCAGAATGGCTGAAGATGTGTCAGAAAAGGCGCCGTCATGTTTGCGACCCTTCATTTTGTCCTTAAGTTTGGAAAAAGGTGAGCGAGGCTTTTCCTTCATGGAGAGGTCAAACATGCTGGCTGTCATGTTGTTCCTCATGAACTGGATGCTGACTTGGATGCGGCCTCGCTCTTTCCTTTTCTTCCCCGGCTTGGACTCCAATGCATACCAGCTAAAATGAGAGGGGAGGAAGCTTAGGCTGAGCAAATTCAATGAGACAATTTATATAAAAGAGCAGGATTTATGAAAATCTTCCGTATTAATTACACATGATTCAACATAATTCAAGAAGACAGGTATACAAAGTCAGAATGTGGTAAAAGTCACTATCGAACAATTGGAAAAATAGCCACTAACTTTCTAATGTGCTCTACCTACTTCTTTGTGGACATCACAGAAAAGGTTCATTTGAGCAGACTAATCCAGAAGCTACACACAAATGCAGAGCTTAAATCGTTTGAACTTGTTTTTTGACAGAAGTGAGAATACAATTTATCATTCAGAGGATAAACATTCTTTGCAAACGGAACATGCCTGCTGCTGAATAATATAGAGCATTTCAGGTTGCTTTTGGGCTCCTATTTGTTTAACCTCTCTGCTTTTTCAACTGGAAGTAATGGGATTTATGCCATCACTCTGAGCGAAATAAAGTGGCATTTGCACAAATCTGGCCTTTGTACAGAAATACGACAACAAGCAAGCAATTGGAAATTGCAAAGCTACATCGCAGCGCAATCCAACAGTCCATACATGCTAATGAGACATATCCTCTGTGTTATAGGGCTTGTGTCAATGTCCTTAAGGAAACCAGCATCAGGATGAAACAACTACTAGTCAATGTATTCTTTCTACTTTTGCCACATTGACCTAGGAAATGTTGTGGGTGTATTCTAAACTATGGTCACATCAATATATTGGCCTTTGCACTCGCCCACCTCTACTTTTGCATTCCCTCACATATGTTTTAAGTGCCCTCGCAATACTTTTCTCCTTCCATTCCTTCTCAGCCGTATGTCTATTTGTAATGGAAGGTAGTGTGGAGATTCTCAATTTAATGCATTTTGCATTGTTTATGGACACCTCAATTTATAAGATGTCCATTGCAAAGAAGTTATCAGATTGAACATTATCAAATTTCTGGGTATGAGCTGTATGTATAAGGAACATCAATTATTGCTCCACACTTACAGCAACAGGCCTTCTACCAAAACCTGTTTAAGCATTGAAGGTTACTTTAATTTGTTTTGTGCAAAGAACAGAGGACCCTGTGCATAAATGCAAAAGGCTTTCCAATTTGCATTGGTCTGCATTCCTGACGTATCTCTGCAAGTGGTTCAATGTTGTTTGTTGTGTTTGCAGCATTTCAGTCACCTTCTTGTTTGTTGCTTTTTTTGACTCATACAAATACATCACATTAGCTTTATGAGGTAACTGCACATCTGTAATTCCGCCTCTGGAGACGTCCCCCTTTCCTCAGTGAAACCCTCTGGGGTAAAGTACAGAGTACAGTAAGTGTTCATGGATGAAACCGACAGCATCCTGCAGATTACCGTACCGCTTTCTTCTGGAGAGACCTCTTGATCTAAGAATTCTTTTAATTTTACTTTCACTAATTACATAACCATGCATGCCTACTGAGCAGTACTATATCAGCATACTTAATGCCCAGTTCAAAGTAAAATTCAATGAGCTGATATGCTGTTGTGTTGTGCTGGGAGCAGCTGAGCGGAAATAGACATGTGGCTCTGAAGGAATGGAATTAGAAAAGTATTGCGAGGCAACGCAATAGCATTGCAAGAGAACGCAAAACATATTGCGAGACATCAAAAAAAAGAAAAACTCTCGCCATGACCTTTAGGTGGCCCCCTAAGATTCAAAGTTAACTTCAATGCATATTTGTTTAAAGCTACGGTAGGTAACGTTGGAGTTAGAAAAAATTCCCCCGAGCATTTGATTTATTGATTTAAAGAAAATTTCAACAAATACAGAAAAAAAAATGTTTCTGAAATACATTACCTACCCTAGCTTTAACTTTAATTTGTTTTCATACAATTACTGATATTTCTTCTTAACTTTAAATGGAGATTTGTAGTATCCCTTGAATTCCAGCATGAAAAATCAGTTATCAGTTCAATCCAAAAAAAAGTGTTGGTGTTGGCTTTTTAAAAACTGCAGCTGTTGAACGCTATTCTAAACCATCTAGCTCGTGGCTCAGGAGCCCAGTCATGAAAGGCCTTGCTGGGTCCGATTCCCAGGCTGCGCGTCATGCTCAGTCTGATCAGCAGCCACAGCATGCCGCTGCCGTGGGGCCGGGGCTGCACCTCACGTGTGTCTCAAGGCCAAGATAAACCTCCCTGTGCTTGGAACCACAATCCTCCCACTCGGGCCCGGACCGCTGGGAAACTCCTCACAATCAACAAACACAGGTGTGCGATAATTATGGGCTGCCTACTCAGATATCAAGACGGGCTTTCCTCCCCAATATGTCAGTTCAAAAACATTACGGATGGGCCGCAGTGAACACAGACCCACTGTGGAGTGTGGATATAGTATCGAGGGTCCCGGTGTCATTGTCAAGTATGCCTGCAGTGTGGGATTAGGCCAACAAGCAACATGAGCATATCCATTACAGAACCTCTGCTGAAAAAGTGCACGGACTGGAGGTGCATCCCTCAGGCACTTAAAACAAATAAAACCCATGATTATAACATATTGTGATTCTCCCAACTGATGGGCAAAGAGGAAGCATGCTAATGTATTTCCATGTTGAAATGTGCAGTGAGCTAATTAACACCAGATCCAATTCGGTTATTCTGTTCCGGTTTTCTTTTCCTGCTTAATGTAGGGTTAAAAAACATGTGTGTGTTGGACTTGTAAGGGTCAACACCTTTAAGTTTATAGCCAAATACAATGCAGCCTCTTCAGGCTATGATGGTATGTACAGTACAAGCCTTTTATACAGTAACCTTATCCCAGCATGCACTAGGCATAGGGTGGGTAAACAGCCTAGACAAGTCACTTGTAAATAAAAGGGCTGACTCAGTTAGACAGACACCCAGTTTTGGCCACCAATATCACATCTAGAGTCTCCACGTCACCTGACTTACACTCCTTTTGGGCTAAGGAAGGCACTCAGAACATTCAGACAAAACTGAAACACGAAGAGAGTAAACAGCCAACAGGCCGTTTGGTTTCAAAGCCACCTTTGAAAACAATTGTATGTATAGGAGTGACTAACAAGACATGTTTGGCCAGCTCCACTAGTTTCAATTAGGCCAATTGGTGCTCACCATGTCAGTGATTAAGCTAACAATAATCGCTCAACAATGCAGGCCAATTCATTGCTAAGCCTCAAACAAAAGAGGGTCGATAAGATGGAAAGTTCAACCAATCTGTGGTCACTAACTGAGGACAAGTGTACTGCCTCATCTGTGATAGCTGTGTTAGATAGTTTAAAACTGAAGAAGAAACAATCTGGTGTTTCTGTTAGACCAGTTCACATACTGGGCTACAAACAATTCAATTTCTGCTCTTTAAAATAAAAACAGATCTTTCTAATAAAATGCAGGCTATTTCTAAAACAAGTACTTAAAGTGAATAAAGGACAATGCAATGGAATTTAAATCATGTGGTGTAAAGGAGTGAAGTCATAAACCTAATTGAGAACAGAGTACAGAATAGAACACAGAAAACACAACACATTGCCATTAGGTGTAGCCTAATATGGCAATAACACATGTAGAAAATGTGACAAATAACTAATTTAGCCAGTGCTGTAACCACTTATGACTGGAATAGTTCTGCAAATATTTTCCACTTCCTCTCAAAAGTCCATTCATCTACCAACAGCACATTGATGCATGACTTTGAGCTAGGGTTGTGACGTACTTGAATGCTATGAAAGTATCTCACACAAAAGCTCAAATATTCAAGATTGGAACAAGACAACTCAAATCAATTTACTGGCATCCAAATACAACACATCCCAGTGTCCAAATTTCAAATAATATACAAACTAATCCAGAAGCTCATCAGCTCGGTATTTTAGTGCAACAAGTGTTCTATCATTCGCATATTAACCAGTATTCTCTTGTAAGGATATCACTATGGCTCTATGTTGTACTGCAACATTTAGTGGGTGTAATATTGTACATATATATCTGCCTTACATTTCATGTTTCATTTTCACCGATTGACTTTATACTGCCCTGATAAACCAAAGGTATCTCCATACTGCCAAAACATGTTGGCATATATAAAACAGAGCAAAACTTTGTGGTAAGAATTTTGCAGTGAACATGAATTTAACTTCTAATTTTGGATTGGTGATTTGTACATTTGAATGGGTGTCCACGCATTACCTGAATTAATTCTGCTTGAAACCTACTGTAGCAGAGTAAAACAGTAATTGATGCTTATCCCTGGAAAGTAAAAGCAATGCTAGCCTATAACAAACTCAAATGTATGGCTTGTTATGAAATTATGTGCCTTGAGATGAGATCGTGGACTTTGCTGCTAGAGTATATGATACTTACTCAGTTTTCTTCCGCTCCTTGTTATCAAAGATTTCATTAAGGTTGATGGACCTCTGACCCAGGAACTTATCCATCCCAACCAAGGACCGATGCATCACTATAAGGCAGAGTTCATATACTTCTGGGTTGCCCTCCAAAAGTAAACCAGGTAATTCAAAGGAGGCTTCTTCTCTCCAGACAGGGTTAAGTGTCTTTTCTGCCACTGATGTTGAGTACTTTTCTTTTCCCAGCTGGATGATAGTGTAGGCATCATTGGTGCCATTTTTGCCCTTGGGCTGTAAACCGGTTGCTTGAAGAACAGTGGCTTGGACATGGGTTGGAAACCACTTTTGAGACTGCTCACCCAGTGACATCGTCAGCACTGGTTATCAACTGAAAGCCATTCAAAACAAACTAAATGAGAATTTATGTAGTTAGTTTTTTAGTGAGTATAATGTGCAAAAAGCAACAAACATGATTCACTATACTTAGTTGTCCATGTCAGTGTGGTTTATGTGCCTACAGTAACAATCATTACAAGCAATGACAAGTCTGACAAACTCAGCAAGCCTCATCTTCTGTCAAATCACAGATGTCCAAGCCACTGGTGAGTCATCTGAAAACACAGAAAGAAACAGAACAGCATTCATATATTTCCCAGAACCATGACATGACTCATGTGGGTGCACAGGGAACATTGATATTACGCCAGCTAATGACTGCAGCCAGCTTTGATGGCAGTCACTTGCACCAACATGTGATTCTGAAGTTATTACAGGAAATATCAAGACTAAAACAGATATTAGATTGTGCTATATGATTTTGTACAGTATAGGTCTCCCTAAACTGCAGTATCAACAGTGAGAATTGATGATCTCATCCAGTGACACATTTTGGTGTTGGTCCATTGTCAATTAATTAATGACTGACTCAGTAGGATGATGGCATGGTTGTTTCACATATTACTTCCAAACGAATAATAGTAAGAAACTGCACCCATTCTCAAGTAAAAACACCATGGGTGGTGTCAAAGTGTCTTCTTGTTTCACTGCCAATGAGCTTCTCCAGGTTTTATCTCTAGATGACTCATCTCAAAAGTCTGTGTCTCGGTTGTTCAACTTGAAGAGAGACTTGGTTTAATTCACAAATGTACAAGAAAACTCCTCAGTATATTAAAGAACTGACAAAGCCACGTGAAATCTATTAGGGTGGAATTTAGCTTTAAGTGAGCATCTTACCAAAGGTTTGTCATAACGAAGTGAGCTGTTATTTAACTGACTACTATGGTCTATTCTTACTCATGTGTTAAAGCAAAATTAAACACTACGAGGCAATATTAACTTAGGTTTACATGAAGCTTTGCTATTGTTGTTACATGTTGTTAGGCTTCAGGATAACGTTAGCTATGCGCGGCTAGCTAATGTGCTAGCAAGCACACAATGCATCTTACTGCTTACCTCGGTGTCATTTTCACCGACACTAGAAGGACATTCAGCACTTCAGCTCAGCAGAGAGTGGCTTCACAAACACATTAATGCGATGGTTTCTGAGGCAAATGCCAGCTAATGTTGGTTGTCGCTGTTGCTGTTACTGCTGCTGCTGCTATCCATTGCTATGCACTACTGACGGCCAGCGGCGAGCTTTACTTCCTAGTCTGACGTCACTTCCATCTCACCCTGGTGAAAGTTCAGGCGTAAAAAAACCCCCAAGAAAACAAGAAGGTGGTCGCACGCGCTAAGACGCACACACGCTCGCGCACTACAAACTGTGGCTACAGAGGTTTTAAAATGTAGATAAGAAACCTAAACAATTGTGATAGAAATTGCGAAAGTATCAAAAGAAAGAAAAGAAACACGAACAAATGATGTACACCACTTTCGGTGCTGAGTTGTGGGTATACTGCACAGGTAATGAGAGGCTATATATATTATTTTAGGTAACACACACTCCTCTGTAAGATATGGTTGTGTGCGTGTGCCCGGGGTGCACTTTATTTGAGAGGTAAATCATACAAACATGGGAAGTGCTTTTGTCTCATGAGTGGGACAAGGAGGCGCAGATAAGGGGTTCACTTGAATGAGCACAGACATGCTTGTCACCCCACTTGACAAGTGCATCTTAACCAAACACACCTGCCTATGTTGGTTTTATCGTTTTGCCACAACCCGTGCAGTGTGTACACACCACTGGCCTGAGGCTCTGGCTGGGCCATCCTTCAAACTGAGATTATTGCATTTATCTAGAGTACATCTCCGAATGAAATGCTAAGGCTTAGTGAAATATTAGGCTGTACAAAAATGTGAGTCAGATAGCATTTAATACATTTGAGGATCTCACCCTCATGTTTTACATTAACTGTTGGTGGTATAAACATTAGGTGAATAATTACAGTAGCCTACAATGTCACTTTGTAACTATAAAGGATGTGGATGTGGGAAAAATATAGGCTATATGTATTACCTTTTTAAAAATTGCTCACCTTAAATGAATTGGTCAAGTAAAAACTTATTTTCACCAGACTAATACTACTATGTTAACCAGTATTTCAAATAAGAAATAACGAATATACATTTATACATACAGCATGTTTTGAAATTTTATTTAAAGTCGCACACTCTCTCTCACGTCTCTTCAGGTTTATATTTCACCATATGCAAATGAAAATGCAATGGCATTAAAACCCCAGCACATCCAGTTTTCCCATTTTATTTCCCCATAAATAGCAATAAGGTTGGAAAAGTCATCTTATTCCACACTGTCTGACAGTATTATATATTAATTATAAATGTTCTGTACCAGCTTGTTCTGACTCTTCATTTAAGCTATATGATATTTACATAGATGAAAATATTCAAATCCAAGGACCCATTTTTTTTTTGTGGCTGCTCCACTAAACTAAATTGAAATATTCTAGATGTCTTGTGCCTCATTTTATACACATTTCCCCAAAAATCAGCCTGACATATTTGGTATCTTTGGAAAGAAGAATTTAGGGTCGTGCAATATGATGATATAAACTGTAAGATGATACAAATGTGTCAATTATACAAGCCATACTGTTAATACTGTGTTAGCTGTCCTTTTCTCTCAGTCAGCAGGCAGTGTTAGATTTTTATATATTTTTTTGCATCAATGTGATGAAGTATCTGGTTTTCAAATGTTTCATTTAATAAAAACAGACTTTGTTTTATCCATCAACAGTTTCTCGATTTTGTTTTTCAGATTATTCACTATATCACAATATTTATCGAGATTGTGATATAAAATTACAAAGGACAGAGTAATTTATCCAAATTTCGGTGGCCAGGAGGGACAAAGTTTGCAGACAAACAAAACCCCCAAGACTGTAACTGTAAGTCCATTGAGTTTTGTTTATAGTTGAAGACAAGATCTGATAAGGCTTCCCAGTCTAACAATGGAATATGCTTAAACTGTTTTAAGTATTCACACTGCACAGCTCCTGGTTGACTTCCAAGTGTTTGTGATTTACCCAGTCCCATCACTGCGCACATTCCTTTTCAGGAATATTTTATTATCTGTTGTGGTAAGCAGTGTCAGGTTGAGCTGAATGAAATAATGACCAGAGGCATGCATATGCACCACCAGGGTCATGACACTCTTCCTTAATTTGACAATAAGTCAGACACTTTCATATATTACCCTCTATAGGAACATAATACCACTGTACTACTCCTTTCTGAGATAAAACATGAAAGACACTGCATTCCAACATCACCTGTATCCTTTTATTACTCTCCTCTAGTAGAGAATACATTGGTGTATTTAAAAACAAAACACTGCGCTATAAATTAGAGAGTAGTAACGTAAGGACCCGGAACAATGCTGAAGGTCGTAAACTGTCCAACATGTAAGTGAACCTGCCTGCATGGCCGGGTCCACATGTTGAACTATATTAGCTGTGGCCCCTAACGGCTGCCATCCACTCTGTGCACATGGTTCTGGTTTAAGCCCCCTTTACCCAACACTATATAGGTTGTATTACATTTATTAAACACTTTAAAAAATCTCTGGCTGCAAGATTGTCCATCTGTTGAGGACAAGGGAAAATATATGAAAGAAGCATGAGGCGCGGTGGGGAGAGGGGAAACAGTTGTGATGTCAGTGCTGGTCTTAATGTGGTGCAGGTCTGAGTTCTGGACGGATGACTGATTTAAAAGCTATAGCTTTTAGCCCAGTGAACAGTTAGATCACAGATGAATTTTAATAAAAAAAGAAGGAGAAAGGCACACAAATCACCTCTGCTCTGCTCTCAGGAATGTTTTTGTGCACGGCTTTGATATATAGGTGCAGATGTGCGACTGCAGCTTGACGAGCAGAGCTAAAAAGGGCTGCTAAGCTGGGGCAACATGTCAGCCCGGTGACTCCCTAAAGTCCTTGATTTCCACCTCGTAACCTCAAAAAGAGCAAGTGAAACTAACACCAGAAAAAATACAACATCCTCAACTCACTGGTCATTGAGCTCTTGGTGTGCTTGTTGTTAACTTACTCATTTTTTCAAAACAAAAAACAAGTGAAGAGAGGCTATGGGGAAGTCACCTGGGCTGCTGCTTTAACCAGCATTTTGATAACATTTGTTGTATTTCTCATCACATCCCAACATTCATCAAGAAATCAAGAAATTTAATTTAAAAAAACAATCCCACTAATTCTGAATCTAACCATCAAATAAGCACAGGCTTGTTAGTGCAGGAGGTGTTCCTTCCTGCATGTCAACCATACTATGTGCACAGCTCTCTACTCTGCAACCATTAATTACATAAGGTGCCCTCTTCCTTGGTTTACCATATTTGACTGTACCACTAAGGCAAAGCTGTGCACAATTCCTATTCTGCCTTTGCAGAACAGGACCTTGTATGTCAGGGTGTGTTGTGGTCCTTGTATAACCAGAATGATTGTTGTGTTGTGCATTTTCAGCAGTGGCAGAGGGCATAGGGCTCCACAAAAACTGTGCCATGTCCCCAATTCTATCTGTGATTTTCTTGGACAGAGGCTGCAGCTGAGGAGTGAAGAGTGTTTTAGGGCAGTATTTTTGCTGGTGATGTAGTTTTGTTGGGCTATTACAAGCTCAGCATACTGGATTATGAAGTGATGGCACCTCCAAACATGAGACTATGGTCTACTGGAAACTTGATTGCCGCCTTAAAAGTTGTTACCCCATGTAAAGGAAGTGGAGTATTTCAGAGTTGTATTTTGTTCAACAGTGAGGCTAAAATGGAACTTGGTTCTTGGTGCTGCAACAGCAATGATGCAGGCGTTGCACGTTCCAACCCTCACCTATGGTCATGAGCTCTGAATAGTGACTGAAAGAATGAGGCACAAGCGGCCGAGATGAGCTTGGTTTCAGAGGGTGTCTAAGCTCATCCTCAGGGACAGGGTGAATGAGCTCTGAATAGAAACTCTGCTCCTTCACATTGAAATTTCTATTTCCGTGGAGTGTCTATCTATGGGTGTGAAACATGTCTGAATGTTTTATAAGTGTCTGAATTATAAGAATTGGAAAATACATATTTTTCCTCTTACCTGTAGTGCTATTTATCCATCTAGATTGTTTTGGTGTGAGTTGACGAGTTTTGGAGATATTGGCCGTAGAGATGTCTGCCTTTTTTGAATATAATGGAACTATACAGTACTCGGCTTGTGGCGCTCAAAGCGCCAAAAAAATACATTTGAAAAGCTCATCAGCAATGTCTCTTTCCAGAAATCATGACCCGGTTACTCATGATAATCCACAAATTTGTTGTGAGCTGTTTCATGTAGGAACTCTTTTCTTTCTTTAACCAAGTCATGCTGTTGAGTTTTTCAAATGTATTCTTTTTTGGCGCTACTTTTATATTCTATAAATGCAAGAAAATAAATACAGATAGTAGCCTTACTGTGTCCCTGTAGGCCTCTAAATTAGTGCATTCTTACATGCACAGTTTAATGTCAGCAGCACACTCGGGGACAGGGGAACAGGTGTCCGTCCTGCACCAGTATGAAAAGACTCTACCCGGGCCAGAGGAAGCACCCACATGTGTATGCCCTGCAGTCAGCCCCGTACAGGATGAAATAATTCATCAGAACTGTTCAGAAGAGACATTGTGAGGCAAAGTTCAGAGGCATGCTAATGACAAGAGCATGTTCGCAGAGAAAAGGAAAACTGTCAGCTCTGAATGAATTGGGAACGGCAGAAAAGAGGTTAGGCCATTTCAAACTCCTTATGTCTTTGTATGTAGAGGGCTTGCAAATGTCTAAAAGAAATTGGTGGTTTTGTAGCACATGGTTCATGCATTATGTTGGCTCTCTTGGCTTTTGTGGATTTCTTTAGTCCGGTTCTACTACAGCGCAGCCAGGTGGACAAGTTGGAATGTTGTTGTTTATTTGCAATCCCTGTGAATGCTATTTTATCAAGTGAAAATAAAACATATGGACTACTTTATTTTGTAAAACCCTGCTGCTGAAGATTATAGTCAAAATAAAAATGCAACTGCATTTTACAGTGGAATGATTTGAAGTAATTTAAAGTAATGAATGAAGAACATGCTCTAAATGAGTCTTTCCAGATTACCATTTTTCTAAGCTGGTGGAATGTATAGTGTACCGGCATTTGCATAACCAATAGGATAAATGTGTATATAGCTTAACTGTTACAAGCAGTGAGACATTTAAATGTAAAACAAACATTGCATTTGGAGAGACTGCGCATTAAAAAAATATAAAGTAGTGTTACCTTAGCCCTACAGAAAAAATGAGTGGGATGCAGCATTACATTTACCAGTCCTCAAAGCTAGAAGCAGAATGGATTCAGCTTATTACCAGTTTCTACAAGGATAAACATCCCACACAGCTACTCAGTCTGCACAGTTTTATAGCAATTTGCCTATATTAGGTATCAAATTAACATTTTCTTCTTCAAACATATACACATTTAACACAATGTAGCAAAGTCAGATCTGCGTATTGATGAGATGAAACGTTAATGATTCCTGTAGGGACACTGGGCCAGTGCAGCTGAAAACTGAAACCGCACATTTAATGACCATTGAGTTCACATAAATAAGTATGAACAAAAAGATGTAATTATCTGCAAATTTTGTGAGCTTACTCATTACTCATTTAATATGTGCATGTGTCATCTACATTTAACTGTTATTGCAGGATGAATTAAACACATATGGTAGTTTATGTCAAATGAAGGGGGGGGGGTGAAGGGCTTTATAATGGCCACTTTTTGACACTAGTGAACCTGTTCCTTGGCCCATGGCCCCAACTTTCCACCAACAATCACTGAAATCTGTAAGGTAGTTTTTGAGATATCCTGCTAACAAAATAACTAACGGGAAGTGTGTTTCATGTTTGAATTAAAAACTGCAATGTAAAACCACCTATCCACCTTATCAGCTAAATTCACTACAGATGTGGATAACGCACATATACTGAAGATTAAGACATGTGCATTAATCCAGCTTAGTTGCCCAAATGAGTAAAATCTGATACAAAATGAATGTACTACTTTTTAAGAGCAGCGACAATGTTTTCTGTTTAAATAGTAATTAAATAACACGGGGTGATCAGAGGCTGCGCAGCTTGAAGTCACTGTAAATGTGTGCTGACTCTGCTAAAAGTGCTCCAAAGCAAACCTAGTTATATCATCTATATATATCGTCTATATTGAGTGAATGATATTTATATAAAAAGTGTATCTGTAGGTAATAAATTAAAATCCACTGACAACCTATAAAATATCATTGTTCGTGCTTTGGATCATCTGACTGGCCCTCTGTTACTTAGTGCGTGCTAAAGTGTCATGGTGCAATTATCTACCGGAGACATGTGAATAATGGATAGATGACTTTGGTGTCTCCTGTTTTCACCCACGGCAATCTCCCTAAAGATTATGTTTATGTGTACAGTATGCAGTGAGATGGAGATAAAGAGTCTCGACAATTTCACAAAAGTCGCAGGCGCATAAATACACTGTAATATCTTTAGCGATTGATGCCAAAAAGCTGGAATATTGCCCTGAATGTTTCCTTGGCAGTGTAATGTCAGGAAGGTCATGAATGAAAAGATAATGTCCCTCCTCCTTTGCTAATACATGCCCAAATAGATGACCTTTGTATTCACTCTGCTAAAGGCCAAGAAAGTGAACATCTACAACCTGGAATGACACTTGCATAGATTACACTACGAATGACTTGTCAGGTTAGATGATAGCTGCCATGATCAGCGCCCGTATAGCATTGGTGATCAAGAGTTGAAAACACATTATGTAAGTGCACAACCCTCCCCCTACAATTCCTACAGGAAGAAGCAGTTTTATGTTTTAAGCTCCACAAGGAAAAAATATTCCTGTTCAATGCCTGTTTTTGTGTTTATGTCTTACTTTTTTTGCAGCAGAATTGTGATACCAGTAAACAGTGTGCGTTACCGGGAGTCACCAGTGTCTGTTGAAAGTATCTGGTCATTGTTCCCTGGAGTCGTTCCTCTCTCAGGTCAGACACACTGCTGCTCTGTCATCATCCCTCTTGTTCTTCTTCTTCTTCTCCAGGACACATCACTGACACTTTCTAATCTCTGCAAACTACGTCTTCACATGGGTCTTCCAGATGTTGTGATCATAGCAGCTTTAGCATGTTCACCACCTTTTGCTGTTAGTTTTTAGCGCCAGTCCATGTCTTTTCTGAACAGTTAGCAGGAAAGTGTATATTAATTGATCTTACTTCTGTGAGGTGATGATACATTGATAATTGGGAAATCATTTTTACATTGTCACTGTGACAGCAAAGGTCAAGGTCTGTGATGGAGAAATGCTGAAGTATTGTCTAATTTTTGTGTCATATCAACCACAAAAGGTTACCTAGATGACATTAAGCAGAGCTGACATCGCTGATTGGCAATTTGAGGCTCATGACCTTCTGTGATTTCTAGATATTAAATGACTAATTTTACTAGTTCTCTGCTTTTTTAAGCATTAAGGTGTGCACGACATTTCAAATCAAATTTCAGCTGAGGTGTGTGATTCACAAAAGCTGCTTCACTGCTCCCACACAACCACAGTTCCCTTAGCAGCAGTTGGAAATGAAGGACTCTAATGTCTTTCATGTCATTGCTGCTCCACTTAAACACACAGACTACTTGTTACAATAGTTAATATACTGAACAGTTCAAAGGGAAACCAGAGTCTTCATTAATGTGGCAAATTGAGTGTATCAAATATTCCAGTTTGGCTCCACTGGGACTGTCGCTAATATGTGAAACAAACTCGGTCCACATATGTTGATGACACACCTGACATTTAATCCCTCAAATTTAAATTGATTCTGATAACAACGCTGTGCACTCTAAGCCTTTCCATCTGTTTGTAAATAGTTACCCATTTTCAATTATGTATGTGTTAAAAACCTCATTCTAATGCCGGCAAAAAAAATCACATTCAAACATGGCTTTTGCCACAAATATGCTATTTTCCAGCAGAAAGGCCAATTTGATGCTCATCATGTGCCCTGGTGTACCTAAGAGCTGTTTAAAGAACATCAGTGCAAAGAGGGATTAAATATTCCTGTATTTTGCTAATCATTATGAAATGCATAATTATCTCAGCCGCTTGTTGAGTGGATTAGGAATCATTGATTCTCTCTCTCTCCTTCTCTCTCAGTGTATATATAGTGTCTACCTAACCCTTTCAAACTCCCCAATAGAAATATTCTGGATAATACGTACGTATATAGTTGGCAGAGCTGCACTCCGGTTCATATTTCATGCAATGTCAATGACTAATCCATGAAATATGTGGGTGGGATGATTAACACAGACACCAGCACTGAAAATATGTTTGCTTTGAAACTCTGAATGTGACACAAACATGAAACTAGGAATAATTGGCAGAGAATGGGACCCTGTGTAGATTTAGAACTCAGAAATGCAGTTTATGACTAATTGTGTTAAGTGAAAATAAAGTGCACTTTTGTTCCTGGGATAATTAGCTTTTTAATGTTGTGAGAGTGATTGTGGAGGCTCTCCTGGGCTCCGCTGCTTTTGGAGTGAGCCCTCTAGCTCTCCCATGGGGTAGAAGCGCTTGTTACATGCAGCTTGCAGGCCAGAAGAGAGGAGGGAAGGCAGCCCTTGTTAAGAAACCAGCATGTACAGAAACTGTTCCTACTGCTAGACAAAGTGTGGTTTTGGCTAAAGGCTAAAGGCACATTACAGTGTTTTCCAACTTTATTAAAGTTGTTCCTAATTGTGAAACATGGTCATTTAAGTCCTTTTTTCAGCAGCTTTTTTTTTTCTTCACATTTTACACTTTCAATAAATTTAGTTAATAAATGTGCAATTTCGTGAGCCCCCGCTGTAGATGACAACGATAATTTTTGTTTACAATCAAGACTGAAGTCCTGGTAGAGAGGATGTGCATTTTTACAATTACAGAGGTTAGACAAATTAAGGTAAACAATTCACAAGAAAGTACTTATCTTTAAAACAACTAAATCATCTTTGCAAACATAGTTACATTGATGGGTCCTATTATTTTGAATGCCACACAGCAGCGTTTGTCAGCCCACTGTAGCGCTATGTATCATGTTCCTGCTGGTAAGTTTCAACTGTTTTTCTTTGTCAGTGGAGTTTGTTTTTGTATTTGGCATATGCTGTCATGAATTCTTAGCTGTTCCCCTTGATATAATACATCGTTTTGCAGTTTTAACTAATGCACAGAGAGTTTTGGTCATAGATAATTTGGCCTCTTTGCGGATTTGAACAAACTCACATTTCAAAGTCTTGATTGCCAGACCTTGTTACTATTCATAAATACCTCCAAATGACATTCAACCTAAAGAGACCCTCATCTATAGCATTATTTCTAATTCTGATTAAGTTATTTCCAAGTTGAAGTACTCCTCCATAAAGTTGAATCCCCCTCCCCATGTAATAAGGATTTGGTCTAGGATGGGCATGCTAATTTTGTAGCACTGGATAATTAGAATCAATTATTGAAAACATCTTTAAATGTAGCTGAAATTTATTCACATAGAAGAAAAGTATTAAAGGTTTGACAGAGCGGGAAATTTAGCCCCAGAAAGAGGCGAAGGGAGAGGAGGATTTTGGAAAAGGAGAGTACAAAATAGGAGGCGATGAGGAGAGAGGGAGAGACTAATTACTCGATGTAAAGGCCACAAACAGAGCTCCTGCTGTCGCTGAAAAATCAAATCTGTCAGCAATTAGAAGGAGGCCAAGCAGCACTTGTAAGTGGACAATGGGGCAAGAGGAGAGGGAGTTAGCAATTATTAGAGCTGATAGAGTACCTTTATTTATCTAAACAGCAGGTTAGTTGCCCAATCTCCTCCTTTGTCAATTGTTGCTTATGTGAAAGGGGCACCACTTAATCCGAATAGTGTTCCTTGTGGCAACCAATGGGTATTATGCCCGGGCCAAGAGCTGGAGAGGGCTGCTTTTCAGCGTAGGGCAGAATAATCCAGGGGTTGATCTCATGCGCTTGCAATGCTTCCTTTGCTCAAAGCGCTGATCAAGATCCCTTACGTTTGAAGCTATTTATTAGAAGTTTTTTTGTGGGGGGGGCACTAGTCTAAAACATGTAGTCATTATCAAAGACTTCTGTTCCTTGAAGGGGCAAAAGCCCACAGAGTCTCGGAGAGGGGATTTGAGATGTGGGGATTATTTTCATTTAAAGCCAACTGCAAATACAGTCCACAGTATGAACTCAGTGGTTCTCACAGAAATATATCAGCATCATGTAAACTAGGGAAGACTCTCCTATGTTTAGTTAATGAAAGACTTGGAGAAATGTTATTAAATGGTGGCTCAGGAGGGAATATTTTGGAAGCAAAGGGCTCTTATTAGTGGTTGCTAAGAATGTAAACTTCTCAATTAGTGTAACATCAATGTTTAATACTTTATAATTTGAGAAATGAGGAAAAAAAGTTCTCACCTAAGGTTTTGACACTGTTGGAAAATGTGTTAGGCAACAAAAATCTAATAATGTAAATATTAGACACTGCTTTATGTTTTAGCTACCACACCATTTTTAACAGTACACATAATGTTTCAGTTGACTAAAGCACGTCCCTTCATGTATGTTGATATTTATTTTAAATACATCCATTTATTATTTATTTATTATCTTTGAAAAAAGTTTCTTGCACTTAGTAAAGTTTACTGAGTGCCAGTAAACCAGTTTGATGTGTGTTCTGTTTCCAGTGTTAGTACAAGCAGAGTTACACTTATGCCAAAATAATATAATGTTTTCTCATCCTGTCTATTAAAAGGTAAAATTTGTTCATGCAGTTAATTGCATCAGTATCTCTCAGGTGCAGAACGCAGAAGCTTCACCGCAGTTTTACATCAAGCAGCAAGAATAATTTAAGTTTGACAAGTCAGCAATACTACAAGGAAAGAAATGGGGTGGAGTGACTATAATTTATTAGATAAATTGTTAAGTTTATGGTTCTTTAAAAAACTCACATGTAAGAACTCGTGTTAATAATTAAGACCAAACTGAGGATTAAACTATGTAATTTGCTGATGATGTGAATTCATTCCATTAATGACGTGTGTATATTGCTAATGTTTCCGACTTGAACTGTGGAAGCAAAGAGCTGAGAAACATCAACTCAAACATGCAGTATCTTATAATGTGGTTGATAACTCTTGTGCTGACATAGGCTAATTTCCTCAAACATCCTTAACTGGAGAAGGAATTAATATCAACTTCACTCTCAAGTGCTCTGTTGTTCAATTAAAATTCAAATAGGAAATTTTATTAATAATGTTTCGACTAACTTTAAGAATAACAAGAATAGGCAAAGTTTATTTGATTACCATTTTGAGTGAGGAGGTTATAGTTTCTGGATAAACGTCTAAAATGTCTAATATTGAATATAAATATTTTTCATTTGCTTATATAGATTGTCTGAAATTGCCTGAAGAGCTGAGAGTCATTTCCAATGTGTTCGGGCTAAATTACAGTAAAGTTATTGCTTTATGTTGGTGATTGTTGCCTCCGCTGTAGCGCCTGGACACGCTGTCTCCACCCAGTCTCACTGAACGACTCTTCTTAATACTGGCCTCTACCTCCTGAATCGTAAAGAGGAGGATATTTGTGGTGATACAGTCCGTTTGTCAATAATTTATGCTGAGGATAGTAAAGTGGTGTCTTAAATATTCCTTCATATATGGAATCCAGATGTGAAAAATATGAAATCCCATAAATCACTGCAGGCTGATTAGCTCTCTACGTTTGGCCATTGAAAAATACAAAAGTACATCACTCATGGCTCAAAGCAGATTTCTGAAGATTACAGAGTTGCATATTTTCTAAATATTGACGAGTTTTAATGTGGTTTACAGAGCACTCAGATAGGAGAACAAGCAAGCAAGATTCATAAACTGGAGACGCCGACGGCTGATTCTTTAAGTCGACATTTAGGTATTTGCCTGTTTCTCACACATATAAACATGTGCTGCTGAGATACATTACTGACATGAGACAGAGCATGTGAAGAACTCATTTGTACTCATTGTTAGTTATGAACTTCAACTTATACAAAGCTTTCCTGCACAGTGATATCTATCAGTTTTCAAGGCTGGAAAAAGAAAGAATCTATTCATGTGGATTTGAGAGTTCAGTTAGTGATGTACTAAGTTCTCATCTTTTGTGGAAAAAATAAATCTAATACTCTTTCCACCTTAATTTTAAGAAAAATTTGTCTGATTGGAGACTTTGTCAAGGAAAATTGGTCATGAAGAACACATGAAGAACATTGTTTCTTTTCTTCAAAATGCTTTCACAGCTTAAACAAATTTAATAAGACTTCTTTTGATTGACAGGAGCGCGCTCTCCCACAATGTCTTCTTTTTGCTCTCACATTCCTCGTCAGCAGCTGTGCGCGGTTTTGAATGAGATGAAGGCTGAAAATCTGCGCTGCACACACACACTATCGACTTGGAACAAGTGGGACTTTTATACAAGTCTCCGTGGGCCTGAATGTGCTACTCATGACACATTTCAGAAGTGTTATTTTGTGTCATTGAGAGTTTTGTAAATTCAGTCGGTGCACAGTACAAGCTACAGTCATATCGCAGCAGTCATGATTACATGGTGTTTTTGGGTCAAAAATGCTGCAAATCTTTAAATCAGTGACAGTTTCATTTAAATCCATTTGCGTTTTGCTAGTCTGACATTGGACATCTGACATTGGAGAATGCTGCACAGGAAGTGATGCATTTTACATTTCCTGCAGCCGCAACATGTTTGTTTGCACTAAACAAAGGAAGAACTTGTTAGCATGAACAGTGACAGCCAAAAGAAAACAACTCCACCTACAGACATCAGTATTTGCTTGAGTGATCTCTGGCACACAAAAAACACAGCAACAACAGGCGAGCACCAAAGATATCTCCCAAATAAACCCCAGATTACCATTTTAATTTGTCGTCAGTGGAGATTATTTGCTACCTTTTCCAGTTCTCCAGTGCTGTGTTTGAGTGGTAGTTACGTTCGTCAGGTTTCCCAGCCTCAGCGAGTCAGAGGCACAGTGGAGGTCTGTGCAGGTGGCACGGCTGTAGAGCCCGGCGGGGTTTTCTGCTCCCTCTCCCCCTTCTCCACAGGTGCTTATTAGCATATATGAGCTGCCACATGTTCCCAGCCCTGCCACCGCCCGAGGGGGCAAAATCAGTCTTCGCCCGTAATCTTAACAGCCTGACCAGGCCCTCGCTCCCACTAACAGGGACACATGGCGTAGCGTTTATGAAGAACAGCAGAAGTATTACCCAGGCGTGTTCTCTCCTTTTTCTTCTTCTCCTCCCTGAACTGCTGGATAACCTTTCTAAGCATCTCCCCCTTTATTTCCATATTTCAAGTTTAAGGTCAGGATGAAAAGAGATATCGATGCACATAATACATATATGTAAGAGATATCTATTCTCAAAGGCAAAGAGTAATTCAGTTGCGGACTTTTCGTTGCAAATGTTCTGTTAACAGATATCAAACAGCTCAGGCCTCGGCCAGCAGTGGAAATGTTTTGCACCTGGTCGGCATGACAGAAACCCATTGTCATTTTAACAGCCCCCCACTCTGTGAGACATGTGAATGGTTGGGCTGTGTGTATGTGAGAGGGCAAGAGGGGGAGCGCGGTGGGATGGGAGCTGTCCGTGTTTGAAGTGGGCATATGGTCGTTGCATTTGCATTTAATGCCCTTCAGATTACTTGTTTTAACTCGTGATAAACACCTCACTCGGTTGGGGCTAATTTGATGAGGTCATGGTATGACCCCGTGACCCCCTCTCTCCATGTTCTCTAAGTGAAACCAGCTGAGTCACAGAGTGGGAGACGGGTGGAGGGGAGTGGGAAGGGTCTCTGCATTGTGGCTGGATTGGCCTGACAATCACTGAGCTTCACTTACCCATCAATCTGGAGCGGCGTGTTCGCTGCTCAGTGGACACTATGCTGGTGTGAAGCCCTCTCCCGACCGTCACAGAGCTCAGCAGCTCCGCAGCTCCTCTCCCAAGCAAAGCATCTAGTCAAAACACATTCAATAGACCTGGAAAGAATAACAAATTCCCCAGCTTCTTATCGCTCCACTTTCCACTTTGAAGATGTTTGCAAGAGTGGATTGTGCCAATATACATTCAGCCAAAGATGTGTGTGTGTGTGTGTGTGTGTGTGACCTGCAAGACATTTATTTTCCTTTACATGGCTATACTTTCTTATATTTCAGAACCCTTAACAAGAGGTTTCTTTGACTTTTCCAACACAAGCAATCTTAAAATTCTAGTTTTTATAGTGGGAACAGTGTGTTCAGTGTTGATTAAATTTTACACTTAGGTATTTGCTGTGCAATTTATTATAATTTTGAAATAATGTTAGCATGTTAAAAACAACAAAGCCATAAGCACGCACAGATATGCATATGCAAACACATACACACACACACACACACACAGACACACAGACACACACACACACACACACATACACACACACACACACACATACACTCCTCTCAACATGAAAGGCCGTCCATAGCCAAGGCCTCTTATGGAATGTTAGTGAGGCCCGTTGAAGTACTGATCCACAGCGGCAAACCGTCTCTTTTCTATTGCTGCAGACTCAAGTGTTGTCCAGACTCCAGAGAATAGTCCCATTTGGTCTGAGGGGCTACATTTTCCTAACCTCCAAGGCCACCGCCGCGAAGGCGCCTCAAGAGAGCCTCTTTCGTGTCAAAGGGGGAAAGCCATTCAACTCGAGAACGGCCTCTGGCTTTTGATCAGTTCACAAGTTACAGTTTTGCCGAGGCCCTTTTTTCATGCAAATGGGAAATCTTCAAACACTGTGCGGAAATACATCTCTTTCGGATGTACCTTAATAGGTAGTGCTTTTAACATGGGAACTTTCACAGCCAAGGACTTGCTTGAAAGCCTCCTCAGAGTAGTGAAAAGCACACTCAGCGCCCAGGTGTAGATGGTCCCCTTTAAGAGCTTCTTTCTGTCCCGAGTTCCTCCCAGCCAGCGGCTTTGTATGTTCACTGGAGACCATATTGACTCCCAATTAAGGGATTAGGATAAAGATTATCGGAACCATTTTCAAAACACATAACATTTACTGGCTTTCCCACAGCACTTTGGATCACCACTCTTGTTTTGGCACACTTTAACTTTATTGTTATAGAGGGAACAGCTGTTTCTGAGCACAAAGTGTTATTAAAATTGTTGCTATAATACTTGCAGCATTCAGGATAAACTGCTTTCATTCATTTTTGACAAAATTTTGTTTTTTATAAGCTTGTGTGTGTGCATAAATTATATTTTCCCTTTTACTCTGCTCAAATCCATATATAATCCTAATATGAGAAGCTATTTGCAGTGTGGGGTTGCGTAAATACAGTGCGAACTCTATTCCGAGAGGTCTTTCCCAAGTGGATTCAAATTCAAAGGTGTTGGAATGTCAGATTTTATTTGGGGTGTCTCTGTGTTTCATGTGTTTCTCTTGGCACTCTAAAACTACCCATTATGCTCCTATTAAAGTTCATGTTGCTGGAATATTGGGAAGAAGGGAGGGTGAACCAAACTCTCGTCAAGGTCATGTTCCAATGGAAAGAGCCAACAATGCCAGTGCTAATCCCTCCCCCTCCACCGCGCTCTGACCCCATCCCGTGGCTTGCAGGACTCTGTGGTGGGAGAGGACAAGAGGCCCAGCATGTTCCTATACTCAGCCCGGCATTAGGCAGCCCAGAGCTCCTGGATTATCTGCCAATTAGCACCAATTGTGCCGGACGGCATTAATGTAATGTTCTATATTTTTTAATACCGTTTAATTTTTGCTCCTCTTCTCTCCCCTCCTTCTCTTTTGCCTAATCAAGATTGTCAGCACTCTCTTTTGCCTTTTCTCATTTAAAATAAAAGAGTTGGGGTTTAATTTGGCATTAAGGAGCGTAGAATATGCCTTGCCAGCAGAGCGTTTGTTGGAGGGAGAGAGTTAGCAGGGTAAAGGGGGGTGAGAGAAAGAAGGGAGAAAATCATTTTATGGGAGATACTGTGAAGGACTTGTTTGAACAGGCCGCAAGCCTCAGTGTCCTGCTATATTAGTGGGGAAGTCAGCTTTGTGCCGGAATAACGTGTTGCCTCACTATTGTGCCCCCTACGGTGGAAGGGTTTGGTGGGTTTGGATTAGGAGACTCCATTACATTACCCTAATAACTGGATAAAGCCGCCTCATCCAGTGCAACTGATCCTCAAGTATTAGCGCTCATGGCTCGTTACAGCATTTCAGCAGCTGATCTGCAGACAGTTGATTTCTCATTATAACAGACTGATAGAAACACACAGCTGCAGTAGATGGTGCCCGAGCATGCAATGATGTGCAACTTTCATCTCAGAGCAAATGTGCTATTTGAAAGAGAATTCCAAAAGACTTTTACAGTCGTTTCCCACTGATTTAGATTGGCATGGCAATAAACAAAGTCAACAAACCTCTCCCCAATTTAAGAGACTAAATGATAATCTTTAGTCTGCTATGAGGGAATTTCCACAGAGGTGAATTTTATTACCATGAAAAATGTTTTATACTTTACACATAATTGACTCTGTACTATCCATAAAAGTAGCTAATCATTATAAACCATAGTAGTTTCACACAGTTTAATTACATATCTGTGGCAGGTGTTAGGGCATGTCAGATGCTGCATTATGAGACTCGCAGTGTATTTTTATTGTGATCTTTTTTCAAAATAGTCTCATTTACCTTAGCTGTTTGAATTGTTTTCACACACTGTGAGAGAAAAATAAAGACTAGAAAATGAAAAAGTAAGGGAAAGAGTGTGTAAGAAGACAGCAAACCGAGTGGTGAAAGTAATGAAGAATTTTTTATTAAAATGCTAAATTTTTGTCATTTTAGATCAAAGTGAATTGATGGAGAATGACCTTCATTACAACGTTTGAACATATAAAAAAAGCGCCGGCATGAGAATGTGGCAGAGGAGCGAACAGATTACATATAAAGCCCAGCTTCTTTGATGTTAACTGTCCAGACCAATTAGGCCCGAGGATATGTGTCAATCCTGACGCTTTCATGGATGGATTCAGGTTGACTCTCTATGTGCTGCAACCACACACCAACCTATCCTAGGAATTGTGTCTAAATTAAATCACATTTTTTACTATGATTTTTGAAATATGAAATTATTTTTATTAGTAGTAGTAGTAGTTGTAATAGCAGTTTCTGCTTTTAATGTACAAGTAGGATTTGTAGAATTATCAAACTATTCGCAAAGAAGTGAATGAAAACATGCAACTAAATATTCTTACAATGAAAGTAATTTACATCTAATAAGTAAATAACAACTTAATGCATTCAGACTGTAAATTAATAGCGGTAAAACTCCTTACATGCACTCACAGTGTGTCTGGAGGTCTGGCTGCTGTATGGTAGTAGCTCAGGTGAGGCCAGAGGCCACTGGTCATTAGCGATCCAGCTTCCCTTCATAGTGTTAATATGGGGTCAGGCTGTGGACTAGAAATCCACAACCACAGCTGGCACATTCAGCATCTCCACGGTTTTCACTATTGGAGTGAAAACAATCTGCCTGCTGCTCCCCCCCCGGTCCGCTGGGCTGACCTTGCCCTTGGGCCACACCACCATACACCGCCCCAGCTGTTGTCACTCTGCAGCCGGGGAAAAAGCCCTGCTGCCTCGCCTGCCCCACTTGCTGGGACCTTTTTCTTTGCTGTGGGCCCTTCCTGCAGGTGTGCTAAGGTCCTAGCTCCCCCTGTTTGATTACGGCACAGGCCAAACACCAGGGCTCGCCTCCGCCCCGGTCCTGTGGGTTTGATTCAGGGCCTCCAAATGCCTTTTAGATCCCTAATCCTCAACACTTAAGCCCTTCCTGATGGGTTCAGCTCCAGGTCCCAGCGATTTAACCAATCCAAATAGTGAGAGCACTGAGGGGTCGAGTTCGGCCAAGTTGCCTTTTGCCCTTTTTTTTCTTTTAATTCGGTGTATTAACCCTTTCCCACTGATTGAAGATCTATAGATGCAGTTGTAAAAACACAAGTGTCATTCTTATATTTTAGGAAATGTTACTCCACTCTCCTTTTTACACTGCTACTGGCGCTTGTATCCTTACAATTACATCTTCATTTTCCAAGTGAATCCCTCTCAGTCAATCGGAGTTGCTATAAAGTATGAATGCAGATGAAACAGCTTCTCGAAGAAAGTCTGAAAAAGACATGAATAGATTCTGAGATCACTGGATTGGGAAAAGATGTTCATGAATACATGACCAAAAGAGCCTAAAAAAGCCTAAAAAGTTCACAGTTATTCTCACCAAGTGTATAGGGGGTCAGTTTAATTTTTCCCATTTTCCCCGTGCTGTTTGAGTAAACAGGGTTGTCCGGGCCTCCACCTGTTTCAGGGTGCTTGAGAAATGGACTTTTCCTGAAAAGTCTGTGACCTTTGACCCCTGCAGAGCAGGAAGGGGCTGCCAGCAGGCAAATGCCCTCCTGTGTGGCCAACTGCCATTTAACCCCATAATTGTTACAAGGCAGCTCCTGGCCGTCTAAAACTTGGTTTCCGGAAATCGCTCTTAAACAATCAAATAAACGCACATGCAGGGAATTTGCCATGCCTAAGGCCCTGGAGCTTGTGAAACAGTGATTACAGATTCACTGGTTGGACTTGACACCTTTGAAAACATATGAAACATTAAGAAAATATATCTCTGTGTTGATTATGTAAAAAATATAATTTTAAAAAGTATATTTTGAAGTTATTTCAACCACAACAAACATTATAAGCTCATATGGTATTCATTTTGCATTTTTTTAAATGCTAACAAGTAAGATCTTTATGTAATTTTGAGTTATATAAACTAATACACTAATACAATTCTTAATTGAAATAATGGGTGAAATGATTCTCTTCTGTTAGCCAACATTTCACCGGCTGAGATCGTTCCATTTTTGTGTGGTGTTGAATCACAGCCGTCCTCAGGCTGTGTTGTAGATACAGTATCCACTTTACCTTTATCATGCCGCGCTCTGGCCCATCAGGTTTTCTATGTGGTTGGCTGCACTTGGTTATTTTTTCCATCCCTGCACATTTGCTTTTTGCTCGGCGCTCACCTCGAGACTCAGGCTTAGAGTGTTTCCCCAGCAGCCTTTCTGATAGCAGTGCGCTCGGTGATTGCTTCCCAGGATCAGAGCGGCATGCAGCACGAGCAGGCGGCTCAGCATACCACACATGCTGCAAGATCAAAGGTCATTCTCGGAGGTCCGGGATTATGGGGGAGGTAAAATTATATTTTTTATCCTTCTGCTTTGTTTTTGATCACCCTATCTGACCCACCCCATACCTACACTCCTACGCCACCTCTCACTACAGCCCTTACACTCAGGTGTTAGTTTTCAAGAGGGGCTCGGGGGTGAAGGAGGGTTGAGATTTGCTAATGTAGAAAAACAACAGACAGATTGGATGCAACCTTGAGCAGCGGGTTTGGAAAGAGCTCTAAAGAGACTCCAAGGTTAGTGGATGTGGGAACTGCTGCTGTCTCCAGGGTGTGACGGAAATAGTGACCAAATCAAAGACGGCTCATGAGTGATACGTTCACTGAGGTCACATCTATTTATTACTGCAGGGGGAGAGTATCACATATACAGCAGGTCTATAATGGAAGGGACAGTAATGATGCCTGACGTATGTCATCAGCAGGTGTGAATGACTTGTCATCATGTAAGTTATTATCCAAGTGACTACAGCTTATACAACTGACTTCAACCCTGTATTTACCTGTGTGTATTTATCCTGCAGCACCAACACATTATTGTGTGTGTGGATGATTTAAACTGTAGTTATACTTCTTTTATTTTGGTGAAGATGCTCTCCCCTTACTTCTATCTACAGAGAGTTCCACCTCATTTGAATGCCGCAGAGTGTGTAATTAACACAGAAAGCATTCCATTGTATTAATGTCAAAATTGTTCAAATTTGTAAACAAATAAAGCAAATACACAGTGAGAGTGTCACTGACTTAGTCTTGTAATTTCAAGGCTATTGCAATAAATGTAATGGTGTTTTCCACCACTGGAAGAACACCCAACATCAAACACTTTAAAAAACCACGTAAGTGTATATTGTAATTATTAATTCACAAAAATATTACCCCATATGTCAGAGTATGTCTCTGGGGCATATTTGTTTTGTAAATATTTTTTAAATATGTCTGCTACCCTGCATGTATTCATTCATCTGGCAGAATTAATTATGATGTTTAGCAAATGCTGGATTTTAATGTTGACATTCAGGGAGTCAGGACTTACTTAGGTATATTTATTCTGTTTAAACAACAAATGGAAAAGTTTAGAGGCAACCAAGAATGAAAAATAAAAGAACTTTTATTTAGTTTTACCAGTGTTTAAGCACATTCAGAATTAAAATTAATTATACAAACTATGGAAAAGGGGCATAAATTATAATTACATTTTAAACATGTCTACATGTGTTCATCCTTTTGACAAAAATGTTTCATAAAACATCTATGGCTTAAAGGAACGTATAACTACATCACTGAATATTCCAGTTAATTCAGTAAAGGAATTCACATGCATCTGCAGTAATCACAAATAATCATTTAAAGATACATAAAAGTTGTAAAACGTTATTCTTATTTATTTAAATGGATTACAATAGTTAACAATAGTTATTTATTTAAATGGTTACCTTCATAAGTAGCTTCAGGTTCAGTTTGACTTGAAATGTATATTTTGAGGGCAACATGAGGGTTTTTCAAGGTAGCATATTTTCTTTGTTACATGTAAAATACTAATGCAACAGCTTCATGTCAAAAACAATTTTTTGTGATGCCCCATCTTTCTCTTTATTTGTTTTCTTGATATACAAAGAGACAGAGTTGGCCATAGGAGAAGGAGGTAGAAACAACTGTAGTAGAGAAATGTATATTTTGGATTTTTCACTTAACTAGAACTAGAACAAAAAAGAAACATATTTCACATCAATCCCACAACCAACATAAATAAACAGTTATATACTGTCAGAATATCTTGTAATATTACTGTAGACTCACATAATCTCTGTTTTGTAAAATCTCTCTTAGCTGTTGTTCTTATATTTCGTGGATGAAAGAGGCGAGCTGGATGGATGATGAACCCTGTGGAGTGGTGAGTGAAGAGGAAGACGCTGCCCTCCGTGTGATTCAAAATGCTCTGACAGAGTGGGAGAGGACCATTAAGTGGTGTGTTATTTACACATCATAAGCCAGTCTATTATATTGACATCCAGACGACCCAGTCCACCACTGTTCTGCGTGCGCTGCGGCCTCCCTCTCTGTTTGCTCTCAACACCAGCATGCTGATTGGGTGATTTTCTGATATGACATTCCAATGCTCCGGACTATGTGCAAGATCTTTTTGTCTGAAATAGTCCGAAAGCATTCATTACCCGCCGAGAAATGAGACAAAAGGTCAAGAAAGCGGTGTGACAGGGTGGAGCCATGTGAAGTGGAGGTGGGGTTTACAATCCAATTGGGGATTAAGTTATCTCTTATATCTCTTACTTACAATAAATCCACACGTCTCCATCAGAAATGTCTTGTTTAAACTGCGGAGGAGCATGAAGCAAATGTTTGACTTTATTTAAAATTCATTGTTCAGTATTACATTGCCGGCTGGGGTGAGCCCTGAGATTGCAGAGGTGAGCAGGCAGGCTGTATATTTTTTATTCTGATCCAGAAATTGCAGAATTGCCATCCAGTTGTTGTCCTGCACACCATTCTGCCATTTACCAATAGCATCAAAATATTTGACATCCTATAATGGGATCGCATCCAGAGTAATTCTTGTAACTACTGTTGACATAGGTGCCCCAAGTAAAATAAATCTATTTTGGCCATTGATGTGAATGAACTGTCTATGAACCATTTAAAGCATTAATGCAGATAAAGGAGAATACATTCCCTTTACCCAGATCATTAGAATAAAACTACCACAGAGTTATTACTGCAGGCTCCACTGCAAATAACAGCTCAATAAAACTGAGGGAATGTGAAACAATTGTCTGCTCAGGAATATGTACAGTGTCAAAGTTATGTCTCCAATAAAATATAAAAGGTAATTTAAACATTTTGGCAGACTATGAGAGGTATTACAAGAGTTAGGCATCCAAAACCTCAGTGACTGGCAAAAGAAATTACACTTTCAGTTAGTCTGAAATGATTTACAGAGCTCAAGAAAATCATGTTGCTGTTTATGTTCTTCAAAGATCTCTCTCTGTATCTCTCACACACACACACACACACACACACACACACACACACACACACACACACAATGGTACAATACAGTAGCCTTTGAAAATAGTCTTCACAAGCAGGGGAGAAATGCAATTATGAGAGGTCATCTTTTACCCCAAAATATTTGTTTAACCGTTTGAAGGACTGCTGGCACAAGTACAGTTTATGTTATGAATTTTGACTGATTTCAACCAATCATAAGCACTTATGCAAAAGCTGACAGAGACGCCTGTCATAAAAAAAACATTCATGGTTTCAATTTATGATCACAAGTAATCCAGCTGTGTGTTATAAATGAAATAAATTCAATAGACAAATTAAGATTTTTTCATTATTGTTTTGTTTGTTTGTCAGCATGGTGTTGAATATGTAACACTGCAAAGTAGGGACGCTGTTGAGAGAGGGTTTTGTTATTTATCTGAACTGTAGGTAGGAGAAAACAGACAAAAACTCAGATTACAACCGTTCATGTCGATCTTAATACAGGTTTAATCTAGAGTGAGTAAAATAATAAGTCCTTGTTATACTGGGGATCCCTGTGAGAGTTCCTGAACCCCAGTTTGGGCAATCTCTGTACAGCTGTTCCAAGCATCGTAGTGGAGTCAACAAATTAATAACCATTAAATCTCTTTTTATTTATGGTGCTATTACCATCACAGCTGTTTCTTACCTATTATTATTGTCAATTCCTGTTAAAAAATTATTTAAAAAGATACATTTTGGTCCACTTGTTTTAATCTGTTTACACTTGTTCAAAGATATTAGACTTTAGATACTCAGAGGTGAAGTTTCAAAGAGTAAAAAAAGTACATTTTAATGTGTTTCCCTGCTTTACAGTTTGCTGTAAACGAGTGAGGTTATGATCCAAGGAGAGAGATTAGAGGGTCATGTCACAGCAACACATCGTCGGTTGTAAGAAGACCATCTGTGTGTTTGTACTGTATGCATTTTAACTGTGGGAACTGACCTAGCAAAGAATGTAAATTAAATGATAGTACATCTAAGCTGTACATTTAAGTTAAATTGAACACCAACTTTATTAGTTTCCTTTTCTTCAGCAGGAAAAAAAACTACTGTGTTTCTGCCCTTTAAACTATTCAATAGAAATGGAAAAGCACTCAATGAACAAGTATTAAGAGCAGTGTTTATCTTCTTCTTGTAAAGTTGACTGTTGAATCAAATTATTTTGAGCTCCTACACAGTTTACTGTTATTTATTGCTTTCGAAATGACTTGTTTCCTTCTTATCAAATACATTTAAAAGAACATTTGCATACACTTGTAATATCAATTGTTCTTGCAGGAAGTGAAGTATTTCAATAAAAATGGAAAAATCTAAATTGCAAAACTATGTGGTTAATTGAATTAATGAGCATTTTTATACCGATTAAAATCTGCAGCTACTGGAAACTGATAACCAGTCTCATCCAAGAAAACTGAATCAGCAATAGTGCCAGTGGAGTCTTTTACAACTGACTTTTACTGTTACTGCCCATGTGTAATAAATACTTTATTCTAAAGTTAAACATTAGATTAGTTTGAGAATTATTTAAATAGGAAAGAAACAATAACAAACAAATGAGAAGCTGATAGGGATCTGTTGTAAACATGGCAGACAATTTCCTCTCCTCACCTCTCCCATGAGTAGCAGCACCCACCAGAGCTGGAGGCATCCCACTGGGAGAGCCTCTCTGTGGTTATCATACCCCATCTAGTGGCTGCAGTGGGTTAAAGGAGAGCAGAGGAGGACAGTGTCAGCGGCACCTTTTAGACCTCGACTAGCTGCTCTGTCCACTAATGTTAATACAGTCAAATAAGATAGAAGGTAGATAGACAGATAGATACATACATTTTGAGGAAAAAATCTAAACCGTCTTGCTTTGGTTGAAACCTAATAGAACCTTGATGCGAATGACTGTAAAATTAAAAGAAAACAGAGACATAATTTCATTCAATTTGATTATATGTTTGAATATCTCATTAAGAAGAGCTTCAATATGGTCTGACAATATAGTAGTGAAAGACGTAGCAGTGCTGTAGGTGCAAATTGAATTTGATTTAAGGAAAAAAAGGCTTATGGAGGTGTTGAGGCCGAAGTGGTACACGGTTCGTGTTACACAGATATGAAGCCATAAGAATGTGTGAAAGCAATGCCCTCTAGATCCCCTCTTTTCACAAGCCTATTATCCAATTGAAAACTGATCTTCCCCGAACTCCCATTGTGTGAACCTCTCTCAGAGAATAAATGCACCAAAATTGATCTCAGGTCTCTGAAGTGGGCCTGCGGAGCTGGAGTTTACACATGGGACCATTTTATTCACTTCTGGTGGCAATTTACAAACATGCAAAACTGCGAGCCAAACGCAGGAGTTCCACCTGTCTCATAACCCTGTTGGAGCACAATTTTCCTGCCTACAGAGGGGAAAAAAGATGTAGCTGTGACAATGTCAAACAATGTGTGTTAACAATTCAACTCAGTACAGTGGGAATGTCATGCAGAAAGAGCAGCCAGTTGGACGATCTGCTAATGTATTGTGACTCCTGCTGTCAGCAGTTCAGCTCTACACCCTCTTCCTGCAATTTTCAGCCATCTCCACTGCACCGATACCGTTTCAAAAGCCTGCTCACTATCATACTGACGCTGTGGGAGTTATTAACTGTTTGCTCTGGTTTTGATGTTTTACATTGTATGAGAGCAAAGAAAGATGCTTTCAAAACACCCGTGTGGCCCAGCTGAATTAAATTAAATGTTCCTGTTGAGAGGATGATCACACTGTTTTGTGCCACATTTTAGGTCTCCTTGTAAGTTCCACCTTCCAATCTCAATATTTGAAGATACAACCTGGCAATATTAACAAATGGATCCTCTGGCAAAGTATGCCTCTGGTTGTTTTTTTGTTTTTGTTTTTGTTTTTTTAGAAATCAATCATCACTTAACTGTATTATGCCACAGAAACAAATTAAAGAGGAGATGTAATTAATGTTGTATTGCTTTTACTAGCAATAACTGATTGTACTTTATATTTGTTCAGCAAGTAAAGATGTGAGTCTGTTAGCAATGTAAAAATCTCAAATCACAACCTGTGTGTATCCAAAAAATAAAATGTCACTAAAAATGTAACTATACAGTTTAGTATTCATGAGAAATATATAAACAATTTACAAATGGTTTAAAACACATAACACACTATAATGTACTTGTAAGCAGATATAAGGACATTTTAAGTTTTTATTAATGTATTTGTCAACAACTAACAAGTCCTTCTGTGAAGCATCTGTAACTGGTGTATAAACAGAAAATACATGATTGACATAATATGACACCGTAATAAAATTTTGTCTCCATATTTTATTGGATTTTAAGTATTTATGAAATAGATTTATTTATATATTATGTCTTTATTATTATTTACTGTATATATTGTACAAATAGATTTTTACAACATGTCGACAAAATACACAGCTGACAATAAATTTGCACTTGGTACCTTTATTAAAAAATCTTTCTAAAGTGACACCGTTACTCTTGATATTTGTTAGCCATATTCAGACAGTAGGGTTTCCATGGTAATACACTAATACTAGTGGTTAAAAGGCTTCACGAGTTCATATAACATGTGGTGTACCACAAGGATCTATTTTAGGACCCTTATTATTTCTTATCCACCATTATATTAATGTTATATTATATTTGTAAATCTTCTTTTCCCATTTTGTTTGCTGATGATACCAACATGATTTTATCACATACAGATTTCCATACTCTAATAGAAAACAACAATGAGAAAATATGCTAAGGATTATGCTAAGGTAAATCAGTAAATAAAGCATACATTTCCCAACTTACTTACACTTGTTTTTAGGCATTTTGGTTGATGATGAGAAAGTGAACTGGATAAAACATTGATTTTGCTTATAATAAAACTGTGAAGTCATCAAGGATCATCAGCAAATGAGGTATGATTAACGTGTTTTGTTTATTAACTCTATATTATTATATCCATTATTTATTCCTTTATAATTTATGGTAATATTGTTTGGGCCAAAACATATTCCTCTAATCTCTGTAAGCTTCATGTACTGCAAAAAAGATTTATAAGCTTAATGAACATATAATTATATTTCCTTGATACTTTCTATTATGTCATTAAATATGATTACAGATATGTTAAACTGTGTTATTAATCATTCATAAACCAGTTCTGGATGCTTCATAGGATTTGTAATTGTTAAAAGGAGCTGCTTATAACTACATTATAATGTGTTATAAATAATTTATTAGGGTTTATACACTTCTAAATGCTAAGAGACTGTATGAAAATTATTGGAGGACTTAAAAAAAAAACCCAGAATAAATGAAAAAAATAAATCTGGGATGAGAAAAAGTTGAAACACCCTCCTCTGTTCTCCCAAAAAATATAGACTACCCTCTCTTGAGCAAAAAATAACACCCCCACCACCTTAATAATTTTCATACAATTCCTATACAGAGAGAGTTAAGTACAGTCAGTAGGCAATTTGTTAACTTTCAGCCGCGACTAGCGGACCAACTCATGAACACCCCCCCCCCCCCGGTATATAATTTAGAGAATATTGTAGATCGGGGCGGGGCTCAGAGAAAAAGTCACAATTACAAATCAGTCTACTACTTCAGCACCACGGACCATAGATTCTAACTTACCTCAGTCAACAAACCTCAGTCAGATAAAGAATCAATGAGTCAGGCAGACTAGACTAACATATTCAACCAAACAACCCCTCTGCCCCTGCACTCTCTCTGATACTAGGGGATGGAGAGGGGGGGATGGCAAGTTAACAAGGGGGATTCATTTCCCCCTCAAATTGTCTACTGAGTACAGTGCTACCACAATCCTATTTACCACTTTATTAGGTTTTTCATGTGCACTCAGCTTGAAATTCCTGCATCTCTGATAGCACTTGAAGTAAGCAGTTTTACTCTTGACCATTCCTCAGAGTCTGATTTAAAACAAACCAACAGGAGCATCAGGAATGAGCTGTAAACTTGCTCTGATAGGTAAAAAGCTGTCACAGTCTCTATTTGGTTTATAATTATAGAGCCCTCAGCCGTTTCAACCTATTTCCTGAGCATCCTTTTAATCAGGCCATAACCACCATTTCATTTGTTCATCCAATGGGTGATGCAATCCCTGAAGCCAAAGCTCTCTATTCATTAGATTGTTTTAATGTGCCTGAAAGCAGTTGTGCAAATAAACAAGCCGTTACAGTGAAAAGAGAGGAATCCCTGAGTCTGTACATTAACCCAGGAGGGACTACAATTCCAATTTGTGCCTTTTATCTTATTAATCCCACGCAACGTCATTTTGCAGGTCCCCGAAAAGGACTTATAAATTGCGTCTAATAGGCTTCAAATCAAGCACTAATTAAAACTGCATTAACCTTAATGAATCTGAAAAATTGAGACCCCAATTTATTGGAGTTGTGTTTATACAAGGGCTGGTTTCAATAATACATGACGCAACTGGCTGTGTGGGATGAGCCCGTCTTCCTAATGCGAACCTCCTGTGAGTGTGTGTGTGTGTGTGTGTATGTATGTGTGTGTGTGTGTGTGTGTGTGTGTGTGTGCATCAGTGTGGTGTGTTTTGGCCCTCGTCGTCATTATAGGCCTTGTTAGAGGTTAACTTTAGCAACATTCAGGCGTCTTTAGCACCGCGGAAGGAGACAGAGCCGCATGGTGCCAATCAGCGTCACAGGTGTTCATAATTGTCTGTCTAATTGCTTCATTACTGGTGAGGAGGCCTGAGCCCCTTCTGTGCTTCCACCACATCTGGATTTTGGGAAGCCCTCTCCAGCTCAAATGAGAAGCCTCTCCTGAGTTTTAACATGTATCTGCTTGTTGCCGTGATTTCCCAGGAGCGCGTCATATATTTGTACGCTGATTCTGACTCAAACGCCTTTAATGGAAATTCCCATGTCTGGTGGGGGTGGAGCGCTTTTGACAATTTGTTGACAGGAAGAACTCATGTGTTTTGCCGTGAATGAATGTGAAAAGACGTAAAAAAATAAAACGTGCAAATGATGTCAGTGCCGCCTTGTGCTCCAGTGAAGGACAGGGAGGTTTTTCCTCCCTCTCTCTGAGTGTTTTTGCATGTTATCCCAGTCACTTGTATGGTTAGAAGACCCTTGAGATTTCCCTCAAGAGACCTGCCGTCCTAATGAATCAAGCCTCTCCAATGTGGGAAGGACCTGAGGGGGAAAAACTGTGAGTCTTTATTACTGAGGCTTCAGCAAACCTGCCAAACTCACCAGGGATCCCTCTTCACTCTTGTTATGTCAGATTACTGATTGAAATTACAAACTGACAAAACAAAAACCTACACGGAAAGACCTTTAAAATCTTCACACTTCATGTCTGATTAGTCACTGTCTAATGGCCGCAATACTTCTCCCCGTAAGGAAATGGGCGATAGATTAGGCTGAGGTCACCGGCGTTAATGAGACATTTAACATGCCATTTGCAGGAAGTGCCCCGAGATCCTCACCCCCTCTCCCCCTCTCCCCCTCTCCCCCTCTCCCCCTCAGATAAGCTCCAGGACAACCGTGTGAAACGGTATGCGAGGGGACCGAGGCTCGACCTCAAACCCACACCCACCTCTGCCCACCCACAGGCTGTTATGTATCCATGCTCACGTCAAGCCCGGGCCTGCGCGCGCCAATTAACTCCCAGCCATATGGATTTCAACTGTGGCTTTTCGCAGATGTTTGTCCAAACCATCGCTCAATTTGGCGCATGAGGGATTTGGTGTCACCTTTTGGGAGTTTTGGAGATTTCTGTCAGATTTTGATTATCAGTCTTCATCAGGTGGATTGGTGTGTTCCCAGAGGTGAAATTACGGCCCAATGGGGCTGTTATTTATACATGAGAGTGATTTCGCCTGCAGTGCCAGCAGTTCCTCATGGGAGTCGCCCACCTTTGTTCACCTGTAAAATCTGTCCTCAAATTGGATGAACATTATGGATTCTATTCATGTCCAATTATTAAATTCTCCCCTCAAATATATAAAGTTAATTCAATTCTAAAAACATTTGGAGGTACAGTTCCTTTCTCCCCTACTGTCAGATGTAGATGGGCATGTCTTGACTTGATTCTCCCTGACAACAGAGCTACAGGCTGCTGTGTCTTCAGTCAGGCATGCTGAAGTCCTCTGAGGGCTCGCTAGTGTTTCCTGTAATGTCAGCAATCTAAACACAACATGCTAGTCTTGATTTGTATCATGCCTCAGACATTTACACCTACTGATGATTGATGATTACACACAGAAATCCAGCTATTATGATATAATTAGATATGACATAATGGCCAACAATGAGCATCTTATGCATATCGATTGTCTATCAGCCTCCTGTGATTATTCTCCATTAAGTCGAAAATATGCTTTAGTTTGCTATTGCAGGCTGTACCTTCTCCCTAACTACAAACCGGAGTCAACATTTCCTGCCATTGTCTGCCCCAAATTGACTCAACAGTGGGTATTTCAAATACAAGTGGTGAAATGTTTCATGTTCTTTGCAGCTTATGTGCAATAGACTTGGCAGCAACACAATAGCTATGGGAAGTGATTTATTTTCTTAAAGTAATTAAATGCCTACTTGATCATTTTTTTCTGGGAAAATGTAAGAATGTGGCAAACAAATTAAAAGAGCACTCCATGACTAAACCTATCCCTAGGATTGGTGGAAACATCACAAGCAAAACAGGAGCCAAACCTTCTTAATCTACGTAGCTACATTTGGGAGTTTGTGAGGAAACAATTCGGAAACATGCATTCTATTTCTGTTTGCGCCGATTATTAATTTCAATTTATGTAACCCCACTTACTCCCACAGTTTAATTAATGATGCTTGTTATCAGCTGTGTTTAAGAGGTAATGGACAATGCTGAATTTTGAGTGTTTACAGTGCTGGAGAAAAATCCCGCTTTACCCCTTTGTAATGGACTGCCAGCAAACAAGAGATTAACAGTGTTTGTCACTCTTCCTGCAGCTGTGTTATAATGCAAAGCAAGAAGGGGAGGGGGAAAAGGCATTAAGCACATAACTTTGAAATGATGACTTGAAATAGCTACCATGGTCAGAAGAACTGGCATACCCCTCCATCACCTAATCCATACCATAATTCCTGATCTAATTAGAGGAAGGCTCAGCGCTAGGCCTGCCATAAAAGAATAAAGAACACAGACAGACTGTGTGCCCAGGGAAAGGAGGGAATAAGTCAGTGAAATAGAAAGAGAGAGAAGAAGGAGAAGAAAGAGGAAGAGTGCACAAAACAGTGAAATGAACAGGTCCACCTACTCACAATCAGTATAACATGGGTGTATTTTGTATATACTGATGAGCAGTTGGCACCTGCCATCAGTGTATGAATGTGTGTGAATGGGGTGAATGTGATATATAGTGTGAAGTGCTTAGAGTAGTCGGAAAGACTAGAAAGGCACTGTACAGTCCATTTACCATTTACCATATATACAGTAAATATTTAATCTACTTTAATTGGCTTGGTTGTAATACTATATTTGTGGAAACATGTACATCTCATATATTTCATAGATCTTTCCAAGACTGATACACAAACATATTTCTAAACTAATTAAAAACGATATGAATATAAAATGATAGAAGCACACCAGATAATCACAAGCCAACAAGGTAACTGGACGGTAGAGTTAATTTGCTTTAGGTGCTAATTATACACATTTTTAACAGCTAACAAGGCTAACAGTTCAGCAAATTCTGCATCACACAATTATTCCAATTCTGTTAAGCCACAGAATCCTCAACAATTAATAAAATAATCAGCAATAAACGAATACAGTTTCACATTTACATATGAGGCAGGTTTGTGAAACCACTGACACTCTAATAAGATACTGGTATTTTCATTGGTCAGAGAGCTATGGAGCCTAGAAAAGGCTAGTGTCAGAAAAAAGTGAAAGAAAATGTTGAAATGTCCATTTGTACTCTAGTCATTCGTGCACACAAATGAGTCATTTGTGCACTTGAATTACTTAAAGGTACCGTGGGGAGTTTTTGACCACTAGTAGCGCTATGGAGCAATGCCTGTAAGAGTGGGTACTAGTTTTGTTTGTATCGTGCACGCACACGAGGATGCGTTTTGGTGACACTGAATGTACACCTAACTTTTGTTTGTTTACAAGAAAACTCCACAGGGCACCTTTAATTCATTCTGGAATTAATAAATTGTGCAAACTTACAACACATAATGTTAAACAATAATGTTCACATTTAACGTACCTTGAGGGTTGCCAAAGATAACATTACTTTGTTCAGCGGACGAAATCCAAAGTGTATCTCTGTTCAAAGTCAAAATAAAACTGAACAAGCAGCTAATTTAGATTAGCCTGTGTTCAGTGTTTATTTTGCACTGCATTGGGCTACACAGCTCGATATGTGCACCTAACTGACTGATCCAAAACTGGACAGTGTTAGATAGTTTTACAGCTGTATTAGTATTGGTAGAGTGTCAAGAGGACAAGGACAAATGTAATGAATGCGATAATAACAGTATTAACATGAAGGAATTAACTCAGTATTTGTAAGCAAATCAATAGGCAAGGTCAAAGAGCTAGCCTGCTGCTAATACAACAATTTATAACCTCAGTAACTACTGTTACAGTAGGATGATAGTAATGAAGAGTACAAATCACTAATTCATGCCCAAAAATAGTAATTCAGGGGTACAAATTTCTAATTTGTGCACACGCTACAAATAAATGACTCCTCCTAAAATTCCTGACACCTGCGGTGCTCCATAGAGTATTACTCATACAGCAATAACTCAAAATAAAAGCAGAAACGTTGCAAAGATCAGAAAAGGTACCAGCCCCGCCCTGCTTGGCTTCAAAGTGTCTGTTTGAGGTCTCAGACTGGACACTTGCTGCAGGTGCAGTGTTGGAAACACTGATGCAACACCAGAAATGGTCAACCCCTTTCCATACTGGGGTGGGGGGTGGGGGTGGGGGTGAAGTCACCACATGTGTCTACCTGGTCAGACATGCAGCCTAAATTCAAATTTCCCAACATTTGAAGACCTTTCAAAGCCAAACCGCATAAAACCAAGTGGGGAGATAAGATACCTCCCCTGGGTACTCAGGTGAAAGTAATAAAAATCACACTGCTGCCTCTCCAGATATGGTAGAGCTACAATAAGTTAGCTGAGGATTACACTGTTAAATAGCCAAAGGCTGTACGTGTATCATCAGCTTGGATAACTGCACTATTGCATACTACACAATTGTGCTTTGCCAGTAATGTAGTCTGTACTCTGAATTACATTCATGGGTATGTCAGTAAACTCCCTTGTGATGTATCTTTGTGGGTTAAGAAATGAAATACACTGATCCTCAAGTAAGATAGATGTGCTTACCAAGGTCAAGGAGGCTCCCCAGCGTAATTACACGAATACCAAACACAAAGGGTATTGTTATTGGACAAGTATAATGCTGCACATTACCAGAGCAACACAGCTGTTTCTATCAGCGAACACTAGCTTGGGAAGACATAGGGCGGGCATCAATTTAGCCTACTTATCTAAAGTCTCTAATTACTTGGTTTATTTGATAAACAGAACAAGGAGAATCCTTAAATGATTCTGCAAGATCCAAAGGGGATTAATTTCTTACTCCTTGAAAAAACAAATCACTGGTAGAATCCCTTATTTCACTCTTTAATCACGCATTAATTAGGAGCAATAGGGGCAGCAGTTACACTTGGCATTTGGTGAGATTGCAGGAGAAAAAAAAAGGGCACGCATTAGCCTCTCCAGAGGAGGAGGCGAGCGCATCAGGCTAAGACAAAGACGACACAATCAGACAGAACAGCAGGAATTGTGAGTTGAGAGAATGGGGATCTGAGCTTCTCAAGCCCCATTCCCACACAAAGCACATCTTTCCTCAGGCAAACCCAGACTGGATACTCGCACTCACTGCACCCTGGTCTGACAGTCTGGAAAAAAAATATTTTACCACTGTTTTATTTCAATAAACGTTTTTACAATGTGGCTAATACACACATCCATACTGATCCTATATGCCATCTTCCCATCCAGCCAAAAAACACCTGTGGTCAAGTGTAGACAAAACGTTCACATCTTCATTCCTACAAGTTCACATACAGTATGCCTGCTGGCCTTTAGTGGGTGCTAAATCTGTTATTTTACCTTTAATTTAGTCAATAAAAATGTTTCTTATTTAGGCAAAACACCTCTTGATAGGAAAGGAGGAACGCCGAGAGAGACAGTGAAGTATCAGAAAACAGAACTGTCAAAGGAGGAGAAAAGTTCAGCAGACACGGACACACATATGGACCAGTTATGAAACAGCAAACAGCACAACAATTAACGCTGTTAAATAAACCATTAAAAAGCAATTGGAACATGTGACAAAACATGCAACACTGACACAGAGGTCATTAAAGTGAGAAACTGTTGCACATGAACTCGTAAATGTCTGTAATAAGCAATAATGCAACTGTCCAGTGCAGAGCGTGCGGGGGAAGTGTGAGTGGAGTGAGGGGCGATCAGGGGGGAAGCCTGATCTCTTGAGATTTAGCAGTTAAAGAAGCACTCAAGGAATAAAAGACTGAATGCATGGTGCAAAGCAGGGGCTAAACACATCGGCTATGTTTAGATGCATGGACTGACTTAATGAATGTCCAATTAAGGTTTGTTTGAGTTATGCAGTTTACAACCAGCCGGCAACCAGCAGTAGCAGTAATTATCTTTCACTTCAAAATGCATCCATAACAGATATAATCACTTTGCTTTCTGCTGATATACGGGCCATTTCTGAGATATCAGCTAGTAGCCTAGTCATATGATGAGCTAGCAGCTTGTCGGTCAACCTCTGTGCAGTAGTTCAGTTCTAAAATGTTTAATCGATTAGTAAACTGGAAGAATATTAATTAACAACTTTTCTTTGTTTTATATCACCTTTGGGTTTTGGACTGTTGGACAAAACAAGGTATTTGTAGATGGACTTTAGGAATGTGATAAGCATTTTTACTACTTTCAGAAATGTTATATACTAAAGTAATCAATTAATTTAAAAAATTCACAGATTAATCAATAATGAAAAGAAGATAATTTGTTGCAACCGTACTGCAAATGCTTCAACTTCTTTTTTTATTTTCTTTGCACATTATATGTATTCTACTGTATCTACTACAGTTCTCTTGTGGTTTTGTAAATTGATTCCTCACTTTTTCTGCCCTGTAATTCTGGTGGTTGGTCACAGTGCAATGCTAACAGAGCTACTAACACAAAAGTTAGTTAACAAGTCTGGGGTAAATGGAGAGTTTCAGTTTCCCATACGGCTCTAAATGCTATTCATGAGCACAAAATATTGGCACCTATTGAAAGTCTATAGTCAAAAACAAACAGAATTGACTTTTGTTTTCAGGGCAAATCAACATGTTTAATATCTATTTTAACCAGCAACTAGGCCTGAAGTAAGATCTTGACAAGATTATCATAACCCAAGTGTGACATTTACATATGCCACCCTAAAATTAGGTTACTTGATCATCTGAGTGAATGGCATCCCTTTGCATTTTGGTTCCGCAGGACATGCTACCACAGGCTGTGAAATAACGTTTGAAAAGAACTTAACCGTCAACGTTACAGCACCTGAACCAAACTACTACTACTACTAAAATGGCTTTCAACTCAAATGTTTTTGGGATGGTTCTTTATCTCAGATGAAAACCGTATTGAAAACAATGAACAAAATGGCCTGTAAAATGTGTTTTTGAAACCATTATGCTCTCAGTCTGTTTTCTTATTTCGCGAGCTTGAATAAAGAGGTAGCTTCTCAAGCAATCTCGGCCTTGTTTGTTTAAGGTAATTACTACTTGTCCTCCCATCCTGCTGGCCCAGATGATGCATGAAAATTACCATTCCCCTACTTCAATCAAAGCTGGAAAAAGAAAAGGGAGAAAGGGGGGAACAGAGGCGAGCAGATGGGAGGGGGAGGCGGTGAGAGAGGAACTCTGTGAGACACACAGAGCTCCCTCCCTGCATGACAAGAAAGGGCACTGTCTCTGATTAATTAGCTGGAGTTGGTAATCAGTTTAATAAGACTGAAGTTGATGGTGAGAGGTCCCCTTTGGCAGAGCCACGCTAAGCTTAGCACTCTGTTCAGGGCCCTCGCTTTCTTCCACCAAGTAAACACGCAGTGTCTATTTACATAAACAGTTGTTTCTTTTTTGTGGGGGGCTATTTTTCCTTCCAAACCGCCCGAAAGCCTAACACCACCGCTTAAGTCACTCCCAACAATGGCAGTGGGAATTGCAGACAAATTCATGAATTTTTCAACATATGAGAACTAATTAAATTGAGGCCTTTTTGAAATGAATATAGTGTGAGGTACTCACTAGCCCGACGCACACAAAGAGGGTATAATTCAGCGATTGAATTCTGGCTTGATAGCATTCAGCCTTTTACCATGGTGAGCTATACAGATGGCTGGGGTCCTTTTCATTCTTTTCTTTCTTAATGGCAAATCTCATTATGGCAGTTATCACTGTATGGAGAACAAGACGGGAACGATGGGCCACAAAGCCACACGGTGCAGGAATTTGGTACCTGTCTGCTGCAGAACATGATACTTACCGTTAGGTCAGATCGTCATGAGAATTTAAAATTAGACTTTGTTTAGATAACTGTTACAGCACATACAAAATAGTAGTAGTAGAAACTGTAGTTTCTTAATACTCTCAGTTTGGTCAACAGTAAGCAATAGAATATACAAATATTGTACAACGTTAAGGATTTGAAATTGACCTCTTAAAGGAATAGTTTAGACATTTTGGGAAATACACTTATTTGCTTTCTTGAGCAAATAGAGGTGGTTAGCTTAGCTGCGCATTAAGACTGGAAGCAGGAGAAACAACTAGTCTGACTGGTCAAAGGTTCCCAGCACCACTAAGACTAATTAATCAACAGTGACTGTCTGGAGTCTTGTCGTCACCGTGAAGCAACCAGCGGAAACTCCAGGAAATCACAGCAACCGGCCAAGAAATAATCCAGCACATAACCCTCTGTAAAACCGCAACTCGCTATTTTTATACTTGGTTTTTGAACGGATTAAACAAATGAGATATAACGTGTAAAATTAACGAGCTTCAGGATTTTGTTACTGTAAAAGACAGCCAGGTTAGTTATTTGCTCCTGCTTCCAGTTGTTTTGCAAAGCTTAGCTAACATATTTAGTGTACAGATTTCGAGAGTGGTGTCGATATTCTCGTCTAACTCTCTGCAAGAACGCAAATAAGCATACTTACCAAAATGTTGAACTATTCTTTGAAACTATGCTGGACCTGTATATTGCTTTGGCTTAACATCCAAATCCAAACTTTTATTTTAGTGTTATTCTGTTTAGTTTTTTCAAGGTGCATTTTCTTTCCAGCTTGATATTTTTAGCTTCTCAAACTGAGACAAAGAAAATGACAGCTTGATGGTCTTCTCTTCAGCTACTGAAAGCTATTCTCTTTATTATGTTCAACCTCCCAGGTTCTCTGCAACTCTGTCATCTTCTCCTGACCACTGTTATAATTAAGACTGTTTTTTGCCCCTGCCCATTTCAAAATATTTAAGATAAACGAATCATATGAAGCCTCTCACATGACAAAAGTATACTATAAAAGTATAATTTTACTTTCTACATTGTTCACTCTGTTACACTTAAATCTAATAAGTCACGACTTAGACTTGTCTTGGAATAAAAAAGAAGTTGTTGCTGTCATGGCCGAGCAGTTTCTATCTAAAGTAAACTCTGAGGACTGAGCCCGAGATAAGAGAGCACCACATCACCCTGTGGTGTTAATGATCGTCCGCTGTTACAACACAAAGACAGTCAAGTAGCAGATAGAGCACTGAAATAATTTAAGCAGTGCTAAGTGGTCTATTGTCATTCAAATGATAAATTATGCTTGGCAGATGTTTTAGAGTCACTTTTACAAAGCGTTGCTATTGTTTGTGTCAAGACAAGGTTTTAAGGAGTCGGAATAGAGGGAATTACTTGGGAGAGTTTGGAGTTTCTTGGGGTTTGGACACAAATTGGTTCCCTGCTCATCGGGCCTGCCCTGACTGTTAGACAACCCTCCAGCATGGCAACAGTGCTTACAAAGGACTGCACAGCTCAGTCAACAGTGTGTGAATGAAGATTTGGAGTCAACATGGAAGCTTACATCAGTGTTAAAGCTATAAGATAATGGAAAGTGATCAGGTGACAATTTTATTCACATTCAAAGAAAAAAATGTTTTTGCCAATTTGTAATGTTGCAACCCTTGTAATGTTCTTAACCCTTAGATACATAGGTGGGTCAAACATTATCGTTACCCTACATTTGATACATGTAAACATTATCTGTGTTTTTTATTTCATACAAATTACTGTCAGTAAATAGATAGCTGTGTTACATACTGTTTACACATTGTTTACAATGGTTGTTAAAGCGTATCTGCTATTACAGAATATCACATTAGCCTACTTTACAGCTAACTCACATAACTGTAGAGTAGTTGTTGCAAATGTAGCTTTGTAGCTTAGCTAGGTTAGATTTAGAATTTGATATCTCAAATGAAGGCAGCGCAGGCTATCACTAAATGATCACAGTGTTTCCTCAGCTTCAGGAGCATGTCAGACTACACATGAGGAAATAACACGACCCAACCACAGGAGAGAACCAAACAGGCTCAAGTGAAAAGTAAAAGTGACCATAAAGTAAACAACTGTGTAAAGTACAGTGTACCCGTGTGCAATGATCACAGCCAGAAACAGGTAGTTTGTCTAAAATGCAAATGTGTCTCAGTCTTTTCTTTCACAATGGGTTCAAAATGACAAATAAACATTACAAATCTTCAATAATTCAACATATTTATTAACAAAAACTATTGATTATAATGTGGGTCATTTTTGACCAACTTGACCAACAGAGGAGTGACCTAAGCATGTAAGTGTTAATTCAGTGTAGTTTGAACTGCCACTGTCTTGTTGCAGTATAACTACAGTATTACCAGTATTAATTGATCAATAACAAGTCTGGAGCAGTTTCTTCCCCCTTCTAATCAAGCCAGTGTTTGTAATTACCTGCTCTACAGTAGGTGAATGTTCTTCACAGGAACTCAGCAATAAATTACCACACAAGCCAGACTTACTGAGGTCTTTCCTGGGACAAATCAAGGTAATGCTAATTACACCATTAAATTCATTTGCTCAATGTAAATTCCCCCCGGCTGCTCTAGATCATGCTGTGTCCATTCTTAAGATACAATGAAATTTCAGGTCCATGTCTGTGGACATAAAGCCAGGTCAGTGGAAGTTAAAAGGGGAGGTCTTAAATGAACACATGTTCATTGTTAAATACAGACTCCAAAAAATATTTAACATCTTAATATATCCCCATATACTGCACAACTTAACCTGGTTGGCCACATAAATGATATTCTCTCCTCTCTCTTCAGGTACTTGGCACTGCTTAAGATGTCATTACCTCAGTTGGGCCTGTTAAGTTCCATAAAGAAAAATGAAATATTCATTAACTTGGTTAATAATTCATTCAGATAAAATGCAGTATGTGGTTTGCAGAGTGAAGATGAATGCATAATGAGTGCATGCTCAGCATATTTGTGCTTGGGAATGTTTTTATTTCGCGATAGCAAAAGAAGAAATTAATTGAAAGTTCATTTTTATTTTTTTTGTTCTATAAGTTATGCTAAATGATAAAATAGATGCTTTCCAAGCAGTTTCAAACTAAGAAACAATTAGGAGAGTGTATAAGAAACCCATACTACAGTATGGGTTTTAATTACGGAGGAAGTGCATTTAAACAGTCTTTATCAATTTGTAAATGTTAGCTTGACCTAATTCCCACAGTTTGAGGGAACTGTGTAAAGCACTTTGTACTTTGCTGCCTGAAAATTGGAACCATAACCTCTGCTTATCATGTGACAAAAGCCTGCAGAGTGAAACAGTATACTCATAATTTCATATGAAGTTTTGTCATTACTAAAAATATCCAATTGCTGTTCCAGATGTCACATCATAAGTCTTCTGACTCTCCCGTCCAGAAACAGCAGTGTGCGCACCTTGCTTCAGTTAACAGTGGAGTGGTAAAGTGTTCCCACACCGCCACACTGCAGTGTAAACACTGCTCATCCAAACACTGTCAAACTAATTTCCTCACACCACAGAGGTTCCTTTTGGCTGTCGGATAAATCAATTCTTTCTCTAATTATCAATTGTAACACCCATTATCATTGGAAGACTGTAGCGCTGAATAAATGGCATGTCTTTTCTGTTATAATTCTGTGCATCTTGACAAACATGACCCATTAAACAACCCTGTGGCCTTTTTCAAGAGCAATGATTACACTAATTAAAACTGCAAAACATCTGAGAGGGCTACAGACCTGCCAGAATTAAACAGGTCATTACATCAGCCAAGGAATATGGAACATCCACACTGCCTGTCGCTCCCACAATATGTTACTTTGAGAAGAAGGGAACAAATATACCTCTTGTGTACTGAAACATGCTCATAATTTACATGATATCACATGCGAAAAGTAACATTTTGGGTTTTTTTTCCTACGGTGGCCCTGAGATACAAAACACAACAATATTGGACAAAACATGACATGTTTCACAATTTGGTAATGATGTTGGTAATGAAACATTAAATGGTTTGGTAATGTGTTCTGAAATGTTGTTTCCTGAAAAGTTTTCTAAAATGTGTTTTCTCTATTGTTGTGCTTTCATAAATGTTATTGTGTTTCCTGTAATGTTGCTTTATCAAACGTTGTTGTGTTTTGCCCCTCAAGGCCACCGTACTGTTGTTTTCCAATGGGAACAAGTGAAATTTACTCCGGTACCATTATGAAGGTAAAATCAAAGATATGCTATAACAAAGATAACGCATTACAGGCACCACCAATGCTATGAAATGGTATATACTTCCTGTCTCCTAAGCAGGCGTGGTCGTCTCTCCCCAGTTAAATAATAATAAATATAATAGTATTATTAAGCAACTAAACACAAGTTTTATTTCAGTTTTAACTTTTAATTAATGGCGTCACGTATAAGTCTAGATTTCAGTTATCCGGTGGGAAAGCGACGTTGGGCAGCACTGCAGTGAAACCAGACCGAAGGTTAGAGAACAGAATGTTGACAGATCTCGCGAGAGTGTGTGGTTGAGACAGAGACAGGTCTCGATCAAAGTTAATTTTCTCCTGATTTGTCAGAATGTTCGGAAGATATGCGACTTGTGAAAAATGGGTCCGATATTTACTTTGGTGACTTTGGGGCGAAACAATGTCATAATCTGTGCTCACGTTCACTTCTCCCATTGGACTGAATAGACTCAGGACCGGCCGCTAATCTCCTAAAGGGGCGGTGGTGAAACCCACGTGACAGATACAGGAAATGGCTCTCAAGTGAGCCCTCTCCCTTCTAAACCGTCTCTGCTTCAGATATTTAATATTGATTGAAACCTTTATTTACACAGGGAAAACTCAATGAAAGTGTAACAAGTTGTACTTAAACAATAAAACACAACATTGCAGTAAACCTTTTATCAAAAAACTTGAACCATACACAAGCAAAGCACCATTACCATGTCTGATCTACTCTTTGCGTTAGGTGTTTTGAACATTGCTTTTATCAGCTGCATCTCGGAGATCTCTCCTTTGAGTTAATCCTCTTCTAGCCGGCGATAGCAGCAAGTGATAGTGCTGATGTCTTGTTACCAGCAACACATGTTCCCTTTCAGACAACAGCAGCTTTCCAACCATTTAATGGGATTGTTGTTGTTGTTTTTTCTTTACCCCCACAAACACTTTTCCTAGAAGTGGTTCGACATGTTCCCAAGGAATTTGTCTCAGCGTTTCACAACACATCAGCCTAGGTCAGGGGCTAAGATTGGCCTCTGGTAACAGACTATTGAAAACAGCTCCTCAACATGACGAGAGGGGAAAGTGGATTTTCCAGCTTAAAAGGAGAATCATCTCTGCTCAAGGCATTATCCTGTGTTCCAAGAGATTAATAAAGTGAGATGCTATTGATACGGTGCCGCGCTGCTCTTGGATCAGCGCTGGTCACGTTCACTGACAACTACCGTACTAGCTTTAAAAAATGGCTATGGCTTTTACATATGGAAAACATATTCACGGATGCTTTTTGCCTTTTGTTTTTAAATGTTCTTGCAAATTCCTCCACTGAGATGATAAATGTAATACCGAATAAAACCTTCTTGAAAAGTTCTTATTGCTGAGAAGTTGTGCAATATATCTGAAATATGCAAAACACCTGCATCCAGAAATTCCCTGTAAATAAAACAGACTATTAAACCAGTACGTTGTTATGCAAACGTAAGGCCCTAAAATCCGTAATTTTTGTCCTGTTAATAAAGCATCTCTGATGTTTCCTCACTCCTCAGTCCAGATATATTTTCATCAAATATGAAGAAATCCCATGTCGTACTTTGATGTGCTTAACACAGTTTAAACGCGCGTCTCATTACAGAGATAATTAATAGTTTAATTAGCACCAATTCTCACCAACTGACAGCTTCTCAGACACACAGTCATGTGATTCACTTGAATGTAAAATGATACAAAAAGCTTGATTTTTCTAAATTCAGCATGTGTTTTTATACTTGTGTCATATCTAGGTTACTTCAGCTCAGGTGTTTTGTATCATAATTGCCTACAAACTTTTATTTCTGATGTTTAGTTAATTTTTCCTTGTACTGATTCAGCCTACACAGCAAAGCTATGAAAATACTGCTCCTCACCAAAGTGCCCAAATATGTGCAATGCAAACAACTTAGGTAGATTAATTTAGATTCTCATTACCTTGAAGCAAAGCAATCATTTTCTATGGTGGAAAAAAAATATATAAGCGAGCATTATGAATAAAAGTAATTATCATTCTTGTGCTTTTTTGCATGCTGTTTGCAATTAACACTGGAATCTGAATGAGCATTTCAGAAGTGTGAGTAGCTGCGGAGGCAAATGCTGCAGATCAAAAAAGATCAAAGTAAAAGCGAGAGGAATCGACAGTTTTAGACGAGTTTACAGATGCTGAAGAGAGCTCATCAAACAATGAGCGGCGAGTGTAGGCTTCGAGAAACAGCGCGTGCTTCTTGTTTGGGCTGAGATACAATAGCATGTCTCCCAGCATGGGTGAGGGCCAACAGCAAAGCCTCTGTTTCATGTCTCCCCCCCCCCCTGAAAATGTTCACTCAACTTCCAGTTTACAACTGCTCACAACTGTTTACAGCAGCCAAATTTCATTTTCGACACCCAAATCCTATCGCACATTATCCTGTACATTGCATTAGGGCCCTAATCTTTCCTTTCTCTTCCTCGGAAGAAGAAAGGAGCGCCTTCATGATTAACCCACTTTACTGCAATAAATAAACGAATCATCCAGTAATGTACACCAGATTTAATTCGAAGGGGGGGGAAAAAAGGCCAGAACTCTCAAATCACTGAAATGTAATGAAAAATAACAATGCAGACAGCAATGGGCGCCTTAGGAATTAATTTAAATGCTCCATAATTTTTTCTCTCTCTTGTACTCTCTGGATTGGTTTTTCCTCAGCCAACTGCGTGACTTTTCCCCCCTCACACTCTGCTGTTGTGAAGTCTTCAAAATATACAAAGAGAATAAAAAGAAACAGGATCAGTCCGCCATAAAAAACACTACTTTTATCAAATTAACTTTAAAAAAGTCTTTCTCCTTTTCCTCCGCGTTTGTCACATGAAGCCCATGTTGCTTTTGGTTTCCCATCGTTTTTTAGCCTCAAACCTGCAACACAGAAAAACAATAAATTACTGAACCCTTTATGAATACATTTTAGCTGTCAACTTCAATCTCTGCATGAGTAATCATTCAAAGTGCGGCTAATGCAGATTTCAGTAGCTCTGTCTTAACTGTACTTGAGCCCAGAGTGCCACACATGGCAGATATGATGGCAAACATAAACATAAGGACAGAGAGACGTCATACCCCCAGGCTATTTCCTTCTTCCTTTTCTGTGCTGCCCTCAAAGCTTCCTCTTCCTGTTTGCGTTGCACAAAGTCACGGCAATCAGCGGCTTGAGCGATATTCACAGCCAGCTATATAGAGGCAGACACAGGAGAGGCCCATTAGAAAATGGAAATCAGTCTGCGGCAAGACAACGCTTTCTGACTGATGTGTCAGGGTGGCTTCTTGTCGGTATCTCTGCTTCCCTGTGCAGCCCCCTCCACAACAAAGCAAAACCGTTATTGAGCTGAACAGCACATGAATACTGTCCTACTAGCCTAGAATTCAACAAATCTTACAAGACATTAGGACTGGTGATAGGATGTAACTTACAGTGTGACATTTATACCAAAATCAATATGTTAAGCACAACGCAACAAGATGAAGCAGCAGCACAATAATCTGAAAATATAAATAAAACACAGAACAGGTGTTTGAAGAGTAATATCAGGAAATTTTACATGTGTAATGAACATATAATGATGTATTAAATACATATATTTGGCTTTGTTTTAACTGTATCTGGAAAAACTAAGAAGTTTGTTAACCTTTTACTCTCCAACTGCAATAATACCTTTGCAATGATGAACCAATTCTTCTCCTTGAGACATCTGGTGGTTTTACTATGTGTTCAGGTCGAAAACTTTTGAATTGTTCCTATGTCAAAATTAAGTTTCCCGTTTCTGAAACGGACATTAAAGCTGAAATGATTACTTGCTTAGTTTATCGACAGAGACTGTTGATAATTAATTTATCGTTTAAGTCATTAAACGATAAATGGGATAGTTAATGGAATATCTTTGGGTTTTGGACTATTGGTCAGTCAAAACAAGCAATTTGAAGACATCGCCTATGAAAATGTGAGGGGCATTTTTCCTTATTTTCTGACATTTTAGAGACCCAACGATTCATTGAGGAAAACTGTTGGCAGATTAATCGCTAATGAAAACAATCAGTAGTTAAGACTGATATTTCTGAAGCGCTTCTTGTGTTTTTCTTCAAAAATTCAACCCTACAAGCTGTTTATAATCTGCAACAGCCAACATGTTGGAAATATCTCCAGTGAAAAATAAAGGTAAAGAGATACAGTATAAATAACAGAGTTTGCAGTGTTACTGGTGAATATGTGTGTGAGTGTATATCTGCGTGTGTGTTTTGTGTGGGGGGTGAAGTGCCCCATAGCTCCATAAATTACAAGAGCATTGTTTCATTCAAATTATTCAAATCTATTTTGCCTTTTGTTTAAGGTGTTTTAAGAGGAAGTCATATTTAAAGCTCCTGGCTTATAGTCTCTCCTGCACACTGTTTCTTTTTGATTTCTAATTTTTTCCTTGTTTAATGTGCAAATGAAATAATGGAATGAATAAACAATGAGAAACAATGTTCAGCATTTTGCCATTTTTCCTCCGTCTCAAAAACGTAGCAATAGCATTTTTCACTCATCACCAGTGTAAAAGAGACTTTTCTGTTTGGAGTACTGCAGGCAGTCCCTGAAATCAGAAGTGAAGAGAATGACCGTGACTGCAAGAAGCAAACATTCAAATCCCAGGGAAGACGTATGTATTGTGAAGCAGAATAATCCCAATAACCCCAGTCACACAGAAGCACGGGAAACAAAGAGAAAAATCCTGCCTCCTCTGTCACTCCTGAGATAGGTTTATTATTCAAGCAATGGCAAACTTTGATAAACAACTTCACCAAACCTTTGGGTAATTCTCTGTAATATTCAGAGTACAATCAGGGGGGAAAGAAAGTCTTAAGGTAATGAAGAAATGTGCCACCACTGCGCCACTTGGAGAAAAAAAAAAGACCTGCTGGAAAAAAAATGTTTCAATTATAATTAAGTGGGATAAACTTTATTAGAAAGACTGAAACTAAAATATCTCCTAATGCATGCTGGGATTAAGCAGGTCAGAGCGAGCAGGCAGGAAAAATTAAACTCTAAAGGCTTTTTATCACCATATTTCAGGAACCAAGGGTGTAAAATGTTCTAATTTGGGATACATTAAAAGCCATAAAGGTCTTTCAAAAAGATTAATGGTACTTTGCTTGGATTTAAGATAAGGGCTTCGGCTGGCTGCAAGTACTGGGCTCTGGCTGGGCCCTCAAGGCATTCATCTATACAGTCACTGGAAGATTTGTGAAAGCGTCTGCACAGCCTGAAGCATACATACTATGACAGTTCTCCAGTTCTTTGCCATTTTATAGGTTTTAAATTCCTCAAATCATGTTTTCTCCTCTTAAAGAGAGTTATAACGGGTGATTGCTCATACATTCGCAGTAGATTTGTGAGCAGATAAAACCACACTAGGGTTTTCCCTGCTCCTTGTTGGAGTGGTGCAGGTACTAAATGCTTTTGAGTGTGTGCGATGCACGCAGAGATTATAAACCAGACCTTTATTAAATTGTTGACAAATCTGAGAACAGCTCGTGCTCTCTGTGTTTGCATTCTGGGTGCAAATCAAATGAAACTGCATGATGCTAAATGGTTTCATTTGGAGATTTACAGACAGAGATTTTTCTTTTTCTCGACACCAGGATTACCCACATTACCCTGCTCTCCTGTGGGGTTGCATTTGAAATGCAAAAGGTCTTGAAAACACGCCTTCCCAAACATTCCAAAAGCAAAATTAAAACCCACTTCCATGCCCCTCATTTCCCTCTCTTTTAAAATCACAACATAGCATTTACTATATTTAAAGCATTAAAGGTCTTTAATTTTTTTTCCTTTTTTTTTTATCAGTTTAGTCTACAATCCCTGATTGTCTTTACTGGGGCTCAACATTAATGTCAACCAAGTTACCTAGGAGACAGAACAGATCAAAGAGACAAAAAAAAAAAGCTCAAATGTCTGATTAATCAAGCCTGCAAACAGCTTATTTCTTTTAGCCTGCATGCAAGTATGAAAATGAGATTCCGAGAGCAGTACATTGTGCAGATTTGTTCATTCTTATCTGAACAAAGCCAGCGGCAGCTTATTTCATGGATCACTGGCACTGTCAGCGCTGTGGCGCCGAGCAGGTGACGGCTCCTCTTTCTGCAGCGAGAACAAAATTAGCAAAAAGTCGGCACAAATTAGCCTCTCATATTTTCAGTAATATGACATTATTTTTCATTTACTTTTTTGATCCACTTTTCAGGATTTTTCCCCCTCCCCTTGCGTGCATCTTAGTGCCAAATCCTTTCACATCAGAGGCTGGTGAAAAATAAGAATGAAAGTACAAAGCTGGAATAAAAGCAGGCGACAGGAAACCTCCTGCATTTTTTGTTTATGTGGCTGCTAAAAGGCAATTCTTCCCACTCCATCATATATTAATCACATATTAATATACAATTAAGTGTCCATCACAGCCATGTTTCTGTGCCTTGTGTCTCTTTCTTGTGTGGCCTGGGCACAGCCCTGTTAAAAACAAGGTTTATTCAGAGGATTAATACTCTGACCTTTGGAAGATTTGAGGGCAAAAAAAATCATCATGCACAATGCTGGCACGGCAGCAGCAGCAGCTTAAGGCCACTAGGAGGGTTAAGTCAATAGTACCGTTTTCTGTTCATTCATGTTTGGGTCGTCATGGAGATACAAGTGGAGACCCAAACATGGGGCCTCAATCCAAAAAAAGAAAAAGAAAACTGCATTGCTGCTGCATAAGCCATAGATAACATAAACCAAGTCTATCTTAAGAACAGTTTCACACTCTGTTTTCATTTGTGCGTTTGTTCGATTGCATCATTTCTGAGGTGTTTGATAAATCAAAGAAGCATTAGGAAGCCTTGATGAGCAGTGCAGGGTTTGCAATAACACTGTGGCAATTAAACAGCAAGTGCAAAAAGACAATAGCTGAATGAAAGATGAGAAAAATACATCTCCATGTGGATAAAGTGTTAAAGCTCCTATTAACAATAAGAAATAAATGATGGCTTTAAGGAAAAAATGGCCTTAAACCCATTCATAAATTTCCTATCCAGGAAGCCTCTTCCAATTAAAACGTGTGAGAGGTGGATTAACAAGGGCTATATGGCTTTGCCTCACTAAATCACCTCCCCGAGCTGCTCTGCTGCATTTGACGTGTAAACGATTAATGACCAGCCTAATTCCCTTATCACACTACCTTAATGCCTAAATAATGTGGCCTTAGTCAACTTTGGAAAGCAGGGCTATATAAGAAAGGAATGAATATCAGATTAGGCAGCTCGTGTGTTATTTCAGCATAATTTCTTAGAACTGAGGCGGAGGGGGAAGAAAAATGTGTTGCAAAGCCTCAGTGTTGCAGCAACATGGGGAAGGTCAAAAGATCAAGAGGTCAATCAATACCATCCATATCGCATTAAAAAGGAAGGAATACAAAGTGTCATTCAGTTAGTTCATTTTGACATTTCGAAAAGTAAAGTAATAGACTGGAGTAAACACAGAGAATGCAAATCAACCAGAATTTCACATCTTGCATAAGACAATAGATAGAAGTGATAGAGCATCACTTGGTGTGAACATACAGACCTTAAGGGTTCAAAAATCTTAATCTTAATCTATTAATATCAAAATTGTTGCTGATCGTAGTGGCGGAGGAAACATTAAGAGTCTTTACTTAAGTCAAAGTAGCAAAACCACACTGTTACAAGTAAAAGTCCTGCATTGAAAATGTTATTTAACTAAACATACATACAAGTATTATTAGCAAATTATAGTTATAGTAAAGAATCAAAAGTACTCAATGCATAAAAATGGCCCCTGTGAGTGTCATACTATTATATATTGTATCATTAGATTTACGAGTATTGACGATAATCATAATATTTAAAAATGAAATATTGATATTGTGTTAATAATACACATATGATAATATTGTGTAAATAATCAGCGACTCTTAAATAATTTCCGTTTCTTTCCGTTCTCGCTTTGTCATAGTAGGTGGAAGTAATGCACCTTAACGCTGGTTGCCACCCACCATAAAACTGGTTTTTAGCTAGTTTTTAGCTAGCTAACTTTTTTCAGATTTTCTATAGATATTGTGATAATATAATAATCGTGAATTCTTTTGGCAATGATAATCGTGTAGTGAAAATCTGATATCGTGACAGCCCTAATTAGATTATTCTTCCTGATGCATGATTGTGTAAGCAGCATTTTAGTGTTGGTTTACGTGGAGCTCATTTTTAACTATTTTATATAGGGTTAAAACTAATGATTATTTTTATTACTGATTAATCCACAAATTGTTTTCTTGATTAATTGTTTGCTCTGTAAATGTCAAATTGTGAGAAAGCCCATTTCAATTCCCCAGAGCCAAAAGTGGCTTCTTTTAATTGCTTGTTTTGTCCAACCAATAGTCCAACCCCAACATTATTCAGTTTACTGTAATTTAAGACAAAGAAAAGGAGCAAATCAAAATTTCTGAGAAATTGCTATATTCCCACACTGTTTCTCTCAAAAGTTTATCAGTCTTTCATGGGGCAGCCTCATAAGAGCGTTTTGTAATCTTGCCTCCTCTTTGACAAACAGAATTACATGGCAAGCAAAAAGAAAGCCACTCCGGGGAAGGCACAGTAGAACAGCCATGCCTGTTTTTCTCTTCTAGTAATCTGATGCTAGATACACATGACATGTCATCTTTAGGGAGTAGACAAAAAAAAAAAAAAGAAAATCTCTGAAAGTTCGCCTGCGTTGTGCACATTCCATTATCTTGCCTCTTCTGAGTAGGGTAGGCTTATTAGCAAGCTTTGAACTCACACTTACAATAATATGCCATCAACAGTTTTATAAGCTAATTAGAAAAAAACAGTTTAATTAATGAGTGACTGGCAATAAAATGGCAATCATGAAAAAAGAAACCGAGGGTGCTAAGCTTCCACTACCACCAATTAAGGCCTAATTACAAACAAATTATATATGTGTTTTGCTGTGGGCTTTAATTTTAAAAAATGGCTTTAATTAAAAGAGAAAACATGCTAATTAATTAAACAGCACACAAATCTACATTGAAAAGTATGCTTTGTCTATCAAGTAATTAATGAAATACAATAATCCAAATGAGATTCCCAGGCATTTGATAAAAGCTTAGTACCCATTTCAAAATTAATGGGCGAAAATTTAATGTGAGTCATCCAGAGATACAATAAAAGTTCATTCAGTGATAAATTGCTTATGCTGAAGGAAAAATTAACAAAGAGGAGAGTTTCCCTAAACTCTCCGCGAGGTGGCCTGGGGGGGCTAGCAGGGGAGACAGAGTCAGCCTCCTACTCTGATGTGGGGCGGGGAAAGTCAGAATCTGATAAAGCCCACTTTCCACAAAAGCGCTGCTCATTAATTTTTTGATTACAAACACGGGGCATGGCAGGGAGAAGGTGGTGAGAAGAAAAAAGGTGTTAAATAACATGAATATCATGAAACACTCTTAGTTCAGCCCTTTGTTTCAACTAAGCCACCATGTCTCCTCCGACAAAATGCTTCGCCACCTTTGTTTCACAGCATTTAAGCGAGGCTTTCCAAAGGGTAGATTTCAAGGACAGTGGGGCTTTTCCTTTCAGCTGCTGCTTCTATTGAAATTCGAGCTGGAACATAATGAGGGATATTATAACCATCCGCAGGTTCAAACATTACAGAAACCATAAATGGCTCGAGTTAATACATATTCATATGGTTAATTATTGTATATTAAGTGATCCAACTATTAGGAGGGAACACTTTGACAAAAATTTAGTTGAGCCAGAGGAATTCAGGCAATCAGCTAACGATCCAACACAGCACAGGCACTGACAGACCAGTAATAGTATGCACAGCATTAATGCAGTATGATTCTATACAGAAATATACTATTTAGTCACCATTTCTTTCTGCGAAAAATGGCAGAAACAACTGGGTAAGAGACAAAAAATGTCTTCCTGCCTATTACGATCTGACAGACAAACATTGTGTTCCTCAGAAATGATGACTGACATTGTCAAGACTTCTCACCACAAAGTTTTTTGAGTCAGAGTTTGCAGAGAAAAATAAAACTCATGTAAGATGTTGCTGTGCTGAAGTGTAAGCCAGACATCTTAAACAGGTTTCTCTGAGTAGGTGCTTATGACATTTATACAGTACGTGCCAATTCAAAAAACATGTTATAATGACAAATTCACAGTTCATGTAAACATATGCAAACCAATATGCTGCATTTTCACAGCACTTTGGACAGAAGTGGACATTATAGGCCCCAGTGTATATTAACTTTATTTCCCTTCAGTGTGTTCTTGTATCTCAATAGTGAATGCATCACTACAATTACATACAAAGAGAGTAGTGTTCTTAAGTCAGTCAGTCATTTTGTTCTGTTGTATGTAAATGTAATAACCAGGTTACATTAAGCTTCTACTCTTTTAGAAACTTGACCAGTATGTCTGCTTTTGTTTAGTTTACTGTAGCTGTGTATGATGTGTGGCATCACAACATTTTATCCCATTCACTTTTAGTTTTCACCATGTATGCAAACTATTACCTGCATGCATGATGAGATAGCAATCTAATTATGGGGTCCAAAAGTGTAGTAGAAGAAGAGGTAAACTGTTTCATTCATAACACCTGTGAAAACTACTGGACTGGATATTAAAGGTTAGTGTAAACAGTTGAATGAATGAACCTGAATGAGACCTGAACTGGATTACAGCTAGTGACTGGGTTATTGGATAAAAATGTGAAACTTGAATTAATCTGGATAAAGGTCCATTTCTAACTGACTTGAGTCTGCTGTGGGAAGGACTGCACAGGCACGGTTGACACTTTGTAGCATTTACACCTCCAACTAGATAAGAAAGTGATCCTTATATTATAAAACGGTTTGATCAGTTCAACACCAGGTATGTCTGAAATATACTGATCCTACTGATCCTCCATAGTGCCTACCTCTTATTTTCTGTACAGACTGAAAAGAAAAACTGCCTTTTAGAACATACAGTGGTGTGAAAAAGTGTTTGCCCCCTTCCTGATTTCTTATTTTTTTGCATGTTTGTCACACTTAAATGTTTCAGATCATCAAACTAATTTAAATATTAGTCAAAGATAACACAAGTAAACACAAAATGCAGTTTTTAAATGAAGGTTGTTATTATTAAGGGAAAACAAAATCCAAACCTACATGGCCCTGTGTGAAAAAGTCATTGCCCCCTAAACCTAATAACTGGTTGGGCCACCCTTAGCAGCAACAACTGCAATCAAAATTAGTCTTTTACAGCGCTGTGGAGGAATTTTGGCCCACTCATCTTTGTAGAATTGTTGTAACACATTGCCACATTGCAGGGTTTTCGAGTATGCTTTAAAACTGCCTTTTTAAGGTCATGCCACAGCATTTCAATAGGATTCAGGTCAGGACTTTGACTAGGCCACTACTGATCGCAGTTGTTGCTGCATTAAAAACTGCATTTTGTGTTTACTTGTGTTATCTTTGACTAATATTTAAATTTGTTTGATGATCTCAAAAATTTAAGTGTGACAAACATGCAAAAAAAATAAGAAATAAGGAGGGAAGTATGCTGTATATGCTTCTTTGTGTGTGGTGCCATTTGCAGGCCTGCTCCTTTCCTGTTGGTTCAGGAGAGGCCAGAAGCCATGCAACTACTTTTTAGTTTTCATATTCTTTAGCTCCTGGAAGTCATGAAATGGACTTGACACCCCCTATTGTGAGAGCCTAAGAGAGTTTCTGTTTTGAAGTGGTAATGCCACTCTAATAGCTGTGATGAGTGCTATGGGGGAACTGTAAGCTCTAACATGGTGTGACAGTCTTTTGTGGTGAAATATACCCACTTACTATATATAACGTACAGCTCCTGACTATATCAAAAGACCTCAGTGGCTTTGTTTTATAAAGAGAAAAAAGAGCGAGGGAGTAATTATTTGTTGCGAGGATGATGTTGTTTGAAATACTACACCTTAACGCTGGTTGCCACCCACCATAAAACTAGCTTTTAGTTTGTAGATATGAATGGAATCATATATCTAGGAGCAGTCACATGTGGAGTTCCACAAGGATCAATCTTAGGACCCTTACTCTTCCTAATTTATGTAAATTATATGATTAAATGATATTAAATCTTCAGTTGATTGTGAGTGTTTTCTGTATGCTGACGAATTGGTTTTGTTAGTTCAAAATGTGTCTGTGACTGTCAAAATTGAGTACATTTCATTATGAGTAAGTAAGTAAGATTGCCAATGGGGTTCAGTATTTAACAGCAAGTCATGTGTGCAAATGCCTAAATGGCCTGGCACCCATAAATGACTATAAATCCCATAAATGACTATTTATGGGAGTTTGATAGTAAAAATTCAGCCATAACGTATAGATATTTTTCTTTTGAATCTAAATCCTAAAGTTTGGAACAGTTTAGCGGATAACATGAGAAACCCGGAATCTATTACAGTTTTTAAAAACTTTTGGTGTTGTAAAAATAGGAAGAAGAGATATGTACTTGTGTCTTATGTGTACGTTGTTTATAACAGAATGAAACCAAACCAAACCAACTGGAAACAATACATTACAAATTTTCCTGTAGGTCACACTACACTTTAGATGACATAGGAAGCCCCACTGTGCTTTGTAGTACTGATGAGTTATCAGCTTTTTGCACTGGCTCATTTACCAGGAACAGCTGCAAAATCAATCTGTCAAATATGAACTGCTGGAGCCATTTATACTATACAGTATGTCAGTCACTCCACGTTATGCTAATCACTGAATAAATTAGCCCATATGCAACTTGCAGCAGTGTAAAATAATGTGCAGTAATCAAAGGATGGAAACCTAGTCTTCTTAATTTGAGGACTTGCACCTTTTAATCTACTGAACTACGACTACTTTAGAGGCGAGAAGCTTTTAACATTATTTTGTGTCTTTTAGGGCTTGTGAAAAGAAATCTAAACATGCTGAGAAGGATCAACAGACATCTTTATGAAAAAAGAAACCCTATCTGCACAGTTTAAAGGAATACATTAGGGAGCTTTGTCTAAGCAATGTCGACATAAATAATATTTTGTTACTTAAAAGGGGATGTGATTTCTTTGCGCCATCTTTGTGGGCGTTAATACGTTCACTTAAAAACAGAGCATGTCTTCATGAATTCACCTAAAACAAAGCCTTACAGCCTTAGGAAATATTTAAAAACTGTAATGAGAATAAAAAACCTCAACCTGCAATATCCGAGCAGCAAGTCTCAGAAGTTTGACAGATGAAAGAACACATATCTCAGAATTTGTAAGGAGCCTTCAAAACAGGTTTTTACCAAATTGTTTTAATGTTCAGATTAAAAGAAGAAAGTAGAGCAAATGGAAATCATTAATTGATTTGAGGGAGCTCACAACAGCAGAAACAAACATTTTCGTCTTATAAAAGGGGGGATTCTGACAGCAAGCTCTCTATCTTCCTTCCATTTCCCTTTGCTTTGAGGAGATAAGTGGGAAACCGTTAGATTGAGGATGAAAATACACTGAAACATTGTCATCCAACATGTACCAGCGTTTTCTTTACAAAACAATGCCTAGAGGGACAAACAGGCCTCCTTAGTTCCTCATAGCTGTCAGAATGCTTTTGCATTTTTTGCGAAGAAAACCTGTTCCTATTCTTCCAGTGAAAAGCCTGCCACAATCATGTCTTGGTGTTATGACCGTAAACAAATTAAACATCTAAGCCATTCCGTACCAAATGAGACACTCAATTATAACCTTGAAATTGATTCTGGCCACAGTGGGGATTATTGATCCTCTAAATGTTTGTCACAGTCCTCCTGTCAAAAATGAACAGGAGCGCTGTAAACAAACATGTTGGTCTTAATGCTATCTGCATTACAGGCTGCATCGTTTAAGATATAATATAATCCTTTCTAACTGATTCTGAATCGCTCAAACTTTTTGGCTTTTAGCTGCCACTCCTCTTCATTTTTCCCATATATTCAGCACTGCCTTTCTTTGTATTCAAAAGTGAATGATAAAGAACTTTACATCACCTGGGTTTTGGGGATTTCAAAATGGTCAATTCACTATACTCTCGTGAAACTAAACAATGAGTTGTGGCTGCCAGACTGCTGTCACGTCCCATCACGGTTCTGGCAAGACACGAGGCAGGTGCCAGGGAGGCGAGAACCTCGGCTCAGGCTAAAAACCAATCCACCAGCGCTCTAAGAGGCTTTCAGCGCAGGTGCCACTCACAAGAGCTTTCATTTAACTCCACCATATTTGACCACTCTGCTAGCAGTTAAGATGGGAATATGAAAGGGCTCTGAAGGCAGACTAATGTCTATTACACACTGGAGATACCGGAGCCACGCATGTAATGGCGATTCACTGAATAGTACAACTGCTTTTTTTCATTTTTAAACACAGACCCTTGTTTTTGGAGCCTTCTTATTCATTCAAGAGGGTGAGGTTTTCCAGGAAAAGATTTACTGAGAATATAAAACTTTTTTTTCCTTTTTTTTTTTAAATAGCAGGAATAAAATGTGATGCAAACACACATTCTGTACTCCTGTTTACAGTTTGTGGTGTCATTTCCTGCTGAAAATCATCTTTTTGGCTGACACATCTATTTGGGCTCCCTGGTTCTGGAAGAAAATATCCCATTAATTTTTCCCATTGAAAATATGACGTGATTTGAGCACTTTTACGGCTTGGATGGGCTTGAAACCCACCTGGTTTAATCATCAGTACAAAAGTCAAAAACTATGTCTGAAATATCTGGTTCTTTGATAAGAAGTCAAAGGTACATAAGCACCTGGACATAAAAAATATTTAGTGACATGAGTGTGGTATTTATTTTCTCATCTAACTCTCTGACTTCCAGAAACTAAAGAATATGATAAATAAAAAGTAGTCGCATGCTACTGGCCTATTAGAGTGGCATTACCACTTCAAAACAGAAACTCTCTTAGGCTGTCACAATAGGGGGTGTCAAGTCCATTTCATGACTTCCAGGAGCTAAAGAATATGAAAACTAAAACGTATTTGCATGGCTTCTGGCATCTCCTGAACCAACAGGAAAGAAGCAGGCCTGCAAATGGCAACACACACAAAGAAGCATATATGTTCTAAAAGGCAGTTTTTCTTTTTAGTCTATACAGTAGAGAGAGAGAGAGCTAGGCACTATGGAGGATCAGTATATTTCAGACATACCTGGTGTTGAACTGATTAGACAGGTTTAATATAAGGATCACTTTCTTATCTAGTTGGTGGTGTAAACTATTCTTTTAAATCAATTAAATTTTGATTCTGGGTCAATTCATCAACTGTAGCACTGTGTTTTGTTCACAACAACGAAACATTTTGAATTCGCTACAACTCTCTTCTTCTTCACTCTTCTCCATAGCATCGGCGACAGAGGCTTATGGGTATTGTAGTATTTAGAGCTGTCCGCCATGCTAAATTAACGGACAAAATAGGATTTCTTGGAAACTGAGTTTACCATAACATAAACCTATAGTATAGGATTAGTACATTATACAGGAAACTCCCGTTGAGAAAATTTGGGGATATTATTAGAATTAAAATTTGCAATGGCAATTCAGAGTAGAAAAAAATATTTTCTGACCCAGCAGCCCTGCCTTCTTTGTAACTCAATGCTGACAATGAAATCTGAGCCCACAGTGATATACATGTTTGTGTTGCTACTATTACAAATTAGCTTATGGGATGCTATATGCAACATGCATCATGAAACAAAGAAGTTTAACTTTGATGCTCAACGTAGAGCAATTCTCCCAGTGGAGAAGTAACACGGCAGCTGTATGTCTTTTTAACCACAATTATATGTGTGTGTGGGCTACATTTTATGCTAAATTGGTTTCAAACCACTTGATCCTTGATGCCTGCCAAGGCGGTTAGTTACAAAACTTCAGGCACTGCATTTAGGGACATGTACACTTCAAAGGTATGAAACTCTTACCTGGAGAATGATTTAACAGTTGGCTTGAAAGCAATGTACCCTTCATTAAAAAGCAGAGCCAAAAGTCCTTTAGACACTGCAGCACTTCAAAACTAAGGGGAGGGCTTTCCATTAACTCAATGGAAAAGGGCTGCAGGACTGAATGGTGGGTGTCTGCGTGTGTTTTTGTTCCTCTATGTCTTTGCAGCAGAAATGGCCACGGATCCATTAGCCTGATTTGTCACAGCAGGAGCACCCCAAAGATCTCTTATCAGCACAACGTACCTCTCGAGTGGCGAGTCTGTCGCTCATCTCCTCCGCCTTTGCAATGTCCCCTTCAGCTATGGCCCTCTCTATGCTCTTTTCTAGGCCGGACTGCAGAAGAGAGGAAAAAAATTCTGATTTCTTTTTTTTTTTTTTTGAAATAGGGGTAGAGAGAAAAAAAAATCAAAGAGTAACTTCTAAAGTCCCCAGGGCCTTATTTTTAATATGATTGCCATTACTACAAATATGTAGATTTCCCTTCACAAATGAAAACCTTTTTGATTGGATATTAGTGGGGAAATCTTAGAAATGCTACAGGAGATTACCAAACATAAATGTGACTCTTTAATTACACATTTCCATTACAGGCCTAAGCAGAGAAGGGTGCAGAGAAGCCCCTGGTTATTGATGGCAAGGCAGTTTTGCTGTGATGAGCCTATCTGAGGAAGCGGAGCACCAGATTTCTTCAGCCCCCAAAATTTCATCATGCAAAAAAAAAAAAAAAAAAAAAAAAAAAAAAAAAACACTGAAAGAGGCTGTAATTATTAATGTGTCTCCTCTGATGTATTGTTTGAGGATCTTGACTCAATTGTAAAAGTATAGGGACAATACCATCAGGCTTAAAAACACAGAATTAGTAAAACAATTTTCTCTGTAACTCTAGTTGCTTGGTCTTGAATTTACTTTATATAGTTTATTATTCTACATATAAACTGAAGCTGACACTGATACAGCCTAACTTGTGATCTCAATTATCGTCTATTGTATCACACAAACAAAACTGAAAGTGACAGACCATCATCCTTTGTGACATGAAATGTGTTTTTGGGCTTGTTGAAGAAATGCTGTTACCAGATGAATTAATCACATCGGGCTGCTATGACAGCTTTTTCCTCAAATGTGACATGGCAGAAATAAAAAAAAATATATATATTAATTACAAGGAACTGCATTCAAGTGATGAAGGAGCCCCTCATTATGTTGATGTGACAAGTTCTGTTTCATTCAGCATGTTAATCATTTCTTTTTTACTTTCATAGTTGCCCTATTCAAAATGAGGCTAAAATCAGCAAAAACTCAATTTTATGCTGCTCTGAGATAAATTAAGCACAAAATACTCCAAAATAATCATTAAAAGGATTTCAAATTGAAATGAGAGTTCCCATTCACTGGGTCAGCTATAATGTTCATCAAGCTTGCAAATATTTTGCTTCATAGGCAATTTGCAAGCCTTTGCATAAAATGTTCATTCATCTGTAAGTGCAGAAATGTATCTGAATGAAAGAAAGTCAAGTTACAATTTCTTCAATGATGAATTGCACAGCAGAGGTTCATGCCCATTTATTATCCAAACATTAATTTAATTTTAACATTTTATTTTAATTTAATGTTCTAGCTGCAATCACAGAGGCTGTATCAGGTACTCTAACCCTCTCTTCTTTTGTCAAGCAAAATTTAAATTTTCTTGTAGAAGAAAACCCTACATTTGACTTTAATCTCAACCGCACAAGAAAGGAGATTCATCCTAATCTTATCACTAAATGTAGCCAAACATAATCCTCAATATTCATCTCAGTGTCAGGCTGAGGTACCATAAAGATTCTTCTAATCCATATGTCATATCGCATAAAACAATGAGGGGATACAGTGGCACTGAAACACAAAGGATGGGAAGGTGTTACTAACAGCTACGACTGACACAGTATTAAACCTCAGCAGATAAGTTGGAAGGCAGGAGTCTTTGTTACCTTCGGAGGGGGTTTGGAACATGCAGGGGGGTGAAATCGATCATTTACACCAAAATACTGCTTAAGCTCATCCCAGTGCTTCTCCAGCTCCTCCTGACGCTCTCTGCTGACAGAGAAAATGTGTGTGAATGTTCATTACATGTAGACCAGCACTTTGAAAAGGCAGACTATCACTGTGCGTCCGACAACTGGACTCTATTTCAATCACTATGCTGAAATCAGATCCATGTGTCTAGATGAGTGTCTATCATGCAGCGTGGTAACATCATTAGCACTGGTAAAATATATATGGTATAATGTTTGCACATTCTGTCTCGTCAGACTTCCCTCAGCACAATACAGCTATGATGCTACACTGGTTGAACAAAACTTGCTGGCATATAGATGATTTAGCAAAAAAATTCCTTAACTATAAAGTATCCCTGTTTCTTGCATGTTTACTACAAATGACATACAGTATACTGCCATTTTCCTAACCATACATAGTTTTTTTTCTATCTTACGGGCAGCCCTTGGATTCTATTCCTGTCAATATGGTATGAGGATCAGCTTGCAGACTTGTAACTTGTCTGTGTTAGATAGTCCGTTTTTTGTTAAAGAATGTTATCATTGCGTGATAGTGCCGTTGGAAATTGGTGTGAATACCGGCATCTGAGATTTCGGAGTTGGCTGCATTCACAAGCTTTTTATTTTGGCTGTCCACACTTTCAGCTACACATGTGCCACAGTTGCATGGGAAGAATTACATTAATCTTTTGTTGCATAAGCTAATTTCCCTGGCTGGACATTATAATTTGGTACCTTGTCTCTGTAGGTTCCTCACTTTCTGTTCCTGTTGAATGACATAACAAACACATTTAAAGGTTTGTAGGATGCTTTGATACAAATTAGCATCATATAAACAGAAGTCTTCAAGTATAACAGGTGTGCCAATAAGGTGTTGTGTTATATACAGTATTAAGAGGGTGGCGTAAAGTTCTAATATTGTTAAGAGTGACTTTTATTTCTTTTTTTGCTCTCCTCTCCTCCTAAAGACTGATTTAACATTAACATACAGTATAAAGCATAACATTTGCATTGTATTATCACTGCCACCTTTCTTGTGTCTTCTTCTTTTTCTTCTTCTGGGGACCTTCATTGTCTTCATTTCGTCATTCTTCTTCCGTAGATCCTGGAATTTCTTGAACACACACACACAAACTGAATTCACAAGAGCACCACAACCCTTGACCTACCTCTGCTGTACACATATCATGCTATGAAACACACACAGTCCAACAGGGCCCCAAAAACCTAACATTAATCACATGTTATCTCAAGTTCAAGCAGGGCTGGGGATTCAATAGAAATCGTAACGTTAAATGTCAATATGTGTTTTCTTTACACCACCTACAGCTAGCTTGTACTTCACAGATTGAACGCTAAGTTTAGCTCAAGCCATACCAAATCAACATACTTGCCACATTTCCTGGGATATACCAGGCAGACTGCATATCGGGGAATCACTGTCTGCGTCAATGGCAGCGTGAGTCGACTGTGCCTCCACAACTGAGTCTGTGTTTTCCCCGGCAGATCTCAACTTTTCAGCGGAGCTCTCACACTTCTCACCCTCCCTCTTCTCCTCAACATCATCGTCCTGCTCATCCTCCTCGTCATCTGGACTGAGGTCGTCTTCGGTTAAACCTTTGGGCAGGAGTCCGCTGTACATTCCAAGTCAGTAGTTTATAGTCAGATTATACGGTAATTTATCATTTCACTAGACTAAAAACGGTCAGAAATCGGTAAATTATAGATTTTGATAACAGTTGCTGGAGCTTGCGCTCATTTCCGGGTAAACATTGTGACGTTTGCTGTAGGAAAGCACCGATTGGCTCAAGGCCGTTGAGCACATTATCCAATCAGAATTGTACTTACAAAGGCTGAGCAGCGGCGCAAGAGGACGACACCAAAGCGAGAAAAGCGTTTAACAGTTAAGAGTTTAATGTTTTTTTGTTTTTTATTGAGTAAACTTATCTGTTATAGTGACATTTGCAGCCCAGAATGTACACATGAAATACATTTAAAGAGTTATAGCAGTCTAAGCTAGTCTTAGCAGTAAAGTCAAGAGCAGGCTGTTGTTGAGCATTTCTAATTGAGGTGAACCAGGCTACTGACAGGTCCGTGAATTACCAAGAATCATTCAAATGTTAACCTGTATTTGTGTCATGTTCTCGGCGAGATAAGCTTCCTTCTATGACCAGTGGTTCGCAATTTGCTCAAAGTGCTTTGGGCATTACATTATTATTATTAGAATGATTAGCATGCAAATCTTGTATAGCCCCTGGCACTGGCACAGGCACATCTACCCTTAAATTGCTCTTTCACACCCATTCACATTAGGCTTTCTTTTGGTGGCATCTTATTGCAAAGCCAATAATCTGCATAAATTATAGCCTGTATTTTGTGTGCCATAAGAATGTAGAATAAAGAGACCTATAACACCAATGTATATATAAAAAGGTCAATAGCCAGGCTCATGTAGGCTGAACACTGTAGGCTATTTGGAAAGGAAAGAAGTTTCTGGAAGAAATTATTTCAGGTAAACCAGCAGTGTGGTTTAGGACTGGCTGGGAATTGTGTGAAATTATTTTATACTGGTTCGATACTGATAGCCTACCTGATTTCGGTGCCGCCACCAAAACAATACTTTTTTGGATAACTTTCTGTTTTTTGATGACATTTAACAAAAGAGGCCAAACTCCACAAATGTTAGCTATACATAAACTTGCCTGAATAAAATACAGTCTAAAATTGGCAAAATTATGATTTGAAGCAGATGGTGCTGAAACAACTGCCCAATTGCAAGATTAATCCATGGAAAGAAAATTAATTGACAACAGTTTTGATGACTGAGTAATCATGTAGTTCAGTAAAAATGTCAAACATTCTTCCAGCTTCTCAAGTGTTAGTATTTGCTTCTTTTCTCTGCTTTCATTGTAAATGAAAAAATACACAGAATTCATTTTAAATTCTCTTTGGGTTTTGGACTGGTAGTCAGACAAGAGACCTCATTTTGGGCTCTGAGAACTTGTGATTGACACATTATTTGACATTTTATAGACTAGACGATTAATTGATTAATTGAAAAGATAATTGGCAGGTTAAACGATAATGAAAATAATATTAAGTTGCAGCCCTAAAATCAGAAACTGTTAAAGAAGAAGAAAACAAGACCACGAATCGGACCAGACATTTGATGCCAGCTTTTGATTCTCAGTGCTACAGACACACTTTGGTCGCTAACAAAAAAGTATTGAGGTTTGATACCCAGCCCTGTCTTGTGGCCCAAATATAAAGAGAATAAACCTGGAGACCTTGGACTCTCCTTGACCTTCCTGTACCCTAAGAAGAGAGAATTACACAGTTCAGCTTTGCAAAATGCAGTGCATATTAAACTGGGCTGATAAGGCTTATGCTATATTGAATGTCATCTTGAACATGTAAAATCTCTATTTCATCCTCCTCAAAATATGCAACCATTAACTGGTATCACTCACTCAGCATTATCGTGACTTTAATTACTTGTGTGACATGTTGATGAGCACGGCAGCGTCTGAAGGTAAATGAGAGTCACAAAGTCCTGTTAATACTAAACAATTTTAGCATTACAGGTCTGAATCATTTCCTTATTGATTACTAGACTTTGTGTTCTATTTCACACTTGAATTAATGTCTCTCAGCTTTCCCACCATCCATCTATGTGTCTCTCCCCCTCTCTCTGTGTCTCTCTCCCTGGCATGTGCTCCAGTTCATTATTTCCGTCATTTCTTGGTAATTTGGAGTTGGCTGTTTAAAACTTAGAGCCTCTTATTAAGTTTTGGCCATGGTGGATAAGAGACAGGACTGTAAGAGCACAGAGATAAACTAATCATCTTAAAACCCTAATTATTAGTATCTTACTGTGACAGACTGTTTTTGCGAGCCAGCCAAATTGAGCCTCAAATGAGGAAAGGCATATCTGTAGAAGTGGTAATAATTTTAAGTCATCTCGATCTGGCTTGGTGTGGCAGAATTCATTAGTGCAGATTAGCACTGTGTGTACAAAGTAAATGAGATATCTAATAGCAAACGTGGAGGTCCGGGCACTCTTAATTTCCTCCCCAGTATTAGGGATGATGCTAAGAGGTGATTATATATATTTTAACATTGACTTCTGCTATGTAGATTTGTCTGCTCCTTTACCAAGTGGTTACGCTAAACAGTGTCACTAAACTGTTGACTTCTCACCTTCCTCTGGATTCTAGCTGCAAAAAGGTGACGAGAATGAACCCCAAAATCAGATTAAACTGTGTTACTCTGATGCGGAGGCAAGCTGATTTTTTATTTTTTTTTTTCACGAGGATATGAAGGAAGTTAATTATGTGTGTAAGGAGAAGGTTGGGGGAAAATAATAAGATTACAAAGAATAATTTGCTGATATAATTACACCAAAATTGGGTACACACAATTGTAAAATACATGTATTGCTTGACCTGGGTTAGCCAGTGAAATAAATCCTCCTTCTATAGCCTTTGTTAATTTGTTTTTATCATCTCCAAGTGGTGTTTGTGCAGGCAGTTCAATTTGCATGTGTAATTCCACTGTGCAAATTGACAACAAGTAGATAATTCGAGGAAATAGGCTGGTTGCAGGCCCCTGCTATCTTCCCAAGCCTATTCATTTTGAGGAACCGCTGAGGCATGAAACTCATACATCAACTATTTCCTGACAACGCTTAGGCTTATTGTCCCCTAAAATGTCATTACAGCCATTATTTATGAAGCTAATTCATTTATTAAACCATATTTACTCTGACAGAATTTGTCACATTCTAGCCATATACTGAGCATTGCTTTTGAACAATGGCGTTCAATGAGTATGTGTGAACACGTACATCCTCACAAAGTTTTGAATCACCCCTATTTGTCACTCATAATAGTTGGAATATTGCGAAAAACGCCAGTAGTTCTGCATTTTATTGACTTTATTCATGGAAACTTTTCATGGCAAAAGCCTTTACCTTGTGTCACAGAAGTCCACTGAAAATAGTGACAATAACTTACATCCTTTTTTTGCATTTTTGTCCTAACAGAGCAGAGTTAACATGAACATAATCAGATGGATTGCAGCTATTTTAGTAGCGCTGATAAATCCCCCCCTCTGACAGCCTCCTTCCCAAATGAGTGTGCATTAGTCTCTTTTAACGCAGCGCAGTCAAACATCTGAAGCTAAAGAGTTCTCGCGTCGAGCCTCCTGGCCTGTTGCTGCTGACTTATGGATCTGTCAGTTTAGTGCAGCACACTTCATGACAGTGTGGATAATTTGCAATTGTGAGTGATGAAGTAACACATAGGGGGGTCATACATTTTAATGTTACATGTTCTCTCTGGATTATTCCGTCATACCATTCTCCTGCATCTCTTTCTTTGGACTTACCTGTCACCCAAAAGCACTTATCACAGCAGTGGCGATGAGTTGTGTTTGAACTGTTTTACAATATTGATTTGGAGGCATGACATTTTAATTAATACTGGGTGTTAGCTGTCATATAGGCAGCCAGCCTCATTGGTTAGAATATGAGACAGGCGAGGTGGGGGCAGTGAAGATAAGACTAAAGCACTTACTGTGAAAAGGCTGTAAAAAGGGATCAATGTGGAGGGAGAGAGACAGTCATGGGCTGAATTTAAGGTGGAAAAAACAGTAATATCTGTGCTCACTGTATTTCTGTCAAGGTCTATTCTCTGCCCGATAACACAAATCACTGAGACACAGCGTGCCTTCTGTCTTCCACAGGTTGCAGAGTACATCATGTTATTGGGAGTCTGTGTTGCTAGCGTGCTGAGAGACAACCAGGGGGGAAATTAGGAAACTTTGAAGCACTCCATTGAACAGCAATAAGCTTTTAGGGCTTAGCAAGCATAAACACATTAAACTGATGAGATTCATCAGCACTCTTCTGTCAAATCTATTGTGCCCACAGGCAGAGCTCAGCGGCAGCAAACTGCAGCGCTAGAGAAGGGTTTGAGACAAACCAGTGCTGTGTCCTCTGGATGTTTCCTGGTTTACCCAGACTCAGAGTAAGGTGATCTCTTAGCTGAAATATGAACCTCACTGTTTAATACTGATATACCATGTCAACTTTGGAGGCAGAAATGAACTGAACTGCCTGGAAATAGCAAGAGCTTTAGTACAGGGTCAAAACATTGGCTCCAAAAAATCAATGATAAAATTCATGATTGAGTTATCATCCCACCTTATCAAAGATCTATTTATTGTGAAAAATGATAGTAAAGGATATTCAAAAGTTAGAGTTATCAATTAACCTACACATGCATGTCTTTGGACGGTGGGAGGAAGCCGGAGAACCCGGAGAGAACCCACAATGTGTATGTTACATGCAGACTCCACCCAGAGAGATGGTGCGACGTTGGTCTGGTCCGGGAATCGAACCCACGATCTCCTTATTGGGAGGCAGGAGCTTTAGCTGCAGCAAATTGTCTACAGTATGTACAGGGTTGTGGTATAGAACACTGAAAGAAATACTGTATGAATAACAAGTTACTATACAGAGGTGGGTTAACGTGCATATATTGAGAGTATATTATGTAAAGTTTATACAGTCTGCTTCCTCCATATGGCAATAAAAGGATATTATGCACATGTTATGGCACAATGTGTATGTTACACATTGTATGATATGTATAGACAGTAAAATGCATGTTCAGTATTTGCTCTAACCTGCAAAAAATTGGTATTTTTACTTGACTAAATGACGGAAAGTCAGTTTTGGAATCAAATGCCTTTCAGTTGATTGTCTTACCAAATCATTGACCAATAATTTATGCACAATAGATGTGTTTATGGCCTGTGTGAAGCTGTGTTAAATCTATACGCAGCAGATTTAGCTAATTGTGGTTGTAGCTGAATGCATAATGCCAAAACCTTTAAAAAGGAGCACATAAGGCATTTGTTCATTTGCAGTTAGTTCACCATATTTGATGTTTAATTGGTGTAATCTCAGAGCTGCAAACCTGGAGGACTTTGCCCTGATAAAGTGATACATTTAAATTGAAATATTTCTTCTCAAAGGTAAGAAGGCCCTTCAACTTCATTTCACCAGTTATCTGTTGTCTCTTCCTTTCCAAATCATTATAGCCTCTTGCCTTTTGGATAGTTTCACAGAAGGCGACCAGATTGGCATGAAATTAGCTCAGTCTGAATCTTTATATGGTCCAATCAGATGAGCTGAGATTTAATCTTGGCTGGCCTGCCCTACCAGAGTCCGACCCCTCAGATGAAATGGACTACATATTCATAGGTTCACTTGCATGGTTGATTATAATAGCATAGAGGGAAGGTACAACCTTTCTTCTGTTTATCCTTGTTCCAATTTTCCTGTGTGAGAAGGAAGATTGAATATTGAATATGAATTCCCCTGACTGATTGAGCCAAAACCTAAGGACACACTGACATGGCAGTCATCTTTCACCAGTCCAAGTAAAACTATGAAGAACTCACATTTTCTTTTACACAACCACTCAGTCCATATTTTATCTCATCCCATGGCTCATTGTGTAATTTTTTTATATTCCCTTTCTATGATTTAGCAGTCTCCTGTATAATTCATACTGCAGACACTGTTGTATTTTGTAGCTAAATAGTGTGTGTGCCCTCATAGCTATTCATTACCTTGCCTGACATAAAATAATGCCTTGGAATAATGGGAAATATTACCTGATGAATTAATTAGAACGATAGCATCTTGGATAGGAGGTTTAAATGCCATCTTAAATTACATGCAGACATTAGAAAACTTTCAACTTGTCTCATTTGCATAAAAGGAGCAGCAAGTATGCATAAATACAAAGGCTTCCTTAGGAAAGATTGTCTAGGAAGCCGGATCAGTTTATTGCAGAAAGTATAAATCACACGGTAATGTAAAGAAAATAGATAAAATGCCCCACTTATGACTATGCTTGATGTGAAAGCATGATTTATTCTTACTATATATGAAATGGTTTCTGTTGTCACTTCCTGATAGGACAGCATAGGATTATTGGATGATTTTATTATACTAATATATAATTAAATTAAAAAAAACTATGTACTATTATACATATATATCAAAGGTTACACCCTATCAATTTAAAACTAAATTTGTTTTTACAATGAAGCTGTGGCAATTTTCCCATTATTTTATTTAAATGTCAGAAGTGATTGTCTCCTGCAATAGTTCAGCATTTTTAATTGACTTAATGGACAAAATGCCAATTGAAAAACAGGAAATTAAAGTGGTCAGTTCCCTGATAACAAATGCTCAGTTATACTGAATTGAAATACTGATGTAATTCATTGTTTTGTTTCATTATGTGCACTAGGCACCAGGGACTAATCATATAACATAACACAATACTAAAGCCTGTTGATGGCCATTACAGTGTTATGATTAAGACACAGCTGTACTAAGCAGGTAAACTACAGAGCAGCAGGATTATTATTAAGAAAAAAATCATAACAATAATGTGTAATTGCAATGCTTTATTGACGTTAAAGAATGCACAAAAAGATGAGATTACACGTCATGCTGTACTTTAAATACGTCCTCCTGGCCTCCATTTATCATAATACAATGACGGCTTTTTTTGGCAGCTATTCAGCCCAAGTTGTTCTCTTTTACTATAAGTTTCTAAAACCAACTGCTGATTTCTTTTAGATATATAATTTCTCCCCATGTGCTTCATTGTCATTGTCAGAATTTCTGGTATGCCACGTATCTATTTGCAGTGCGATGAAAAAAAAAATCTATTTTTCCTCCTTCACATAAGAGCCCACTGCTAATTAAGCTCATGTGCACCTACAGTAAGTTCACAGGTAAGCTCTCCATCACGGCATCATGGCACAGGAGGAGGGAAAAAAGCCCCCATATTGTGGAAAGCTCCTTCTCCTTAGAGAAAGAGAGGGGGAGAGAAAGTGGGAGAAGGAATGCCTTGCCTTCCTCATTACACTGCTGTCATTTACTCTTCATCCCCCGTACTCTTTAGTGGCATTAAGACGGGATGTAAATTTGACAGTTAACGCTGTTAGAAAATGGCTAGTTCAAGAAGGGCAGGAATTAGAGATGGGCATTAGACGCTGATAAGCTCCTTTCCTCTGCCGCGGCGGCTGCTTAACATTCATGGGAAAGTCATCATCAAACAACGTTATCACAGCTCTGTTGACGGCTGAGGAACATCATCACTATGATAATTTTTTTTATAGCTCTGAGCCAAAAAAGCACTCTTTTATTTCAGCGGTTTGTTAATGAGATAGGAGCTTGTTGGTATGGGCAAATGCAAACTTGCCACTCTCCAGCGTTTGTTTGAGTCCCGCAGCCTCCCCCGCATGCCTCCCGCTGCACCCCCTCCACACTGTTTAATGTTGCAGGGAGGGGGGAGAGGCAGTTTTATGTACTCCCTCCGAAGTGCTCTGTGTACATTGCTGAAGGAGGGCCTTTATGTGTACCTTTGCAGATCAGTCGCTCAAAGAGAGGAAAACACGGTTATATCAACAAACGCTCTCTCCTAACAGCCCTGTAGCTGGCACCTGTCACTCACCTGGGATTTAGCCATAGATCTGAATAGAGGGAGAATGTTGATGGTTATTGAAGCTGAGTAAACTCCCACCAGCAATAGCACGGGATCAATTTTGCTTTTAATGATGAAAAGGCTACTTAAACTGTCGGATCTTGAGGCCTTCAGTAATTAAGGCTATAAATCATTTGCATTGTTCCTTCCTATTTATTCATAATGCTCCTAACAGCTCGGTTCAGAGGTTTCCTGCACTCTGTTACCACTGGAGCAATTCACATATGTGCTAGCTGCCAAGGCTAAGCAGCTTTCCTAGATAGGGATGCAAACTGTGGGCTGTAGATACCAAAATCTGATTTTGGCTTCATCACTGTTTGTGTTTGTGGAGTGGGTTAAGAGAGATTTAATCTTTGGAAATCCTTACCAGGGGAGATGACAAATCATCTCTAACTTGCCGTAATTACTTCTAAAAACTTTTTGTTTGCGTTACAGTTGGTAAGCAGAGGTAGATGATGAAAGGTAGATGAGGATGATATGTAATGCCGTCATTATACTTGATGTATTTCATTTATAATATCGTATGTTTTACAACTGGGCACAAGTCGGTATATATATGTGAAACAATGTAGAACCAGTCATGGGGCAGAATTGACTGTCAGAATAAATAAAATAACCCATTAAGAGTAAACCAAAGTATCTGTTGATGATGGTAGTACTGTTCAGTTAATTGACCTGATTCAAAAAGATCTGCAGCCTTTTGAGACTGATCAAAATTCTTAGATTGTTACATTAGTACAACTGAATAATTTACATTCAGAAGCATACATTGTTATAGCAGTGTTGTTTAAGCATATAGTAATAGATGCTCTCATTTCCAGAACCCTCACCTGCATTCCAACTCTGGTCCTCTCCCAATGGGGAAGCAGTTTTCTGGGAAAGTTATGGTAGTTGCCCACACAGTACAGTAAACTGATTTATATATGTAAAAAAACTGAATGCAAAACCAGAGGGCAAGGAAACAAGCAAACTAAAAGCATAAACTAAAAAACAAGGAATTAATAGCTGAACAACCAGGCCACGCCTTATTATTAGAGGTTATGATGGTCAGGTGAGTCTTTTTTTCTGGCACACAGCACCAGCATGTCAAAACCAGGTAGAAGAACACACAGCAGCAATCTGCCTGTCTCCACGATGCAGTACAGCTCTTGGTAATCATTATGGCAGATGTAAAACCAGCTCAAGTCAACACTTTCTGGCATAGAATTATAGTAGACATAGAATCATGCATAAAATTTCAGCATGTCAATAAAAATTCTGTGCACTCAGGTACTGTAGTGTGTAGAAGTGTTTTTCACAGCTTTTTGACACAGAATTCAAAGATGGCACCTCAGTTTATAGGAATTCAGCTGACGAATGGACACAAAAAAGGAAACTAGGAAGACAGAGCAACAACATTGTTATATCATTTATACCTGACAAACTGTAGTTTATTGCCACGTTAAGTGCAAGAACTTCTCTCTGAGTAGATCACTTTACAAAACATACTGATTTTGATGATATGTCATTATTTGGGGCATGTTTTTTACCTAATAGATAGTAAGCGCTTTGACATTAGTGACTTGTACCACCATGAAGTCAGTAAGATAGATGGTATACATAGGAATAAAAATAACAACAAGTTTGATATAAAAGAGTCAAATACACACTCTATAATACTTTGTCTGCATTTAGGCCAAGTTAACACAGAGCTTACACTTTATAAGAACATACAGCAAAGTATAAAACCCCAATGAAAACCCTCCATGGAAATTAACTGTGCAATCTGGGAAAAAATCCAGTTTAATTTTGCTGTTTGTTGAAACATTGTTTATTCATTACTGGCTTTGTTTATGAATTGACTGGATTGAAGACATTTTTCCCACTCTGTAATATTTTCATTGAGCAAGTGATACGAGTAGTGACAAAGCCGCAGTGTATCGTTGTATGTCAGTCAGCTTGTTGTACAAGTTTGGAGTTTCACTCCTTGGAAAAATGAGCACAATGCAAATGAATCGCAGATGTGCTGCAATCCTTTTGGATCCACAGTCTTCTGAGTCGATTCCACAACATTATCTACTCTTTGTAGTGGTCTCTGAGCCCTTTGTCATGTTAGTTCAATAGTCCTTTGTACTGTAAACCACCAATGCTCTGTGTGTAATTATTTAGTGCCACTTTGGGAACGTGGAGACAGGATAGAGTTCCTTAGCAGGGTTTGGAACCCTGAAAAGCATGGAAAATAGATTTGATCATTTAATGAGACAGGATGTGTTGATTTGAAAGAACTCCTTTCAATCTTGACTACACATTTAATCAACCCAGCAGTGATTTCACACGTTTAAGTGTTTATTATTGTTAAACTTTTCAGTGCCACCTATATTATCCTGATGACTGACCAAAATCTTCAAATGCAACCAACAAAACAAAGTCTAGAAGAAGTGTTGGAGGATCTGGGGTTGAGTCTATGGCTCACCAGCGTGTAAACTCCTCACAACTAAGCCACAGTTTGGTTTTCCTTGTTTATGATAATGAAATGTAATTCCTTCATTGACATGCAGGGCTCTTATACTCGAGTAAATTCTTCTCTTTTTACCATTGCTTCCATATTTTGAAACCATTACTTAATCACATTGTCAAAATCCCCATTTCCTCTCATCAAACCTACATTGAGCTTTATTTGTGATCCTCTCTTTCTTTTGCCCTCACCCATTTTATTCACTCTATTTCGCTCGTTCAATTTCGCTCCACACTGGTGTTTATTTTTTTGAGGATGACTGGATTACCCCTACTGAAATAGCTGTTACTCAGATTTTAGGTCATCTACCAAATCCATTATAGGAAAATATACAAATAACCCCACTTTTCTCTGCCATCCATAGTGGTCTGCTGTTCCTCATCTTGTGGCTGCAGAGGCTTACGGTGCTATTAATAGTAGGTAATCTGCGACAGTTTTGTCTCCTAATATATTTATGGTTATTGTGTTATGGGAAATAAACACTTCATGTGGATAAAGGATATGGTATAACTTCCTACCAGTAGTAACCGGCTTTACCACTTGTTCTGATGTATACTAAACATTCTTGTGTCACATTATTATCAATAACAGAGAGCCAGCTGTAGCAGTTCTCATAATTCATAATATATCAATTTATAATTAGCAGGTTTAATGAAACTGATATTGCAATATTAGTTATTAGGTGTACAGTTTCAACGGAAACAAATCTGCTCATTCAGTACAATAAAAGTGGCCACATGAAAGAAATAACGTGAAGAAGCAAAGAGCATTGAAGCTAACGAAGTGTATTACACACTTATTAAAGTCATTTTCACTTTGCCTTCCAGACCTGGCCAAAAACACTTTCAAATTCTCATTGTACTCCAAGGTAGGCTATTTCCTTAACTTTGAAGTAAGCTTAAAAACGTATAGGTAGACAGGGGTGGCATCAAATAATCAGCAACTTCAAAAAGCATGCTGCCACTTAGCGCTCCTAAAGCTAATGTCCCCAAGACATTCAGAATGGAATTTATTCAAACTCATTTAGTGGCAGCAAATTGGTCTAAGTTCAATCAGAAAACAGACTGACACTGAACAAGAAGTGCAGCCTAATTATACTTGTTTGTCAAATGAAAATTTCATTTGGGCAGAAATGAAACCTTCGAGCAACTTCTTTTAAGGTGAGCTCCTAGTTGTATTATCAGCTAAATGCAGTAAAATCCATAATCATATGATGATAATGAAAATGGAGCCAATGTTAACATTCAGGCATTCAATGCCCCGGGCACATGGCGATAAAAATTAAGTACCATAGTCCTCTGCCAGGCACGCTGACACCCGGGCTGGTCTTTAGCCTCTTAGATGCGTTTTTGCATTTTAAAAACTTTATCAAAGCACTGTTGCAATGTGGAAAATGTCAACGTGAAATGCACTGAAGGCAAATTGGAATTTCATTAATAGTAAAATTATTGCTTTTGACTGATGTATTACTATGCTTGTTAAGAGCTGGAGAGTGGAACGCTCGTCTATCTGGTCGGCAGTCTTGCCTCTTCTTGTCCCATGCCATTTGCTGAAAGTTAGAGATCTACTTTCCAACTGAAAAATATGAAGTTGCTAAAGTTGCAGGAAGTGAAGAATATCTAGTTGAAGACATTCATTTATAGTGTAGCATTATATAAAGTCTCCTAACTAGGATACATGTGAAGATACTGAGCTTATTAAAGAGAAAAAGAGAATGAATGAACTAAATAACAAATGCTTCATTGTGTCAGAACTTTGATATCTGGGTAGTTTCACACTTGCTGTGTCTCTCCCTGCTTTCACATGGAGCTGATGTTCACCTCATGATTGAGAAACACTGTGGATTTGTGCTGTAGAGCAGTGAGGTGTCTTCTCATTGTTAAGAGTGGTGACGTCTGATCTTAACTGTAGAGAACAAGTCCCAGAGATCCCACTGTGGGTTGTATCACAGGTAAATAGACCTATGAAGGTATCAGTTCACTGAGACTTGTGCTCATTCATGAAGCCGGTGGTGTTTATTGATTTACCTTGTAATCCTCTCAGTGTCAATGTCGTCAATGATGGAGGAGAAAATGGGAACGGTGTGTCAGATAGAGGACATTTTCTGACAGCAAAACAGATTAGCTTTAATGGGATACTGGTATTCATGTTCTCCTGTGGGGTTTGGATATGTGGCACTCTAGTCTACAAGTGGACCAAAATTATTTGCATGAAAACTGTTTGATGGAGAAGCTAGTCGCAGTACACACTGTATTAACATTTTATAACATTGTATGTGGTAATTTGCTATTTTTCATGACCCATAATTAAGCTAAGAAACATTTATAATAAGGTAAAAAATATGAATTAGCATTACTGTTTTAAAGAAGTGTTCTGTGGTAGAAACTGGCTACCTTAAACATGTTATTTGTATATCAGAATTCAGCAGATGGAGTTGGGTGATACAACATGATAGAGTTAGCTAACTAGTTTTGAAATGAGATTCAAAATATTTTTTGAGTTGAAGTGTTTTGGCTAACGATGAGAATTAGCTTACAAGCTAATGTTTTCCGGTTGAAGCAGCTTTCTTTGCTAATTTAAGAAATGCATGGTTTTGCTTAATGTTAGCCATGGGCAATGCCTGATATTGTTTTACTAGCTTAAATAAGCTTGTGTTTTTGTTTTGGAAAGTTTTCATACAAACAGGAAGTGCAATTCACAAATTGACTCGACACTGTTTCAGTCTAGTTTTCACATCTGCATTGTCTTTCTGTGTAACTGTGCATCTGATACATGCAGAAGTATTTGTTACATGTTAGCTTTTAGGTCTATTTTATTTAACTTTGACACTTTTTCTCAGTGTATTTGTCTTATATTCTATCACAGAGCCACAGGAAAGATAATAAATATAAGACTGCAACAAATTGTTATTATGTTCTCTTTAGGCCAACCATAGCTACATAGGATATTGCAACACAAAAGCCTAAGTGACATCTTCTAGTTGGCTGTACAGGTTCGGCTTGTTATAAAGACGAATGAAGAATTTATCTATAGACAAATGAAATAAATATTGAACATATACTGTATCTTTCCATCCCCTTTTCAATCTGAACATTATTGCAGTGCTTTGATATTCAAGACACAGACGGGGAACCGTTCTGTGACTTGCTTATAGACAGGTAATTGTATTTTTGTATTAATATACATTGAACCTTGCATTCTAATACAAATACAATGCAATATGCCATCACATAGAAATATAAACATACGTTACTATAAAATAAATTAAGCAAATAATGACAAGTGCTACATACAACAAAATGCTGAATATTTTTAACAAAATGTGTGGTCTATTAGCTACGATTAAAGGGTTGTACATTTTGAACCCTATATGTTAGCAGGGGTCTCTCTTTAAGCCAGTGTCCTTATTAACTTTAACTCTGCTCAAAGAAACATTAACGGGAACCTTTCACAAACACAGCTGATTTCACTGATCAGCTGGTAAATTCCAGTAAGCCAGTTCCTCTGGCTCTGTTGTGTCTTTGTATGCTAGAAGTGGACTGTTAGTAGAGATAGACCTGGTAACAGATACATGTCACTGACTGTGGATAAAGGGTTTCAATAAAAACACCCTTGACAAGAAATCACAGTGAGCTATATCTTATGAATTTTAAAATGTACTGTTCATATCAGATTTTAAATGATATATAGTATTACTGGTGGTAACAAACAAAATTTGGCCATGCTCTCTAGCTAAACTAAAAATCTATCTGATAATTAAGTGTGACATAACAGTACAGCGCATGCCAGTCAGTAAAGCCCATAGCAGTAAATTCCTCACTAACATCTACATTTAATCACTGACAAGTTAGATTGCTACCTGGTATTCAGCAGTACGCTTTCTGTAATTTAAATCACACAATGTTGTCACTCTTTTCATCTAGTTTAATGACACTATTAATTGGATTTGTAATGATGTTTTAAGCAAACTTATTTCAACAGACATCTTTCAGGCAATGGCCTTCATGATAACGATGAATAGTGCATGTCTGGCATACAGTAGCTGTGGATTAGATGTCAAGGTATTCATAGTATTTGTAGTGGAGCTCTGACCTCTTGTGCCGTATTGTGGTAGTGCAAAATCCTCGCGCTACACTGGCAGTAGTGGTAATGGCAAGCTCTTTAATGCAATATCTTTGTAAGTATGCACTTTAATTTTAAAAATTAAAGCTTCTTGGAGACCCCTTTCACAGTTCCTCCATATGTAGTACTTTATGAACCCCTCAGGTGACTTCCAGAAAAACTGTCACAATAGTCCCTGTAGGAACGGGTTGGGTGATATTTTGAAAAGAACAAAGAAATGTTCCACAAGGATCCATTTATGGACTGTTCACTGGGCTGGAACTGTGAAGGAGCCTTTATCAGTTTCTGAAAGGACATATACCAGTGCTGGTTGGCCCAGGCTACTGTGCCAACTTGTAATAGAACAAATCTGTCAGTGTCATCGTCAAATCTGCATGTTTTGTGGTGCCTTATGGCTCCATTGTTTCACATGGTTCTTGACCTTTGCTGTCTGACATCCCCGACTCTGTCTTGTCATTCTTGTCACGCTCCATTGCACTCAGTTAAAGCAGAAACACCATTAAATATTCCCTAATGCTTCAACAGTACTGCTTTAACTCCTGTCATATGTAATGAAGCAGCAGGGTAAGTGACCTTTTGTTAAGTTCTACTTCTCTTCTACAATGGAAGTCTGTCACTGATAGTCTCTCAGAGGCCTCAGATAACCTTTTGAAACAGAGCAGTTTGATATCATCAAAAATCCACCAAAAAGGACCCTAGCATGCTACAGAGGGAAAAGTCCAAGATTTCTAATATACCAGAGTACATGCTGAAGTCCTAACAGGGGTGTTACTCTCAGAGCAAAAGAAGACTGTCACCTGACCACCTTACCATCTGTTGATAGCAAGTAACTCAAGAAATCTGTTTAATTGAGGTTCCAGGATCAATATGAGCTAATGTGGAATACGATGAGGAAATGTTGGTTACAGCTGGTACTTTGTATGACATTGACCATCAACAACTGACCACAGCTGGAGCAGCTACATATACTGCTATATCTTTTTCTACAAAACAGCTACAGTAGTTTTGCCCTTTATAGGCATTTTTTTTGTAAGTCACAGTTTACTGTTTACAAATGATTGGGGAGACAATACAATATGATATGATACATGCAGTTGATTCTATGTATTTGTAACAATACAGTCCATTCAGACACCAGGGTAAAATATGTGCAAAAATGTTTCCATTTGATTCAGCTTTATACAATCAGGTGTAATGGCTGTTAGTTTTATATATCAACGTCAGTGTGAAACTATTTACACAACATGAATTAATGGATGTAATGTCCGGTTCACCAACTATGTTTAACCTGCTATATATTCCCCAATAGCTCTTTCAACATGCATTTGAAGAAGCTAGTTATGAATATTAACATCATAAAACAATTAACTTCCCAAGAAAGCTAGTAGATTTAATCACATTCTGTCATCCACATTTTTAGATAAATTAATAACCTTTTCTCTAAAGGCGTTGGTGGCCTGTGCTTGAATTGTTTAGGTCCCCTATGAATCCTGAAAACATGACTGAAGTAGCTCCAGTTACAAGAGTCCTCAGTTATCATTAAACATGCCACTCAAAATACAGTTTTTTCCTGAATTTGAAGAGAAAATTGCTTAAATTATTTTTAAAAAAGTGGAAAAAGTGTTTTTCATGTGGCACATTTGATATGTTGGAGGAACTTTTCTTGACCCATTACTTTTTAGAGTATGAGTATTCATCTTTATTCTCTTGCTGTCACCTGTGATCTGTAAATCTCAAGCTGTAAAGCGCGTATTTAAGCCAGTAGAAGGAAAGTAAAGAGATTCATGAAATCCTGCATATTGCTTTTGCTATTGTTGATTCATCTTACGAATCCATCTTTGTCACCCCGATGAATCCTAATGAAGCAGAAATCTGTCACATTTACTCCACAATGAGGGCAGCTGGCAAACTTTCTCCAGAAAATGAAACTATTATCTTCAACTAGACACGCACAGGGCTCAATATAAATAAATAAAGTCACACTTATCTAGTGGCCAGTGTGATTACTGTAGCCAAAGCTGACATCCAAATTGACTGTCTTATCATGTCGAAGTGATTTCAGCTGAGTGGAGACTGTAGATGAAAGCAAAATGATCTTTAAATAGTAGTTAAAGATGGTTGCTCGATAAATTGTTCCACAACAGTTTTGATCAATGAAGCATGCACTCAATGTATTGCCTATTTAGATATGTGAGATTAACTTAGCCTGGCTTCTAAATGATTCATAAATTATATTTCCTTCAGTACAAGGTAATGACTTTATGGCCTTTTTGAATTCTTCATGTTGGGACGTATTGTAAATGCTTCAGGGAAATTATGGTGAGCTGGAAAAGACACATTTTGAACATAAAGTATTGCCTTATGTCTCTTGTATTTGATTCAGCTTTTGAATTCTATTCAATTCAATTTTATTTATATAGCGCCAATTATCTCATTGCACTTTTCTTATAGAGCAGGTCTAGATCATACTCTTTATAATATATTTACAGAGACCCAACAAATCCCATTAATTATGCATGATAAAATGTTTTAATTCGTATTTCTTTATCTGTACTATATATATTTATCCCAGTTGTTCCATCAAACTGGCAAGGATATATTGTTTAAAAATATTTTAAAAAATTATACAATAAGTATCTATTCTTGAACCACTCATATGGATGTTGACCACAAGCCTTTAAGCAATATTTCAGGAGAAAGCTTTGACTACCTCATGTCTAAAAGCCTATGAATTGAATTTGCCGTGCTGGAATTTGTCTCCTACGACAAAGCCTGTCAGGTGGGAGCTCCGGCTGTAGAAAATGTCAAAGCTATTTTCCTCTTTACTAGTCAATGCAATGCTTGTTTAATAGTAATTGGAATCTTATCCTGCTGTTTGCTCATCATTTCCCGTGCCTAGTTATTCCACACCTAAACTCCATTTAAGTTTTTAATAACATTTTAGAATAGTTCCTATTCAGGTAAACAGAATCTGATTACCTTGATGGATTGAAAATGTATGTCTGACGGTAGTTTATTTGATTTATTTATTCAAGGGGCCCCAAATGGAGCCACTTTAACTGAGGCAAACAAATGGTTGCTGTACCTTTTCCAAGAGCACAGTGGCCTACAGAAACTGTGAGATTTTATATTTTGTTAGCCTCCGCACTTCACTATTCCACTGTGGAGACACTAGGCACTAAGAAAGAAAATAATGTCAGCCAGACTTGATTTGTTTGTTCAGCCAGATTTTTCTGTCAGCATATTATTGTTGCAACATATAATGATGGGTTCCACAAGCCATCTGTTCAAGATACAAAATACTGTCCAGTGGGTTTGTTTGATATATTTAGATATTTCTAAAAACTGAATACATGCACACTCAGTGCCAAAAGCCAATGAGCAGGAGTCTAAAACTATTCTGTGATAGTTTTGGATTTCCCTCTCTCCATCAGCCTCTCATTGTGTTAGAGGACCTGCTTTGTAAAAGTGCTTGCCAGCTGCTTACCAATGAGGTTATAGTGTTTCCCTATCAACTGTAAATTTCAATAATTTGTTGGAGGGGCCTCTCACTGTCAGTTTTTATCATATTATCAATGACGACTCAATTTTCCTCTGCCACTCCATCTCAAGCACTGACCCCCGGCCCTATTACAGTCCTGTAATGAAGTGCAATGGAGTGGTAATTGGTCTACATTATACCAGATCAGGTAACATTAGACTTATTTTCTTATCACAATGAGCCCTGCTGGTGACTCTCAATGAGAAACCAAACACAGTTCTATTCTTATGCAGGCTATCATCCAAATAACATTTCAGCTAGAGAGACCCTTTCCCCATTTCAGTTTTCCATTTCAAGATTGCACTCCATCTCTGCGGACTGTGCTTTGTTTCTAGTTTCCTCCACTTTAAAACAGTCTCCCAAACAGCCTCAGAGGCAGTGCAGATATGAGGTAGAGCTTTCTCAGGTTGGGGAAGTACAGTAAATGAGACGGTAACATGACCATTATGTGGGCATTATTAGATGTACAGTACTCTGCTCCCCCTCTGTTATAGCCTCCTGCCTCGGAGTGCTTAGTAACTTCAGTTTTAATATTTTTTATGTTATTCTGTCATTGTATAATTACATGCATTTCTCTGAACTGAGCAAATTTCATGAGCTCATGAAACTGTTTCAAAGTGCAAAAATGCATTGCCATCAATGTTAAAATAAGGCTGCATTTCTTCCGTTCCTCAGAAATTGTCTTTGTGGAAATACAAAGTTTTCACCCAGGAGGTACATAATGTGGATGTTAGTGAATTAAATTCAGTTCAGAAAATTGGCACAAATCAATTTTCTCAAACCCATTACATTATGTGTCTGTCAGCAAGTAGATTTCATGACTCTGAGTAACAATGAATTAGATAAGAAAAGTTGTAAAATTATTTCTGCCCAGGTTTAACTAATTATGCAAAATAATGTAATGTGCAATTTCCAGTAAAATAAGCCAAACCTAGTCGAGCAGCTTCATATTGAACCTCATATTAAGCGGTTGAACAAACATTTAGCCTAGCTCAGGTAGACTTAAACTAAAAATAGTGGTCGGCCTGGTTAGTGGTAAACTGTTAAACCTCCTGTATGTAACATTGGCTAATCCAGTGCCAGTATAGCAGAGTATCACAAAGCCGTTAGTCCTTGCGTGAACTTTTGTGCTCCGACAAGCAGAGTCGCCCTGTGTGCTGAAAACACACTGCAGACTAAAAAGACAGGATATTGGATAACAAGGTTAAAATATAGGAGCAAAAATATTCTCTTATTAAACTCAGGCTGCAGGGATTTGATTTGAGCCAACTAATAGTGGTTTCAAGGGAGCCCAAACAAAAGGTAACGGGCCGGTCATGCTTATGGTAGCTAATGGCAGAGTTAGAAGAAATTAGGGGATACTTTTTCTACAGGAAATTGTACATAAAGACGAGTCATGGATCACCCTGCTCTTCACAGGCAACTTCAGAAGTCAGAGTGAACTTTTGCTGCGGCCATTAAAAGGTCTATGTCGTAGAAAGAGGTCAAAGCAGAAACAAAACTAATTGTATTATTGGAGAAAGGCGAAGCTGTGTAAACTGATTTCGTGGCTGAAATTCATGGTTAGACAAGTGAATAAACTCTTGTGTTGTGATTTTGTAACTATAATTAAAGGAACTGAAGATTGAGGACCGGGCAAACCTACACGTACAGGCCAAAATAAACCAAACACTAACAAAAAGTTTTAAACCGTGAGCCACCAAGAACAGCTTCTTGGCTTTGGTTTGACAAGTGTCTGGAAGTTTGTTGAAGTAATTCTACAAGAGATGTGATGGTTTGGTGTTTTGTTGATGGTAGTGGGAAAAGCTGTTTCAGGTGCTGCCACAGAATCCCATGTGAGCGCTTTGTTGGGCTGCAATCAGGTTAATCAATTCTCATACAATGATCGTGAGCACTGATAATTGCTTTGTGTTTATTGGCATTTACCTCGCCTTCCAATTGGTTCAGTGGGTCTAAGCCATGCCAGGAAAATGTACCTCAAGTGTAGCCTCCAGCGCTTTTCACGTGCAGCATAAGTATGTGTGAAAAGGGGTTTAATCTCTGCAACCTGTGCGTAGTTTGTTGTTGCAGCCGAAAACCACCTGCTCACATTTTAGATTCAGCCTTCAGTCAGTTGATTCAGAGTTGCTCGTCTGTTTTTGCTTGTGTACAAATATCCCAGTTTTTTTACTATTTAAATGATCAGTGAATTGAGATTTCGAACACTTATGAATCATCGTCACGTTGTGTCATCACAGGCAGGTGTAGAGCTGCACAACAGTAATTAAAATAGTAGTGTAGTGTACATGCCATGGAAACTACTTTTTTGTTTCATTGTTGAAATTTTGAGGGCATTACATTACACAAACTCAAAGAAAATAGCAGACAGTAAATATGGTGCACTATATAGTAAATAGAGAGTGATTTCAGACACAGCCATAGTATATTTCCCCTCCCAAAGCAAAAACAAATAATCCACAAATTCTATATACTGTCAGTACCCCATAAATAAGTAAAGTTCTTGTCTTTTCCATTAACAATATAAGTCCATCTCTCCAAACAAGACAGGCTGCATTCACATTCCCAGTGAAGATATGTCAATATTCTTCCAGAAGAGTGCAATCCTCCTCCTCCAACAGTTTTCCTCTGTTGATGTGCCATGGGGGTGTTGTCTTTAGTTCAGTCTTCCACACCAACTTTATCTGAAGCTGAAGAGGAAGAGTTGGTGTTTGTAATTGTTTTTTTCTAATGGAGTACCTCCAAGTAAAGATGCTCAAACCAACTCCCTGCAGTTACAGAAATGTTGTTGAGTCTAACCAAATTAGTGCATTTAAATAATGTGTTCAGTATGATGGGATATTACTACTTAAGTATCTTACCACACCTGTATAGAGGTACCTGGTTCCTGTTTTCTTCTGGTGGTTGTCTGCATAGTGACCGGTGATGGGGACAGTCTGTTGGCTAATGTAAGTGATTGTCTGCTGCCCTCTAGTGGTTGTATCAGTGTTGTGCCATGTGCTGTTGCAATCAGTTGTTTCATGTTAGAGGAGAAATTCTGGAATCTGGAAATATTGTACTGAGTAATAGTGACGATGATTCATCCAGTTCATAGACTCATTCATTCAGTTGTGTGTATGTACTGCATGACTGTGTGATCATTTTCAATCAGCATTTGAGCACACAAATATCTCTGTGCTAAAGACAAAATCATAATAATAAAACTTATTTGATATATATAGAATCGCTGACTGTAAAACTTTCTCTCGCAACGCACCTTGTTAAGGAAGTGAAAAAACGGAAATAGCAGGTGAATTGATGTATTTGTGTGTGTGTGTGTGGGGGGGTTGTGTGCAGCATTTTTGAGAACAGAGAGACTAGAGGCTTTATGTTAATCTGCTTTCATTTCAGTATGCCTTTCTATGTCAAGGTCTGTGCGTGTATGCCTCCAAACTCAGCACAGTAACTCTTAGTTACCCCTTCTTTTTATTTCTTTCATTTTTGCCCTGAATAATCAACAAATCTACAATGACCTACAAATGACTGAAAAACAGCCGAGGGCGAGTGCAATCGCAGACATTTTATCACGACATGACAGCACTGTGGTGCATTTTCTCACTTCTTCAACAGTTTCAGGAAGTGGGGCAGAGTCACCAAAATCAGGAAACTAAGTGTTGCTCTAAATACAACTGAGCAAAGGGCTGTAGCTGGTGAAAGCTAATATCAGATGAAGAGGAAAGGAGCTTCAGTAAACTTGAGAAACTAAACGGACACATCTGGGATGCTCCTTGTGGGGTGATTTTGTGCACTTTTGAGTCTTCACAACCATGGAAGAAACCGTCTCAAGTTTTGAAACAGGTAATTATGATGTATTTTATATTATTGTCCTTTATGTCAGTTCCAGGTGGTGAAAATATACTCACAAGTCATATCTTTACGTAGAAACAGCACTTTACAGTTGGTCATTTATTACACAATATGGATTACTGTTTTAGAATGTTTTAAATTTTCTTTTTTCGTTTATTTCATTTAACCTTTTTTTACTGAACTATTGATAATTATTTTCTGAGCTTATAAAAAATGAGGAAGCAAGCATCTTGGCCTTCCTGTATGGTTAAATTCATATGTCGGCTATTTTATAATTCCCCACATGTCAAAATTTGAATCAGTTATGTTATCAGTCCATTAAGAAACAGATGGCAAGTCTGTCTGCCCTGTCATCAGTAGGAACTGTGATGAAGGTGAAATAGTCGTGTTGGATTTCTTTCCCAGTTAGCGTGTACAGAGGTGAACTTGACCTGATTAAACACTGTAATGAGTCAAACAAAATTACTCTGGCCAGTGTTGACACAGTGCAATGTTTGCACAACTCCTTGTTGGCTCTGCACTGAAATATCAAACAAATCGGACATTCATTCTCAAACCAGTCACCTTGACATTTCACAGCCCGACAGCTGGTACGTTGTGGAGCATTTCCCCGAACAACACTACTTGCTGTAACATTGAAACCAACACATAATATGACCAGTGTCACATTACTAGTATAATGTTTGAGCTGATTACTGTACAGGATTGTGATTCATTTCACGTGGTTAGGGTGGACAGTGATGTGTTTATGCTTTGGTAAGGCAATGTTGTGACTGCATGTACTTCAGTTTTCAATTCAATTCAAATGTATTTATCTAGCACCAAATCAGAACAGAAGAAATCATAACTCAGGGCACATCATATAGAGCAGGTATAGACCCTACTCTTACCGTACAATGAGACCATACAATTCCCACCATGAGCAAGCACTTGGTCCTACCTCAACCGGTTGGGTTGGAGAGAGAGAGAGAGCAGGTGGAAAGAGACAATACAGTAGCACAATGCAAGTTCCACATAGAGATGTAAAGTAATAGTAATGGTAGTGGTAATAATATTAATAAAAATAATAATAGTAATAATACTGTACTGTACATACTAATCACACTGTAATATATTCTGTTTTTCAGCAAATTCTGAATCAGTCTCAGCATATGAGCTGTTAATTCTGCACACAGATGATGCTCACGAATGGGCGACATATTTGCAGCAGATCTTGAAAGCCTCCCGAAAATTCCGCAAAAGGTCTATTCTGCTGCGTGCAGTCGGCCCGGCTGATCAGCTCCACGGATATAACTTTGAATATTTCCAAAGCTGCAAGTGCATTGTCCTGCTCCTCACAGGAACATTGCTGGACATGCTCTATGACCCTGAACTGCAGGGAGCACTTCAGGAACTCCTTTATCTTCCACATAGAGTGGTGGCGCTGCTGTGCGGTGTGACAGAGGATGACATACCGATGGAGATCTTTGAAGACTGGCCTAGCTGGAGAAAACTCTATGCTGAGGACGAGCCTGCTGTCTACGTTTCCACCGTTTTAGAGTCCATCAACGACAGTATGCAAAACTTATCACACTCAATTATTTATTTATTTTTTGTTTTGTTGTGCCTTTAAAGACCTCGCACTTTTGTGGTGTATTGTTATAGGTACATTTCTTATTCATTTAAAATACAAATAATTACAAAAAGACATCATCCCACTTACCTGTAATGGTATTGTGATAAGCAGATAGGTTTGGATTTATGTGGTAAAATTTAGAGATATTGAACTCTGCTCCACTGCAATGGAAGTGAATGAAATTTCATACAAGAAAGAGAAGAAATGTCTGGAAAAAAAAACTCATCAGCATCTTGCCTTTCCAGAAACAATGTCCTGGTAATCCACAGAACTAACATGTTCGCATGGAGGTCTGTGGATTATCAAATGTTTTGAACAACACACAAATGAAATTTTATTCACCTCCATTGTGGTGGCAGATGTTTCAGAGGTGGATACCTCAAACATCAACATATAAAACCGAAACTATCTGCAGAGGTAAGTGAGAAAAGGTATTTTTGTGCATAGACTGAGCCTTTGGCCCTTGCTGAATAATTGAAGGCTATATAAAAACACCTTTAAGGTATGTAGAATATTTAGGTGACCATAGAAGTAATTTGTTTTTGATAATAATTTCCTTGTTTTTTTATTCAAAGGCAGACAAGTGCAGGTTGAACATGAGAGAGAAGCTGCAGCTGCAGCAGAGTTGGATATCACAGCAGCCTATTCAACCGAGAATCCCACCACTGATGAAACAGAGGAAGTAGTGTCAGAAGAGCAAAAAGAAACTGTCCTGAAGGATGAAGAACCAGTGAGCACGGGGATTTCAACAAGCGAGGAAATGAGTACACCCACGCACCTCACCTGTCTCACAGTTCAACCGAACCGAGTTCTGTGCGGGGTAAGTCCGAAGTAATTGCATAATAAAAACATCAAAGACAATATTAGTATGGATCGGAGCTGCTTCGAAGGCGATACTATGTATAACAAGTGTGTTATTCAACATTAATTCCCACTTTTTCTTCATTTAATTGCGTGAGAGAGATGATTCATTGCAGAAGTATTTAGCATTTACATTCTGTTACTGCTGTTGATGGAAGCAAAAGAGTTTGTAGTGCTATCAATAAAATATTTTATTTTATAATACTTGTTTTCTAGATATGAATTAGTATTGTCCTAGTTGAAAATAATTACTAAGAAGTCATATTAATTCTAATTTCCCCCCTTTTTTTTAAAGGAATTGGAGACACTTTATATAATTCTCACGCATAAAGTAGATGATCAGTCGGTACCAGAGGTGGAGTTTTCATCTGAAAATGTAGCTGCAAAAAGGGTCCCAGGCACTGTGGAGAATGAATACACTATAAGTGTTACTGCACCTGGCAAGTATCTTCAGAAAGTCACATGACCTTAACCTGTTTTTTCAGTGTTGATGGCAAAATCTTGAAATTACTGTATTTTCTTTTTTTTCCCGTCTAGACATGCCTGCTGGGGTGGTATCGCTCGCCATGTACACTGACCAATCCTGTGTCAGCTTGAGGCCTGTTACATATTATACCAATATGGGAGAAGTCAGTCGGTATCTTAAAAATGCTACTGATCCTGTTAACTTCATCTGCCAGGTGAAACATTATGTCACATAGTAAACATTGTTGTTGGCTGTTTTGCCCATTTTGCTCTCCAGGTTACGAAAAGTCATTTTGTACTTTCAGGCCTTCAACTTAACATCCAATGCAACAGAATCATTGGACAACATGCTAACTGACTCGTTAAAATCCAGGATGCCTGCAACTAGTCTTCAGCTGTTTGGAATCAGACAGATTGAAGAAGACAATATGGCGGCATGTGAGTATGGTACTCTGATTTCTTGTTCTATTAGCTGCCGAAGCTGATTTATCTGGGGGCATTCCACAAATAATTTCCCAAATCTGGGGGCAGATCTGTTGTTGCTGCAGATGTATTACGAGAACATATCTGGACGCACATGTTCTCCACCTCTGCAATGCCTGTTTGATCTATTACGATGAAACCCCAGAGAGTAAAAGCAGCGTTTAGGAGTCAACATACAGTCATACGAAAGCTTTTATCTGATTGCTTTTTGTCCTTCAGATCAGCGTAATGAGGAGCTTCCCACGCTGCTCCACTTTGCTGCTAAGTATGGCCTGAAGAAGCTGACCACCATTCTCCTACAGTGTCCTGGGGCTCTGCAGGCTTACAGCGTGATGAACAAGTATGGAGACTACCCAAATACGCTGGCAGAGAAGAGTGGCTTCTCTGATCTCAGACAGTTCATGGATGAATTTGTTGTAAGTCCAGTGATGAAGGATTTTTCTTATTTTTATGTACTGTAGTAGCCAACAATCTTTTTGATCACTGTCTGCCTGTCTCTTGTGTTCGAACTAATCTAGGAGACAGCAGACATGCTCAAGTCTCATTTTGAGGACTCCATCAACACAGAGGAGAGCGCAGAGGTGTATGAGATTATGTCAACTACCTCTCAAGATATCATGATGAAGTACTCAGGCTGCTCAGAGGACATATATGAGTCAATGCTGGGGATTGACCCTGAATATGCAGAGGACCTAGACCTATGTAAGATCCATATGATTTTATTTATTGGTCCTAAAAATGATGAAGATTACACAACTAGTGGTTAAACTGTTTCTGATGATGCTGGGGGTTTTTTTCAGATGAAGTTATGAGCGCGGTAGACGTGAACCCTGAGGAAGCAATGCTTAGGAAGTTCTTTCAAGGTATACATTTGAATAACTTTCAATTTAACGACCTTAAACCGCAATATGTATAATATAGTATGTGTAATGTGGTTACATTGTGTCCTTCAGCGAAACCACATGCCAGTGTAAACCAGGACAACAATGAGCATTTTAAAAGTGAAGAAGAGGAAAATGACAATCATAATGACTTAGATCAAATTGAAGAAGAGGAGGATCCATACAACCTCTTCCCAGAGGATATCTATGATACTTTGGATGAAAACAGTAGCTATAACCCAGTAATCCTGAACCGTCCACCGGCCCCCATCCCCAGACCTGAGACCAAGCTTGAGCCTGAAAAGCCTATGACCTACATCTCTAGAGGTATGGAGCAGTCTCTTTTTCTTTCCCCAAAATGTTCTCTTTACATATCAGATTTCATAAAACTGCTATCCAGGCAAAAATAGATAACTCAATATTTTTGACAGTATTTTCAGATAAAGATATGTCCCAGACTAGAACGATGGAAATGGGATGTCCTGCAGGTAAAGCACAGTTTAAATGATTTAAAATGACATTGATGATCTTTTCAAGTCTGTTTTGTCATCATTTACATTTCAAGTTGATAAGACCATAATAAAACTGTTAATCTCATTGGTGGCGTTCAGCCTCAGTATGGAAGGAGCCATCATTATTTGGATTTTGTAAAACAGGCCGAGCACTTTAATACATTGAAAGTTGTTACTTCACAAAAGCTTGAGTTGATTCTCAATTTTGTAAACATGACCTATGATGTCTTACCAACACCAATTTTACATTGTCTGTTGATTCAGTACTTCAGTGTGTTTGTTCAAATATCACTGTATGGAAAACACTGTCTTTTTTACTCTCTACTCTATCTAATCACCAATACATGAACGTTAACCCCTTTTTGGATTTCATACTGACACCAAGAAACCAGTAACCACTGTTGCTGGCGTGCTTAGTGGTATGTTATATGTGTGATATGGTATTTTTAAGCTTGTCTCAGAGAGCAAAGCATGTAGTACTCTGAAAAAGTACGCATTGCTGACTGAGAAAACAATATTCACATGACTCTCTAGTCTTAATTGGAAGTAGGATGAGTGGATATTATTTGTGAGCTGAGGCTCTGATATCGTCTACTTGCTTTTACAAAAGCTCAGCAATGAATCAACTGATCTTGACAGTTCAACATTACGAAACTACAGTAATACAATACAATAGTGAGGAATATAAAATATTTTAATGTTAACATTTCTGTGATTTAATCATGTTAACTTCTTTTGAAATTGGCATTGAGGCATCATCCTGTTCTCCTGCCTTTTATGAGATTGTGAAAGCGCAAAACACACTGGGAAAACCAACAGTTTTCAAACTTTTGCCCCAACATGTTTGGTTCTTGCCTTGAGACCATTCTGTCGATCTGAAAAGTACTAAAGTTGTTCAACATTTTTAATTGCATGTAGGCCTTATTTGCATCACCACCTCATTTCTCATAAACAGTGAATGAAAATTAAGTTCTCCTTTTGCTAATTTCAGTCAGGGGAATTACTCTTGTTAGCTATGCAGCCTGGCTGTGGTTTTAAGTTCAAACTATAATATATACAGTACTGTAGTTATTTTGGTAGGCTAGTTAGTGAGCTAGCTGCCCTTCTAGTATCATGAATGCTATTTTTATGAATACATGAAAAACAGAGATCATTGGTTTTTATATTTTGTTTATTTTAACCAAATGTCCTTCTTTGCCATTTGAATTTGCCAGTTTGTTAACTTGTCCTCAGATACACTAAAGAACTAATCAAAAAGATTAAGATTTTTAAAAACTGCGCTCCAAACATCAGTGCTTCTTTGACTCTAACCCTATCAAAGTTTAGCTCAACCAATGAGCTTAGATCTGCCTCCATCAGCTTTCCTTGTGAGACAGTTACAACTTTAAAAAAAACGGCTTTTACTTTACATAGTTTTTTCTAGTTAATGATTTCCAAAAGAAACGTTTTTATGTTTTCCCTGGGCATGAGATAATGCAAAGTGGAAAATTCCACAATGTTTGATAACTCCTCTGTTTTTGTTGACTGACAACCTTTTCTACCCATCCAGCTCAGCCTGTGGCGGACCCCCCCCTTCCTGTTTATGATCCCTATGCTGGGATGAAGACCCCAGGACAGAGACAGCTCATATGTCTGCAGGAGAGGGTGAAAGTCGGGGAAATTACTGTGGATGAGGCCGTCCAAGAGTTCAAGGCCTGGCAGTTTGACCATGAGCGGAGGGCCAACTCCTTACGCTATCAGCAGGTAGATCAACTAGACAAACTTTCTGGTCTGTCAGGGGCTGATTAGTGGTGAAGGAATGGATCTAACATGTGTCATGTGTGCTGTTTCTTCAGGAAAATCTGAAGAAATTACGAGACAGCATCACCAGGCGTCACAAAGACAGACAGAAGACAGGAAAGAAGCTTGGTAGAATTATTTCACAATTATATTATTATTATATACAATTATAATTTATTTTATTTATTTGGAATCAAATGGTTCTAATGCAACTTTAATATATATCTCCCCAAAGGACTGACTATAAGCCTATCTTACAGTTATACAATGATTAATTTATGGGCAGCACATGGAAAATCACATCCTGTTGTTTTAAAAAATGTTAATATTTGATTTGGTCTTTCCCCTGTTAGATTATGAGATAAGTGCTCCAATGCAGAGGAACTTATACTGGGGCTCCAGTATGACATTAGAGTGTTCTGTGTACGAGGTGACACCCAGAGTGGTGGCTCCCCTCCCCCTCCCCCTCCCCCTCCAGCGGCTCAGATTATCAAGAGAAACACCTGGACGACAGGTAGCACATCCAGCACATCCAGTGAGTCCAAATGCTTTATTTTATTGTTTTTTTTTAATCCCACTTTTGATCATCAGTCAGTCCTTTCTATACATCACTTTCAAGTTGTTGCTAAAGAAACTCAGAAAGGATGCAGGAGAAAAAAATTAATACTCACATAGTGGCCCTTGGAGGCAGTGGTGTTATTGGAAGCACCAACCTTCGCTGCTGTTGAAACTTTTCATGAAAAAGCTTTAATTTTCCTTTTGTTTTCATTTAACCAACTGGGTGCAACTTGAGGGAGGTAATATATGCTTGAAGTTAAATCCAGTGGAATAATCCAAAGTAGAGGAAAGAGTGGAAAGGAAGAATGTTTTTTTTTTCATATAGCAACTAGGGGGATGTTTGTCAATAAATACATTTCTTCTGACTTGATACAAAATAACATATTGCTTGTTATTCCTATGTCCTTTATGCTCCTCTGGCTGCCAGAACCTAAAGCATGTGCTTACCTTTGCCTAAAGGAAATAGTAATAGTCATGATAATGGTGGCCATCACATTACCTGTGACAGAAATGAACATTCTGGATTTCCTTCCTTCCTTTTTTAGTACTTTGTTTCACAATCCAACAACGCTGAACAAGCCATAGCTTCCTTATTCTGTTTTATTATACTATGATGCACGATATGTCAGGTGTCGTCAAGCAAATTAGGGTGTACTGCAAGCTGAGAACATTGCAATCCCTTCTCTGAATTTCTTGAAATCCATCATTCCCACCAACCTGATTTCATAGTGTTTTCTCACGATACTGGGACTTTAATTTATATACTGACGATGACCTGTACCTGAATGGAGCTGTTGCTCAGTTGCAAGAAAAACATGTTTCTCCAAGAAGTAACGTCTTGAAATTCCTGCTAATCAGAAACTATACCCACTCAAACAATTTTTTGATTTTGACAGATGTCCTCTGTGAATGCAGATTAGATCAAATCAGGAGAAAGAACAGGTGAAACAGATCTCTGAGGAGCTTTGGGTATTTAGTCTTGAGGAGATTCGCTCTTGTTCTGTTTATTCTAGACATTGTCTTAGATTACTCATTCCTAGACTCAATTATTCAAAGACAAAATGACACAACCAATTCCCTGCTTCAATACTTCGCCCTTTGTCCCAAGATAGAAAACTGGTTTGAAATTTTAAAACTTTGCTGAAATACGTATATTGGCCCATATCCCATTTTAAAAGTTTGAGTTGTCTCAGATGTCACGTGAACACTTATATATAGATATATAGAGAAATAGAGATATAACAACAATTCCTCCTTGACAGCTTAGCTAAAGCAAGTCTTATGTTCTTGAAGAAACAGAAATTCCCCACAGTCAAATTATGGTTTGACAAATTAGGGTTCTTTGTTAAAGACTGACTTTTGATAAGATCTGGCTGCCTCTTATCAGAGACTTAGAGATGCCATTAATCCTTAACAGTCACTGTATGTTTAAGTCACATTGCTTCTTTCAGGGTTTTTACTACTCTACTCTTTTTTTTCAACATACAAGTTTTAAGTAGGAATTCTAGGTTATTTGTATATAACTGTCACTTTAATTTTCAGTACTTTGAATAATGTTTTTTTTCTCACAAAAACTCAAATAAAAATATCAGAAATGTGCATACAAATATCAGAAGAGCACAAACAATGTGCTTTTCTAGTGCACTGATACGTTGACGGGTCTGTTACAGTTGTCTGTTCTCTGCTGGCTTCTTTGTTTAATCTCGCTCTGATCGCTCATACCTCTCCCTGCAGACATGTTGTGCAATGCTAACATCCTTGTTGTGAGACTCAAAAAGACACATTTATCCACCTTTTGTGAAGTGGGCTTATGACATAGTTCACCACAAGCACAAACCTCAGATAATCTTGAAATCACGTGGGGGGTTTTTTTCACATTAACCTGTTTGGTTTTTTTTATACCAGGTACTGAGAGCAACAGACTCAGCACTCACAGCACCTTTAGCTACAGCAGCGGGACAGAGCCTGACTTTGAGGTGAGCCCGCATTAACAACAGAGTGTTTGCATTTTCAGTGCACGTGGAAACAACAATCTTCACACAGACTCTTACATCAGAAAGTGGTACACTGGACAGTTAGATGCTCCATGCTGCTTTAATTGCTGCATTAGTGTCTGTAAACCAAACTGAACCTTCACTTTCTCTTGTCGTCTCAGTGTTCAGTTTTATTCTGTAGTTACGGGTTACTTCAGTCCTTCAGTTCCTAAAATAAAATAAAAAGACTCAAACTGCAAGACCCACGTTTTTCTTTCTTGTGAAATGTTTGAAGCTTGACACACATTGCTCAATGTTTTCTCAGAAATCACTTGTCAGGGTGTGATCAAAACTGTGATGTTGTTTTCCATTTTGACACTGTTATTGTAACCCCTACTCATATTGTAAGGGTTTTATATCTGACAAAGGTATACTGGCCTGCAACTAACAAGTAGTTTCTTTATTGATTAACCTGCTGATTATTTTTTTTATCAATCGAATCATTTGGTCTGTAAAATGTCAAAAAATAGTAAAAATGTCATCACAATTTCCTAAAGCCCAAGGCGATATCTTCAAACTGCTTGTTTTGTCTCACCAACAGTTGAATACCCAAAGATTTTCAGTTTACTGTCACACAAGATCAAGAAATGCAGGAAATCTAGAGAGTTTTTGGCATTTCTGCTTGAATTACTTTAACTATTTATTGATTATCAAAATAATCATTGATTGATTTTCTGTCGATCCACTAATCGATTAACTGATTCAGCTAAGGTAGAGCATAGTGGAATGAAAAGGGATTTGTCAAAATGTTGTTGTAGTGTTTTAGGTGTCATCACAGTATACATTTGATTTTTTTTTAAGGACACAATAGAAAATATCCCTCCTCCACCACGACCTCCACGGCCATCTGATGCGGCACCCCTCACTACTCCACCCAGGATTCCTCCACGGATCCCAGAAAGGTCAGTTTAAAGAAAAATGGTTGAGTTTACTGATGTTACAATGCAGAACAATACAGTATTGAACCATATGATACAATATACATCTTTATAAAACAATACAGTGTAGCAAATGTTGTATTGCAATGTGGCAATGCCTAACAGTAATTATAATAGAAGTCTAGCATATCATATCACAATAGGGTGGACGTGTGACAGAAATAAAATGAGAGACCAACAAAGAATCTCCAGGCAGCGATGAGGAGACAATAAATAATAAAGAGGAAATGTTCACCCACCAGTGATTCACAGCTGTGCTTTAGGGCGGAAGCCAAAGTAAGAAAATGATGAAGGCGTTGATGTTCACACTGTGTAAACATATATATATATATATCTTCCATACACGAGAGAGCACATATTGAGAATTATAAAATGAAAGCTCAGATCAAAGTGACTCTAAAAGTAGTTTGATTGTTAACTATCAGTCTGATGGTTTGAGATGAAAGAGGTCTTATTTCTTTAAAGGTTATTTGGGTAACAGTGCAGTGTGTACTACAGCATACCAGGTATAAACTCTGATACACCTTTAGTTTGTTCAGCTGTTGAACATATTATATTTATGGACGCAGGAAATAGGGGTGCTGAGGGGGCTGCAGCTAAAACCAGGCATTATACAAACCATCAGTTTATTTTAAAAAGTGTGTGTGATGCAGACTCGCAGCACAGAGAGAGAGAGAGAGAGAGCGCTCATGTGGACGAGCGAAAGAGAGGGAGCGTGTGTATATGGACAAAAGTGTCAACGTGATATAAAAACTTTCTTTGATCATGAAGCCTAATGTTACTCTGCAGTTCTGTGGATTATCAGTGAAGTGTATGAACTACACTGCAGACTTCAGTCTCTGACAGATCCACGCTAAATACACTCTTCTCCTCTATGAAATGTCTGTATCCTCACTGCGCTGCATTATTCTAAACTATGACGTTCTCATGCATTAGTTCCGTGTTGTTGACTGTCCAGTTGCTGTGGCTGCTTTGACATGGTGGTGTTCAAGTTTGCTGTCTGCTGTAGTGTAAAACATTCTCAAATTGTTGCGAATTGTTGTTAATAACTATTAGATATATCCTGGCCATTCAAATTAATTTAAAAAAACATAGATTGCGCACCATTTGGAATGACCATTTATATAGACTGACCTTCTCTCAGCACCCCCAAATGTGACTGACTTCCAGCGTCCCTGTTATAATGTCGCTGTTTATGCATGAAGAATCTTACTTTTTTGTGAACAGTCAGTTTCCTTAAGCCTCTAAACCTACTAATATAATACATGTGTACTAATATATAGACTGCTAATACAATTCTGTGTCTGTGTGTTTTTGAAACGGAAACATTTCCTCACTCTAGTCACCATTTAAATACAACAGAAACAGGGCAATGTGGCAATTATATGTTTAGCCTTTGACATCAGTGTGATGCTGAAATGCATTCATCATCAACCAAACAGAGTTTGCAAAATCAGTGTAGTTGTCAGTTTTTAGTATTGTTAGATTTAGTATGGACTAAGTATTGTTTCTTAAATAAATGTAAGGGGCATGATAATGAAAAAATAAATCAACAAACACCCACACTATGGCAAGAAAGGTGAGGTGCTGCATAGTGTGGGAAGATCTGCCTGTGTGGGTTTAATTCTTGCTAATTTCACGGCACTGCCTGTGAGATCTTATTGAGAAGTGTACGTTTTTTTTGTCTGGTGAGTGTCTGAACTTGTGACCTGAGCTGAGAGTAAACACTGAAGATTGAGTGATTGAGGAGATTTTGTGTGTTTTTGTTTGCCTAGTTTGTGTTCTTAGCTCAACAGTTACAAACAATATCTCAAGTGTGAAGTGATACAATGAAATGCTGTGATGGGATGCAATATTATACACAACAAACAAATAAATGCAACACAGCGTTATTGATGCAGTAACAACAAACACTCAATGCAATAAGATATCCAAAATGACACACTATGTTAACATTAACACAATATGACACAAAAAGATACAATGCAATTCAAAGCAACATGATACAAAACTGTAGTTTGCGATGTTCACAAGATGTGATGTGATGTGATACAAAATGATATGATAACTTTTCATTTCCCAAAGGAGATTCAAATTATTGGCTCAGTACACTACACTACAAAGGCAAAATGTAATACTTACATGTTTGGCCAAAATTGACCAGAATCTGAAAATGATTATGCCATAGAAATGTATAACTTCTGTGAAAACAGCTTTATAAATATTCAGTCACTACAAACTGGAGCTAAAAACCAAACCACAGTGACTGCATGGAAGAGCTCGACGTCACACATGCACTCAGAAACAGACAACTAGACAACTAAAACAAGAGAACTATATCAAGTGAATGCATCGTGTTTCATTGTGAGATAGCCTCACAGCTAGCCTTAGCTAAAACTAAAGCTAAATGTACTGCTTCTTCTTCTGATAAACAAATGGTACCGCATATTGTATGAAACACTAATTTCAAAGTCTGGATGTATTTGTGATTATTGCTTCTCCTGCTGTTTTTTTTTTTATGATAATCATGATATAATGTCACAGTTTACCCACCCTTTACTGTATATTTACGACTGCATCAGAGCCGATTACCTTACAGCACTGTCTGTTTCTTATAGGGTGCCGGAGAAGATGCTGCATGCGCGCTACATATCCTGCCCGACTCGAGCACTTCCTCAAAGACCCATTCAGAGACACACAAACTCAGCACCTCCCATACCCCGCCGCCTGCGGTGATCAGCACGTCTACCTTTGCTGGGTTTAGTCTCTAAAGTTATGGGTTATTTTTATATCAGAGGGATGGTGGAGTTGGAAAGACATTGTGTTCCTTAAACAGCCATCAGGATTTAACAAGATGAAGCCACACAGTTTTTTTGCTTTTATTAATTTTATGTATCAGTGTCCCTAACAGAGTAATTCAATTCCCATAATATTTCATTGTGCGGGTGTGGGTGTGCATGTGTGTGTGGATGAGTCTATGATATTCAGTGTATATATTGTGGTGTGTTTTTACTTTAAAAACCCATGTGATTTTTTTAGTATCCTAACAAAACATATTATAGGTTTAGAGTAGGCTATGTTAGTTCGTTTTTTATAGGTTTTATGTGTAATGTATTGAAATGTTTAATTTGAAATCTTAATTATGATATTTAAACATGGTTAAGTAAGCCACTGATGTTAATGCCTGATGTCCAGTTCACCAGAGAAACATACTGTATAATATCTTCCTTTTTATAAGTATGCTAGTGCTTAGTTGCAAGTTGTTGTGACATTATATTCTACTTATTTTACCTCAAATGATGTTAGCAGTATACTTCTTAAAGGACTTACAGTTTGACTGTAATATTTGTATAATATCTTTCTTTAACTTGGAGAATTCATGCATGGATGATAAAATAACCTTTAGGAAGTGCCTTTAGGAAGTCAGTTTTGTTGTACATCAGACTTCATGTAACTTCTGAATTTCATAATGAAAAATATGTTCCTTTTATACACTTGAATGTGCCCTTATTTTAATTGCTCCTTTACAACCAGTATCGATTAATTTCTTGTGCAATATGAGGTTTGGTCACTTGGTGGTGCTCCATATTCTCTGTGTGTGGACTCTAATAATTTTTCCATGTATGTGAAAACTTTTTCTAGGTTGATTTCATCTCATTAAGCATGGAGCAGTTTAGTCAAATTACAAATGACTTCACTGTAATGAATATAAATGAACCCTGACTGCTATAACTGTCCCCTCTAAAGTTCTGGGAGGAGAGACACATGTACAAAGTCTGAGAGTGTAGCCAGCTAGGACTTCTGGTCAAAACTTTCAAAGTAAAATCTTTACTGATAAGCACAGCATCAAAGTGAGAAGTGTATAGATTTGTGGCTTACAATCCTAAAAAAAAAAAAAGTCTTAGGCCGATACATTCATAAATGAATGAAAAATAAGTTCATTTATATCTTTATTCTTTATTACAGTTTTCCAGTCAGTAAGGATGTGCTCAAGTGTTTTGTTTTGTTGTTGTTGTTGTTAGTTTATTTATTTTATGAATGAGCTGACTCCACAAACTGTTTTAGGTGAAATATGGATGCTTGCATAGACAGTTAATAGATCTTCGGTTGTCTGAATTTGTTACCACATGTGTTTCCTGTGACCTGTTTCACAGACACTGTGGCCTGGGTCTTAACTCTAAAAAAACTGTGTGGTTGTTAGACGTATTACATGTTCTGACCTGACAACACACATTCATATATGAATCCATCACTGGATAAATTTTCATCATGAGAAATTGAAACATGACTGAGACATGCGCTGAATTAAATCACATTTAATATAGACATAATAGCTGGGCTCATTTATAATATTGTAGCTACATACGGAATCCTGCTAAATGTTTGTCAGTTTAGTAGGCTATATTTGAAATTTCAGTGCATCTGTTTAGACCCCAACTGGCAAATACATTCAAGTAAAGTTTGTAATAACAACCATAGCCAGAGTATTTCGGTACCTAGAAAAAGATCTTTGTGTGTGCACAAATGTTTTAAAGCTGCTCTTGTCAATATTTGTATATTAACAATGGGTCAAATGACTGTGGGTAATGTAAAGATGTAGTTAATAATGATAAACCCTCAGAGAATTATCACCTCTGAAAATCCCCTCAGCTCCACGGAATATTTTAGGTCATTGTTTTGGTTTTGGGGCCCTCAACTTTACTGTTCCTGTCAACCCTGTTTCCCACCACAGGCAGCTTAAAAAAGCCACTGTAGGCTACGCTACCTGCCCAGCACCAAACCAGCCATGAACTTTATAAAGGTAAATATGTCACGTGTCTGTTTACAGCTTGTTCAGCTGTCCCCAAGCGGCCATAACGTCTATTAACGGGCACTGCCAGTTTCATTATGAGGTGACCGAGTCCAGGCTTTTATTGCGAAGGGACGGCGGCCCGGCCCCCGGTGCCCGGTGCTCGGTGGTGGTGCTGTGCGGCGGTATTGACGCAGCTGTGTCCGGTGAGTGTGAAGCGCTGACAGGACGCTGGTGGAGAGCAGCCGTCGGCGCACAGAGCTCGGTGAAGTGTGTCTGCAGCAGCGAGCATAACACTGGATTACCACCACACAGAGGTAAGCATGTTCCTGCTGTGGATCACTGCTGCTGCTGCGGCTCGTTAATAGTTGTATTATTATTCCATGCCCAGCCTTTTTTCTTTCTTTCTTTTTTTTTTTTTTTTTTTTTACATTGGCACCGTAACAGCTGACTTTGTGTTATTAGCACCGTACGAAGAAAAACCAGCACCACTTAATGTATTTCTTATTCATCACTCGGTCATTAAGTGTGAATTCAGCAGGCTTTTATCAAACATAAGTGCTTTTATGAGTCAGTCAATTTGGATTTTGCATCTCAGCAGAGAGGCGCTCTGGCTTTGGGACAGTTACTGCGGTAAAGATAGATCCATACAGTGGAAATGCGACCCGCCATGGGTGCCGCACTCTGAAGCTGAATGCCCAGGAGATAACCCAAATACAAGTCTGGGAATTAAACACTTCCTGTCTTTACACTATGCTGAATACTGGTATCATTTTTAAAGAGACTAATTAATCCTTTCTAGTGTTTCTTTAAGTTGGCAGCACTGAGGCTTATTAGTGCTTGTCAATGTGAGTCATAGGGAGCAGACTTCAGGCTACCCCACATGCATACAATAAAGGACCATGCACTTAATGGAATGCATATTATGCGGCATGGGGGTGATAGGAATAGTTTATTGGATTCATTTTTTATCACAATGTTTTCAGGTTAGACTGTAGTCTTTGCCATTTTCGATTAAATTATTCTGAAGGTGGAAAGGCTTTGAGGGCTTGAATGTAGGAGAAGTAGTTGGAGTCCATGTGGTGCATTAGCTGCTGTTATACACAGCTCAAGAAAATTCTCAGTGCTGCATTCCTAATAACACAGGTTGTAATGTTATTTTAGAGGAATATTTTGGTACACTTACAGTACTTATTGAGCTATATAACTGAGCAGCTGTGTTGTGTAACTGCACAGGAGTAGTAGTGTGTTATTGACACAGTGGACCTGAATGTTAAATTTCACGTTCTAGTCTGTTAAACAGGTCTGCCTGAAGCCTCATAATGATCAGCATGTGACATGAACACCTCTTGTTTTACATTTTGCCTACAAAGCACTATCAGAATGGGCTTTTTAACAATTTCTAAGTATTTGACAAAGAGGAAATTCTACTACACTTCTATGAAATATGGATTAAAAAAAAACATAATAGCACTGATCATTGTGTCGTAGAAAAGGTTTCAGTCGTAGTCATCTGGACACTGTTTTCAGAATCAAGACGTTTCAACTCCCATCCGGAAGTCCGCAGCCAGAAAACAATAGGCCTGATTACTGATTACTGGGCCATCTTGGAAACTATTAGGTCAGTTTCAGGTGAAACTAGCTATTTACAGATACTTAGGCAGATTCCTTCCTGAGGGCAGGGCTTATGTAACTCAGAGTAGCTTAAATTTCCAGTTCCCGTCCAATTTTTTCACAATTGAGAATGACTTCCGGATGGGAGCCGAAACGTCTTGATTCTGAAAACAGTGTCCAGATGACTACGACTGAAACCTTTTCTACGATAGAACACTCCTGGACGAATGAGGGACTACACCGTCTTATACTGATCATTGTGCTAATTTTGAGCTAAATTGCTTCCACAGGTTAAAAAATGCTCAACACTTAAAAACACTGGCAATAAAAATAATATAAGTTCTCGGGTTTTTTATATCCTAACATGTCCCTTCAATATATTTCCGAATCTGACAAGCGTTCAGCATGAACTCTGGTTCATGGTTGCCATTAAATCCCAGTAGAAAAAGAAAATAAATCATCACCCTCATTGCAAAATTAGTTGCTCCTCAGTCAATGAGCTGTGTCATTTTCCTCTGAAACTCAGCAGATGCATTTGTCTCTGCCTGTGTTTTCATTCATAATTTTTCTACAGTGATAATTTCTTTTTTACTCCAAGGGATCCGAGTAACACGACGCTAACCTCGCCTGATAAAATATTAACCCCAACACAAATAATTAATCCAACTGCTTTGAGGACAGAGGCAAAGCAGTCAGACAGATTTTCTTAAAAATGCCTTTTCCAGTGTTTTGTTATGAACATTGTTGGCACATTTCAGAATATCCCACTCTCGTCTGCTTGTCTTATCACATGTTCGCACTGGACACATGTAATAGAGATACTGTATCTAGAGAATGTTTACTCAGAAAGAACAGGACCTCCATTAGCTTCCTACATGTTCAAGGACTTTGTGTATGTGTGACCATGCCTCAAAGAGTTATTGCTATTATTATATTTCACTTAAGTGTTTTGTCACTGAGTGAAACAATATTTAAAATATTGTGTCCACTCTGCTCACTGTTACTACTGGATGACGTTTTTTTTCAGGTTCACAAGAGTATTGACTCAGTAGTTGCAGATGTTTACGCAGAGATGGTGACAGGTTTGTTTGTGTAAATGGAACAGATTCATCAGTCATGTGTTGAGTAGCCAGAAGCTCAGCCGTGAGCCATTTCTTCAATCAGTCACTGAAAGAGCAACCAAGCCCCTGCAACCTATTGCATATATTGTTGCACAATTAAAGCAAGTCAAATGTGAACTATGTGGAGTAGCAGTTTTTGTTGAAATAGAAAGGATTTAGCACTCGCATTTATAGTAATGTCTAGTTCTTGCTTTTGAGCTTGACAAATAGAAATGATAACCTGTGGAGTAAGGGCCGGACCTGTTGGTAAGAACCCAGCACAGTTGTTAATATTTTATGAAGCTTGTTCAGAGTCACAGATCCCCTAGATTTGAGAGGAGCAACCCTCTGAAACATGAATCTCAAAACTGAATTTCAAAGATTTGCTAAAGCCAGCTGGCCTCCAGATCACCCAGTCTTGTTTTTCCAAGATGATCTCCATTTGGTTTGGAAATCTGACACAGAACATTAGAAAATATGAACTAGTTTCAGTACATTTATTCAAGTTAAATTACCACATGGGCTATGACAGTGTCATTAGAATTTGCTTGCTTTGCCAAATAAGTGTGTCTTTTAGCTGTTACATATGAGAAGATATTGCCTTTGTAGTGTAGGCCTACTGTACCCATGTATTCAGAATGAGTGTAAACTAATGATTAGCCATTATTAATTGCAGTTCTGAATGTCGTACCAAGTTAAACTGGACAATAGCAAATTAAATTAATGATATTCTTCTTTGTTAAGATATAGAGGTCAAAGTTCATGCGTGCCAACTGCTTGGTGAAGCCGGATATTAGCATGACACGGACAAAAACCTTCGTAGTGACAGTATTTGTAGAAAACAGCCTCGTCTTTACTGTGAATAACGGATGGCTTTGAATCAGGCCGGATGTTTCAGCCAGACGCCAGGTTTCTGTTTTCACTCCATTAATGTTACAACAGGTCGCTTAGCAACCCCCTCCCCCCCCCCACCCTCTTGTGCACTTTCTCCATCTGCTGCCATTGGCTGAAGTGGATCGTGAAGTGTTATGCTTTGGCTTTTCAAGGTCCGTGGCACAAAGAAGCCCCCCGATCATGGACGCATGTAAACAAGGCAGTGAAAAGACAATTTATCCTTTAGTGATGGATTTAAGCAGCGCTCCTCTCCACTGCCACCACCAACACCACACCTCCACCCTTGTCCCCAGTGTTATATGTCAGCAACTGATGGAAAACAACAGCATCGTGGCATTTGTTGACAGATATTTTAATAAGAACCAGCATGTGGCCTTACTCATTGTCACACAAACCAAACCAGAATTATCAAGTGACGGTGATGCTTAGCAGGTTTATCAATCCCTCACTACAAAATATAATAAACAATAATGAAAATCTGATATCTGTGCTGCCACATATGAAGCCAGGCTCTTATTGATGGAGCTGCCTGTTGTGTTTGTGTCTGGGTGTGACGGGACGAGTCAGACTGGGTCGGCATTCCTGAAATACACCGATGATGGGGACCCGCTGGAATCCTGCTGCACGCTCATTTCACACGAGGTTACCTTCATAGCACTTAAAATTGCTGGATTATCACATCGCTGTTTATATTCACGTTTAGCCGCCATATCCTATGACTCAATTATCAATTAGTCCTGTCACATAGGCGCTCGGAGAGTTATATTGGGGAACACACTCAGAGCTTCCAATCCACATCGGAGTCAAAACATCCAGCAGAGATGAGGAAACACTTTCAGCACTCTCTCAGACAATGATTTGAATTGTCATCGCAGCTCACCTAATGTGCAGTACGCCCTATTATGTAAGCCAGGAGGAATCTATTGTGCACAGCTGAGCTCGTTATCTAGCGATGACATTAAATGAACATCATGCATGTCTCTTATTCATAGTCCCAAATTAAATGCCAGTATCTCAAGGAATTTATAGTTATGTTGTTGTCACTGAAGATTTTTTCCCAATTATATCACTTACTGTATCCCAGTTATGATTATCTCCTTATTTGCTCATAAGCTTTTCTTATTTAGAATTTTTCACTTTGCGCCTACTAATAAAGTAAACTCTCTAAAAGCCCTCTAAAGAGACACGGCAGGGCTACTTGAATATTCAGTTCAATGTTTATCCTCACTCTGGGGCCTGTGATCCAAGCTTTCTCACTCTTGGAGTGCAGCCTGGAGCCCTTGCTGTGAAGATGTATCACCCTGGGTAAACTGTCAGCTCACTGACATTCTTATTACACTGGCTTTAAACGCCTAGCAGGCACGTTATAAGCAGGCTGGCTCTCTCACACAGCATCTGTAACAGGCGGTTTAGTCCATGCGGCCAACTGCTGTCCTCCCCAAGACCTTCACACGTGCCAACCAAGTCTTCCCTGTCACGGGGATCTGGCCATGGTCACGTCCAATAACTGTCAGTGCTTCTCATGGACATGCTGGCAGGCTGCGAGCCTCTCCAAGCGCTGAAGGACACATCTTTCATTGGCTGGTGTGATGGGTGCTTTTGTTTTTTTCCTGAGAACAAGGACATTTTATTCCTAAAGTCCTCAAATATGACAGTGATACCATAAGATCACTATAAACCTGTTAAGTCGTTATATTTCATTAGGTGAGGTTCAAATAATTCAAAGGCATTGAAGCAGTGTCCATATAGACTCAGCTTGAACTCCGCCCATTATCAACACAAGTGCGTAATCCTGCTCTGAGACCTGTAATGACAGCAGTGTGTAAATTACATACATTTCCTTTTATGCTGCAGTTGTTTGAAATGAACTTCAAATAGCTTGGTTGAGGAATGTGTAGAATCCCAGGCTGCTGTCCAGCGTGGAAGCTGTTTATGGAAGAGAGTTGGGAGGGTGGAGGGGTAGGTGGGGGTCTCTTCTCAATTAGGGGGATAAGCTGCTGCTCCGGAGCAGCCCTTTCGAGCCATGTTTGGAGCTATTTGGTGGGATCCACGCACGGCGCTGGATAGCTTCTCTCCTCTCTGCCATTTGTTGACAAAGCAGAAGTCAAACGGCGTTACGTAACAGGCCTTTTTCTCCATCCATAGTACAGCTGAGGGTGTGATGAGAGCTCTTTTGTGTTAACATAGCTCACTTTTAAGGCGGCCTCTGACTGCGGCACAGAGACCCCCTGCGTGAACTACATCATAGTTCAACTTGGTACCACCCCGCCTTTGTTTAGTTTTCACAGGGGGGAGAATCTGGAGCCTCATTCAGTAAAGTAATTGTTTCTGCCATTAGAGATGATCTGGTCCACTGGATATGACATTGAAATATTGAATCATAAAACAATTTTCATTAAAAAATATACTATATCTGTTTGTTTTTCCCACATCTGATAAGTTTCTCCCTCATCACAGCGACATAAAAGCAGCTGTCCTTTGAATGTTTTATTCATGACAGTAATTTGAGAGTTTAATAATGTTTCTTGTAAATTATTCTTCAAATTAAATGACTTTTTTCCACTTCCCCCTACTATTCAGAAGGTGCGGTCGGTCAAGTGGCTTTAGTCTGGGCTTTATTAAAGAGAAAAATATGTTGGGGGAAAAATGTTTTTCTTGGAATGAAAATTGTTAAATTGATAGATAAAGGCACAAATATGAGCGTTGGTATAAAAACATTGGTGTCAGCCCTCAAAACAATATATATTTTAGTGCTGAAACTAATGTTTCACTAAAATATTATTCCTTAACATTAAAGGAGCTGTAAGTGACATTCACTACCACTAAATGTCACACTAGAGCGCCAGCATCTCAGACCAAAACAAATGGGCGCAACGGCGCACCAGACTCCATTGAGAAAAACAGTAATTTTACCTTGCAGATCATCGTAAAACACACTTCATTTAAACTGGACAGAAACAAAATAAAACTCACCAAAACCATCTTTGTCAGTCTTTCCACTGTTCTAACAATCATCAACTCTGGTTTGGTTGAAATAAATCCTTAATTCACCAAAATATTCTGGCTCTACACCTCAACCAGAAGCCGTGAAACAGGCTGCTGTGGACAAATGCACCCGTCAAAGTACATCCACTATAAGTGCTTGTTTTTGCCACTGACAGGCTCAGATTGTTATTCTAAGTGTCTGACAACATTATGGAAAGGGTCGCTACAAAAATAGATCTTTTTGTTAAACAGTAAGATTCTTTTTGTTTGACCAGAAACAGCCGTTTTATGGCTCTTGCCCCACCACCAGACTCCATTGAAAAAAACTCTCTTTAATGTCATTGTAAATTTAATATATTTGGGTTTTGAAGTGATTAGTAGAAAAAAGACAATTTGAAGATGTCACTTTTGGTTCGGGAAGCTTTTTTTAGACGAAACGAAAAACATTTTATTGATAGTAATTGATAATGAAAATAATTATTACTTGCAGCCCTAATGTTTTTCAAACTGTAGTATCTCCATACACATGCATCTACATGTTCTTGCTATCTTACAGTATCTATCACTTTTTAAAGAGTTTGGTATCATAGATATAATCACACATTGACATGCAGTCAGTAAAAGTCATTGCAGTAGCTCATCATGTTGACTGAGGTATTAAGACCTTATGGACAGTTGAGTCATCCAGTAGCGAATTCCAGCCGTCCTCCAGTGGTCTGTCTGTCTCTCATCTACTGGCCCCCCAGGAGCATTTCGAGGGGGTAGGAGGATTTTATATGGTGGTCTGCACAGTTGTTGAGTGGGTGCCACATTCCCAGGTGGCATGTGGTGACGGGTCCATCTGGGCACGCCTGTTGTCAAAAACAAACAGACCCCCTGCATAGCGAGGGTCAAGGTTATAGCTGGGACCGTCCTGCCCAGACGAGACCCTCAAAGCTCAGCGAGAAGTCTCAGGAGACTTCAGAGGGACCTGATGTACGTGGACTAAGGACTCGCTGTGCAGTAGGTAATGCACCTCCCATGCTTTGCGATGATTATATTCTCTTGGTAGTTGCTTGTTTTGGAAAAGTATTTTAGTAACACCCGAAAGCATTCAGGTGGAGATTTATGTATCTATGTGTGTGTGTGAGTAGTAGTGGAACTGAGAGCTGCAAATGGGCTGATCCATCTTGCCTTTGCTGCACACACCCCAGTTTGAGCTGGAAGGGTGTTCCATTAGCTGAGATTTCCTGGAGTCTTGACTGATAATTTTAGTTCATGAATAACACCTGCACTGTCAGAAATGGTTTGTACAAGGTCTGTGAATTTGAAGTCTCAAGAGATGATCAGTAGGACTTCCACGTACAGTACAGCTGTACTTTGTAGCAGTTTTGTGTTCTTCCTCATTTTTAAGGAAACACCTAAATCTTGTTTGATTCTAGTCTGTTACTGTCACGAGACTAATCTAACGACGTCAGGTCACTATGTGTCAGTTCACCAAGAAACCCTGGTGGAGAATGTGTGCTAAAAACAAACAAACCGCTGAGCTTCCCCGTTTAACTTCATATCCTTTTGAGATCAGCCAAATTGACCTAATTTGTGAACCAGAAACATCTAAAAGCTCACTAAATTAAAAGGAGACAGTACATTTAGGTAAATTGGATTTTTACAGGAGTTTGGCTGATAAAGTTTCCTCTTATTTCCCTGTTTGTCTTGGCCCAGTCACTGTTGGCCGTCCCAGAGCTCCTGGACTGGTCTCCTCTTTTTCGCAGGCTGGATGGATGGCGTTCTTTGCCCGGCTCTGCTCTGAGGCATCTCTTCCTAAAAAGGCCAGGGGTGATCTCTGCTCTCGTGTGTTTACACAGCGAACTGAACGCTGCAAGCTGTCATCTTCCTATTATCTATCATATGTGAGAGGTTCAAATACTCCCACGTCTCTCTTTATATTCACCATCTTGGGGTTCATCTGAGGATACAGCGGAAGTAGAGCTGAGATCAGTGTAAGCACTCCTCGAAGGAATGTCTGTTAATGGTTTTGGAAATGAGATCATGGATGCATTGCCTCTCTGGGATGCAGGGGGTCAGGAAGCAAGTTGATTTTATTATAGAGAGGGGAAATAAATACAGTTTTTGACGCTCAGGGACAGCTCAGCTTCAACACTGGAAGATGTTTTAAAAGGTTTTTGCTTCGTGTCCCTGTGGGACTTGTTTGGCATCGCTCCCATTTTCCCTTATCCATTTAGGCCTATTTGCGGAGGTTTCCAGCTGGAACATGAGTCCCCTGCCTGTTCTGCAGGTTGGCTTATTTACCACCATGTGTAAACAAAGTGCACACATAGAGTGGAACGAGCAAAGGTACAACTTTAAAAGCAACTTAAAATTAACATTATAGAATAAATTCTAGATGGATTTTGCTGGTCATGCCTTCTCCATCACCATTATCCATAGCCTACAAACAAAAACACTATTTGTGTGTGTCTGTTTGTGTAGATGTATGCTTGAGTGACAGTTTGAGTGCCTTTGTGTGTGTGTTTGTGTCTTGACTCAATCAGCCCTTTTCTTGGCCTTTTAAATGGGGACGTCTCCTAAATCAGTCGTGCTGGCTGAGCACAATGGGAGGCCCAGCGGAGCAATGGGAAGTGTTTCACAGCTACCTTTCTGGTGGCCTTGGTGTTGCTTCTGCATGCTCCACTGATGCAGCTCAGATTAACATATGTTTGTTAATCTCTCTCACATCCTCCCTTTAGTCCTTAAAGGGGAACACTGATAACATTTTGAATTCATATCACTGGTCCAAGTCAGGCCAAACTTCCTCCTAAAACCAAAAGACCGTAAGTCATGCAAAGTGAGGCTTGTGGTGTCGTCAGAAAGTGGCAAGTCCTCAATGAATCAGACGTCAACTGCAACTTCAGAATTGTTATAAGCAGTATATCTTAAACATTATTCTCAGAAAAGTCCCTTCCCTCATTCATTTTACACATAGTAGCTGGTCACTTTCTAGATTAGATTGTGTGGCTTAATAATCATAGCTATCACGGTTGAATACCGAGTAACAGTGATACTGGGCTGTAAGAACAGTCAACAGATTGTTCTGGCATCTGATCTGTGCTGCTGTTTGCTGCCTTTGCTGCAAATTTTTAATATCAGTGAGATAAGTTTTTATAGCACTTATCAGGGTTGGATAGTACTAAGAAAACATAATTTTATATATTACAGTTTGCCATATGAAACACTAGAGGTTATTGATTTTTTTTAAAGCAATCATTTTTCTATTAATGATGCAGTTCAGGCCGTGTCTGTGTCATTGATTACTAATAAAATATGGAGTCTTGTGTGTTCTAGACTAGATTTAAACTGATGACTGGAAGTTCACCGCCTTCCTGTCTGGCTGCATTGTATCTCATTTCAGTGTGTAACCCAACCATATGAGTACTAGCACAATTTCATTAGCTGTATGTGGTCCTCAATTACAGCTATTGCTTGCAGTGACTCTACTATTTCTACAATAGAAGCTACAGCCAAGCCAGCCCTTTAAGGAAATTTTCTCTATGTGTAATATTCTCTATGGTAGTATGTAATATCTGCAGGCTGGTGTTTAATGATATATTACACTTATTTATGTGCAGTATGCTTCCCAGTTATCAGCTCCTTTCTTTGACAACACTGTGTTGAATTTTTGCATCCTGTGTTTCTCCTCCAGGGCTCTCCAGAAGGGGGCAGCGTTAGACCAAGCGCATCTCCCAGTAAGTCATCTCACTCTGAGTTCGACAAATTATTAAGTGCACCTAATTCATTAAGTACCACTGAATAGTTAAAGTGCGTTTAATAATCGGATGCTGATTAAGCACAAAGACATTTTATGTCATCTTCACACACATAAACACTTTTATTTATTTATTTAAGCTTTTATTGGTACAGAATGTGTCAATATCTTTCATTCCTTCTATATGTTTCTACATTTTTTCCTCTAAATAAGGTGCTTTTTACTTTGTGTGTGTGTGTGTGTGTGTGTGTGTGTGTGTGTGTGTGTGTGTGTGTGTGTGTGTGTGTATTAAAGTCCCATCAGGTCCTCGAACAGTCTGCGCTGTCAGGATCACGCCTCTGACAACCATGAAAGGCTCTCCTGACCTGATTCCTGCCGCAGGTGACGTATCCCTTCGCCTCATCAATCTTTCAGTGCCTACAACTGTGGGACACCTCATACTCACAAAGAAATCATAGAAGGATGCTTTTAAAACTCACTTGTTAACGTTGTGACGTCACTTTAATAACCTGTGTTGAGACAGGACAAGCGGCATCTACTCTACTTCCAGCTCTGACAGTGTGATCATGGCAATTAGTTTTACAGGACAGAAGGATATTAATTTGATGGCCTGGTTCTGATGTTACAGTTCTATTTTAGTCATTTGGGGCATGAGGTAGCAATAACTTGGATTCCCAGCAGCTCTGAAGCAGGCGTGCACTCTGATAATACCGAATAAAAGACTGACTATGCTTTGAACGATGAGGAGCTGGGGCAGTGAGACTCTTTTATTGAATGTTTTCAGATTTGGACCCCAGCAGAGTGTGCAAAGGGAAAGGAGTCGTGACTCTAAGGGCCACCCTTGTCCACATAGATGATGAGGGCTGCATCAGCGAAGAGCCAAATGTCATCCCAACGCCAAGTAAGTCTGAGCGATTGCCACAGCTGTTTCATAACAACTCTCCACATGATGAAAAAATATTTAGAGGTCAGTAATAGTTGCATGGACACGTGAAAAACACATCACTGTAGAATGTGGACAGAGAATGTGAACGGTTGCTGCAATTTCAAAAGCATTTCATCATGTAAAAATCCTCACATGCCTTTCAGAGCTCTGTTTTGATGTCAGGATTATATAACTCGTCACGTTTTGGAGTGTATGCTCAGTTGCCGGGCACACTCAGAGCCATGATAAAGGGCGATTGCTCATATTTTCATGTCAGTGTCAAAGAGCTTTTTTGTTGCTGCCTGCCCACGTTGCACTTTGGAGCAGGTCGCCTTGACTGTGGGCTTGTTTGTTACGTAGAGCACAGTGGAACCAGACTGGAGGCTGGCCAAGGCTTTTGGGGAGATGCTTTAATTGTTGTTGAGCCTGAATATAAAGGCCATTGGAACAAACGGCCTTTGCAGCTCACTGAATAGGCGCTTTGTTCTGATGAGAAAGATTGTGGGAGAATCTTTTTTTTTTTCCTTTCCTGGACATATTAACATCTCTGTACATGAAAACCACCAAGGAAAGCATTCACGCCCTGCGGAATGAAATGGTGATTTATTTGATCAGCAATTAGCTGTTATGGTTTTCTGGTTTCCTCGTAGTTCACTGTACTTTTTAGTGTCATCCTCAGTGTTTTTATTCTTGCTGCACTGGCTGCCAAACTGAGAGAGTTCTGGACTCTTTTTAGGTGGCTGGACAAACCAGATTAATGGAGACAGCTCTAAAGCAGGATTGGCTGAGGGAGGCAGCAACATCGCAGCTGATTTACCTCCTGTAAATAACACTCAGTGCCAGGTACGTTTACTTCCACCCCATTTAACACAGAGATCTTTGTTTGGCTCTTTGTGGATTTACTGTTATGAGAACTGTGTGATCTCTTCATTTTGAGCTCTTTATTTGATTTAAGTGAAATTCCGGGGAAAACTTTTGAACTTTTATGGATTTTACAGTGTATTTTCTGTTACTTTCAGGCCAATTCACCAGAAAGCATAAAAGAAAATCAGGCTCCATCCTACACTGACATTCAGAACTGTATCACGTCGACTTCCAGCTCTGTTTATCCCTGCACTAGCACAGTTAACCCCACCATAGTCCTGCTGCAACACAACAGAGGTGAGCACACCAGTCTGTGAGTTGGGGATGACGCGTATCAAGAAGAGTTTATTCGTGAACATGCTTTTACATGTCTGTGTGGCATTTTGTCAGCCAAGCTTTATGGCACTCTTAGCTAGGTCTCAACTGTGTCTTGTCTGTGATCCATTAGCCTTGTCTTGCTCACTATTGCTTCATTGCTCAGTCACATTTCACTGTCCTGTCCTTGTCTGTCTTTCTCTCACAACAGAGCAGCAAAAGCATCTTTCTCATTTTGAAGGTATGCACTGGGGTCTTGGTGATGTCCAACGGATATTTGTCATTTATTTTTCATGTCTTAGACTTAGCCAGCAGCAGTCCCAGTTTTATTACAGAGCAATATTTTTTGTTCCCTGACTGAACCATCTGTCACCCTCCTTCTGCCGTGACACAGCCAGCTAAATGTGTTCTCCACAAGCCTCATGAAGTGACTGAGTCATGTTTCATGCATCATTGTGTTAAAAATATATACAATGTACCAAACTATACACAAACATCATTATTATTTTCTGTATATTTTCCTGCAACTCACATTCTGTTAATGCCAGACCTGCGTCAAACCAGATTTAATATCATGTCTGTTGCCTGCATGGCAACAGTGCAACATACAGGTTACCATGCGTGCCAGATTGAGATTTTACATCTTTGATTTTACATCTTTGTCTTTCTCCCACTTACTTGACACCTAATACATCTCATTCTCTTCAAATGTCACATGCTGCGTATGTGCTACAAAGTTTAACTTGGGGTCAGCAATTTGTATCATCGAATACCTTTACTGCCATGAAATGAGGAAACAAGAATGAAAAGAATATAATTACAATATTCTTATATTGTTGTAACATTTTGGGGGAAATGCACAAAAGTAAAACACAATATATTTCTATATATTTGCACAAAAAAAGCAAATTTTGTCAGGTATTTCATGCCATAGCAAGTGTTGCTACATTTTCCAAGTGTAGATATTGTAGTTGTATTATGACAGTTTCACTCACTCTACTTTATTCTGTGGTACAAAATGCATTCTGTGATGTAAAATAGAACAGTTGGTGAATTGTATGTATAAAATACAAAATCTTGATGTGTTCAGTGGCACAGAACATATGTTGTGCACAAAATGCAGCATATGACATACGGTAGATTCTCCATGTGGGTTGATACACATACTAAGAATTAATTGCCAATAGTATTTGACCCAGGTCTCACACACACACACCAACATTTGTTTTTCATGCTCATTGTTAGCTGAACTAAATGGGATACAGCATTTATTTAATGTGCTTTTTTTGCTATGACAAACAAAAATGTTTGCAGTGATAAAGGTCTATTATGTTTATTGCCTGCGATGTACTGTATGCAGTCCACTGTCATGCAATTCAGTGCAATGCTTTAGCCTGGCCTTCACACCAGACTTAAACTGTTTTTAGCGTTATCTGACATTTCACTAGAAATGTGCTGTGAACTTTGAGTTTTTTTGTTACAGACCCAACCCCAGAAAGGGACAAAAGCCCTGATCCTGGGAGAGATTCAGTTAGTCCAGTCCCTGATATGGACTGGAAGAGGCTGCGGCTCTCACTGCACTCCCCTGTCCTCAGTCCTCTCAACAAGCCCATTGTGCCTGTACGGGTGAGCAACAAAACCTACTGTCAAATGAAGACTAATCTACCCACTGCAGATGTTTAATGGGTGTTTTGTTTATATGATACACGGCTCTTGTCATGTTACAGTAAAAGAGTTAGTATTTATATAAAGCACATTACTATACTTTATTGTAACATAGCATGTTGTTGATTCATGATTTGAGAAGGATTTTTGTCATTTTATTAGCAATAAATCTTTCTCACTGGAGATATTTTTGACTTGTCATACCAGGTGAAGCACAGGTGTAACCAATAACATTAACAATGGCTCTGTTCCATTTAGGTCAACATTGTTAATGTTATTAGTTACTCTTGTGTTTGACAAGTCAAAATGTCCTGTCAAAACAATACACTTGAACATTACCAGGGCTGCGTTACTCCTGCGCGAAAAGCTGTCGTCTTGTCTGTCATCCTCACTTATTTGTTATCAGTTAAAAATCTCCACATATTAATTTCAGAACACTGAAAAGTCCAAAGACTGGTACAAGACAATGTTCAAACAGATACACAGAATACCTGGTAAGAGAAAATCATAATTTCAACTCTTTGTATGTCTGATCAGTTTTGCCTATCATGTTTCTCTGTTGGTGTCCAAGCCCTGTGTGTGTTTCTATATGTTTGTACGTTATGTCACACTGTGCTCTGTCTCTCCATCACTGTGCTCAGAGCCTATTGAGGAAAACCCTTACCGCCCCACCTACATTTTCCCTGAGAGCTATGACATTCAGATGAAATCAAAAGGTATCCGATGGCAGTGACTCCGCTCTCGTTGGCTTTACTGATCTGCAGCTATCCTGGGCCCTTTCAAATACTTTAGCTGTGTTTAATCTGTCATACCTGGCCCTGTGGGGCAGTACAAAACCACATACCTTGAAGATGCCCAAAGTATTTGAAAGGCTTTTACCTAATCTTTTCTGACATCTGTTTCATTCCATAGAGCCGCTGTTTCCATTAGTCTTAAATACACTGTAGGTTTCGTGCAGATTTCCTGATCTAACTCAGTTTTGCTGTCCTGGGACATTTTCAAGTAGGCTTTTTGGATTTAATAGGGCTTTTTCACAGCAGACATTTTGACATGTCACATTAGGAAAAGCACAAGCGTAAAAATGCTGAAACGAATGATGGCTGAATTCCATTTAGCTGCTTCAGTTTCAGGGTCTCTGGTGCATTGTGCATGCTGGATCACTGTCCCACTGTGATGACTCACTGGGGCGCTTACAGAGCCATCATTAATGTTATTAGTGACACCTGTGCTTTTCCTGCTGTGACATGTCAAAATGTCTGCTGTGAAAAAGGCACATGGTCTGAGTGGTACGAATGCTGTTAAAGGCACAATCTGTGATTTAAACAAAAGGCTAGCCCCACTACCAAAAATCAACACATACAATTATACATGCACTCTTTATTTAATTGACAGGCTTTAAATTCTCTACTACGTTTAAAAAGTTCTCAGTTATTAAAGGGGGAGTCCAGCGATTCAGTGTTTTGTAGATGGTTAAGGTTAGGCTCATGGTTTTAGTTTTGGGTCTGTCAGGAAGAGGCACAATTTGTATGCAGCTTATTTTTCTTATTTAGTTGCACCATGTACATACAGTAGGTGTCTCAGTCTCCGCTTGACATGATTACCTCCATGTGTAGTTGTGACTGATATGATTCTGTAAATGATATCTCACAGAAAACATGTAACTTATACAGAAATCATTCTAAATTTGGCAGTTATGGCCTTTTTGCTTTACAATGCATTACTTATTCAGAGCCTTGATGCTCATCAATGCTTGGATCCCTTTTTAACTTGGTAATGCTTCCTGTAAAGTGTTTTGATTTGACACACTTTGATTATGTTTGGTGAAGCTGTAAAGCTTGGCCTAATGGAAGGTGTGAGGCAGGGGGGGAAAACATAGGAAAGTTTCAGGGTCCCTGGTGCATTGTGCATGCTGGATCACTGTCCCACTGTGATGACTCACTGGGGCGCTTACAGAGCCATCATTAATGTTATTAGTGACACCTGTGCTTTTCCTGCTATGACATGTCAAAATGTCTGCTGTGAAAAAGGCACATGGTCTGAGTGGTACGAATGCTGTTAAAGGCACAATCTGTGATTTAAACAAAAGGCTAGCCCCACTACCAAAAATCAACACATACGATTATACATGCACTCTTTATTTAATTGACAGGCTTTAAATTCTCTACTATGTTTAAAAAGTTCTCAGTTATTAAAGGGGGAGTGCATCGATTTTATGCATGAAGGTCATTTTATTTGTAGTAACCCTGATGATGTCAATGGGGCTATCTTGGATAGGGCTTGGAGAAACAAATATTTAAAGAAACTCTACATTACAAACTGGGGGCATAGTTAGAAAGAGTTTAATTATGGGCACTATAATAGCCAGTTTTTTGGGAGCTTGACCCATACTACGGACAAAAAGAGGATATCTCAGCCTCTGCTGCATCAATTTTGACCATTCTTTTTAAATCTGTTTCTTACAAGTCCCCCGACTTTATGGAAGTGCAATACTAAATCGCTGGAATAATTAATGTTTTACTATGCTGTTAAAAGTTAAACATCAATAACTTTTGTAAAGATTGTGAATATACTGTACCTTGTAATAAATGTTGTCACAAAAAGAAAACAAAGATTGGGCCTTTAAAATCTTCATTTAAACATGGTTAGCTATCAACAGGTCGACCTGTACAAACATAGACAAGTTTTCTAAAGAACTTTGATATTGACATGTAAACAAGGATGATGCACGAAGCCTTGTAGTGTCATTCTACTTTCACTTAACAAAATGTAACAATTACTCATGGCCTTTCTCTTTTTGGTGTTAACCATCTAATATTAAAAACTTCAGACAGTTGATCTCCCAAATATTTTATTATTCGTAAATGCTTTTTCTAACAGAATTGTCATACAGTAGAGCATGAGCAGTCTTTTGATGTAGTGTACTATTGTAGCCACTAGATGCTGCTGCAGTCCTGCACTAAGGCTATGGCCTGTCCAGACCTGAGTTCAGTCTCTCAGGCAGTACACAACCTTCAGTCTGTGTACTGCTCCAAACACGCTTCACCCATCAATGTTTTGTAGATGGTTAAGGTTAGGCTCGTGGTTTTAGTTTTGGGTCTGTCAGGAAGAGGCACGATTTGTATGCTTTAGAGAAAGAGCTGCCTGAATTCTTATTTTTCTTATTTAGTTGCACCATGTACATACAGTAGGTGTCTCAGTCTCCGCTTGACATGATTACCTCCATGTGTAGTTGTGACTGATATGATTTTGTAAATGATATCTCACAGAAAACATGTAACTTATACAGAATTTGGCAGTTATGGCCTTTTTGCTTTACAATGCATTACTTATTCAGAGCCTTGATGCTCATCGATGCTTGGATCCCTTTTTAGCTCAGTAATGCTTCCTGTAAAGTGCTTTGATTTGACACACTTTGATTATGTTTGGTGAAGCTGCCTAATAGAAGGTGTGAGGCAGGGGGGGAAACATAGGAAAAGAGTGTCTCTAATGCCTTACGAATTATTTAGCTGTCTGCTATATTCATTACTTTTCAAGTAACATAGTATAGATAGGTAACAATATATGGGTTTTAATTGTTGTCTGCCCCTCTTTCAGATGATGGTCCCACCCCCTTTGGTTACTTGAAAGATGGTGAGTTTTGGAATTGGGCTTTCATTCAAGTACACAACTCCAAATTTAATTTAAAAAAAAACCTGTATATCATCCATTATTAGTATTTATTGATTCCAAGATAACACTCAGTATGCAGCACACATGTTTTACACTTAAACATTGGTAACATTTCAGTTGATGCATTAAATGCAGTTGAGTATCACGCTGTTGATGTCCGTCGATATATATGTGTCTGTTGTCAGTGAAAGCAGTCCCACGCTCAAAAAGTGACGCCGAGGTCGATTCAAGAGGCCGGTCGATGCCTGTGCCAACACGGTCCTCTTCCCTCAAACCCTCTGCCAAAAGGTTAGTGTCCTCCATCTGCTCCAACCCAGTTTGTATTGGTCTTTATTTACACCTCTCCACACACACACACATGTCAACACTGACACAGGATGATCTGCTCTCAGAGAAATGAGTGATAGAGTGCTGAAGGAGGACAGGTGATGGAGGATATACTGTTGGACCACTAGAGCTACAGATGACATGTTGAAGACTGACCTTCCTCTTTCCTCAGTGGTTATGTATGAAGGGATGTATTCCTAAACACATCTCTGTCCATTTTTGAAAAATGCTGCTTGATGTTCTTGACGCTCAGAAAGAATTTCATTAAAGAAAGTGTTTTTTGTGTGGTGAGAATAGGTGTAAATTTGGGTCTTTCCACTCCAAGAGTCAGTCCTTCTTGGAGCAGTAATTTTATTGTTGGATGTCTATTACAGTAAGAAATTCTCCCAGGAAATGCTGCGCTCTGTTTTTTGTCACTGGGACCAATCTTGTTTACCTGATCGAATTACCGATTTGGCTCTCAACTGTGAATTGGATTTTCAGTCATATCATCATTAGAGGAAAGGAGGGACAGGAGGAGAGAGCGCAGGGATAATGAGGGCGGACGTCATGTTTAAATCGAAAGCCTATGCTGGTTGCCATGGAGACTACTTGATAAGGATTGGCTCTCTTCCATCCCACACCCCACCCCTCCCTGACACCCGCCTCTCCACAGGAACGAGTGGGAGCCCCCGGATAAAAAGGTAGACACCAGGAAGTATCGCGCCGAACCCAAGAGCATCTTTGAGTACGAGCCGGGGAAATCGTCGGTGCTGAAGCTGGAGAGAACGGTATGCTAGCCGCCTGCCTGTTTGCCTGTTTCTCTCTCTCTCTCTCTTCTCTCTCTCTCTCTTTCTTTCTGTGTGCATGTTGTGTAAGCTGTCCCCCACCCCCCACCCACCACCTCCGTATCTAAGCTACCGGGTGGCAGCTTCACTAACAGCTCGGAAGGCGACGTATGTGTAGCCTGAATCGCCATGTGCACCACATTCCTTAAGGGTGTCCCGTTGCGGTGACAGATGATCCTGCTTGGCAGCAGGGGAGTATCACTTACAAGGATAGCCATTGTCTTCCCGTCTTCAATTTAAGGTTATTGGACTGAATCAGCTTGGTGGGCGAGGATCCCAGCACAGTCACAAAACATGGATCCTGTGTGTTTCTTGAGAGGAAGAGTATTGCTCTCTACCCTACTTTCGTCTCGAGCCTTAACAGTTTGTGCTGAATCAAATGGCGTGGCATTATTCAGTGTCCTTGAGGACTGTCTTTTAAGGATGAGCTTTGTTACATATAATAGATAATTGGCAGCTGCTGCCTCAGTCTACAGTGTAATATTTACCAAAGGAGAACATATACATTTTGCATTTAGATTTATCAGGTCTGAAGTCTTTTATATTTCTCTCTTACATAATAGAGGACATGGGGGTGTTAAATATTGTGATTAAGTAGTTAGTTACATAATTATTGTTGGTCGGATGCTCAGTTAAATCAAGCTAGTAAATGTTGTTTGCCGAGATCTGGCCCGATCCCAAATACGCTCATTAGAGAAAGTTCGCTCCAGTTCCTGCGACCACTGTAAAATAATGGTCTCTGTTGTTTTTCAATTACAAGCTCAGTTATTATGGGTCAGTGTTCTTGTTGCTGTAGCAGGACATTTTCTACATTAGGTCCGTTCTTTTTACTCTCTGGTGCTTAAAGTTGTGTTTGCGCTTACTTACTTTAGACTTTCCAAAAATATGTATCTTAAAGATGATTATATTACATCTCAAAAAATGTGTCTGCATGTTTTGTTGGTCGTCATCGGTATGTTGTCTGTTGATTAGATCAAATAAAATGAAAACAATAAATATGTGGTTTACATTAAATAACAGCGCTTTTTGGGTAAAAGACTTGGGTAAAAGGAGAGGTTCATGTTTCATTCAGTGTATTTTACTGGAATACCCATATGCCCATATGTACATTGGACCAGTTTTCAGTGGCTTGAATTGTTGCTCCTTTCCATACTGGCCACAAAAATATCTCGTCCTCAACCAATTGTAATGGCAGATATGCAAAATTGCATTAAATAGTTCATCAGAGGCTAATATGAGACTTCAGCAGTCAAATCAAGTGAGTATCGAAGTTAAATTCCCTTTAGTAAAAAATTCTTGCTTTATATTTCATAGATCAGTATGTATAGTAGAAACAATTGCAGCAACCTGTAACTTTCTTAATGTACATATGTGAGTACTGTATTAAAGGAATAGTTAGACATTTTGGGGAATATGCTTATTCCCTTTCTTGTTGCGCGTTACATGAGAAGATTGACACCACTCTCAGATCTGTCCATTAAATATATAGCTATAGCCAGCAGGCGCTTAGCTTAGCTTAGCACAAAGACTGGAAACAGGGGGAAACATCTAGGCTGGTAACAACATCCACCTGCCAGCACCTCTAAAGCTCAATAATTTACACATTTAATCTTGTGTTAAATCCGTACACAAACCAAAGTGTAAAAATTACAATTACAGTTATGTGCCGGACTTGCTTGGCCAGAAGCAGTGACTTCCTGGAGTCTCAGTTGGTTGCCTGGCTCTAGCTACATATTTATCATACAGACACGACAGTGGTGTTAATCTTCCAATCTTGCTCTCAGCAAGAAAGAGAATACGTGATTTTCCAAAGTATCAAACTGTTCCTTTAAGAAAGACTTGAAAAAACGTGAACCTGATCCTTTAATTTACATATCGTAAAGAAATCTTCTTCTATGAGAACACCTACATGTACAGTATTATATATATATACTATACAGCTGATAATTTATGGTGTTGGGTACAAACATTGGCTCAATCAACAATGTCTGATAGGCTCATTACCTTGGTGTGTATATTCTGTGCTGTCTGAACTGTCTTCTCTTTGTCTTTCTCCTCCTCTTCCTGTTGCCATGCCCCTAGACTCAGGATGTAAATCCAGAAGATGTAGATTTAGAGAATGAGCCTTGGTATAAATTCTTTTCAGAGATGGAGTTTGACAAAGCGGTAAGTGGTCGCTGTCTTTAAAGTGACAGTATATTGTATTTTATTGCATGTGATAACATCCATGTTCAAATAATGCCTAAACAAATTGTGTCTGTCTAAGGACTACTCCAGTTTCTACTCCCACTTTCACTTTATATTGTACTACGCAATATTGTACTGAATAATTTTTTAATTGATCCTGCACATAAAAAGTTATGTGACAGCATGCATAAGAGGAAAATTAGTTTCTTCTTGAACTTCATTTACTACCATGTGCCCCATCAATGTGGCTTAATGAGACCAACAACTGATCAACTTTTATGCATCCCTATTTCTTCATCATAATCTCTCTGTCATCACAGCTACTGTCATTCCTCATCATCACCTCATACAATTTAAAAGGATTCTGTCGCCAATAGTGTCTAAAATAGTCGACTGAGATCTATTTTTGCCCTGTTCAAAAGTGCCTCTCAGCAATTTATTTATCTGTGAGGCTGAGTGAGCATTATCAGCTCAGGCAACAGAAAACAGTCTGACCACTTACGTTGGCTGTGGCCTTTACCCTGTGCAGTTTAGATCATTCATATTTAAGAAGGCTGATTATTGGTTAGGATTTATTATACTCCAGTAGTAGCACAGGTGCCCATGATGAAGGAGCAATTCAATTATCACAGGGCTGTGAGTTTATCACGTCATATTTTCTTTACAACAGGATCTTGCTATCTCTTGCCAACTGTGGCAGAATTCCTCTTCTTCCATGTCGTTAACTCAACACCCAAGAGGAACACTTTGTTTTGTTCGTTTTGATGTGCGTCCTGCCAACTAGAATACATATCATACTGAAGGCCTTGCCTGGATGATTCATCCAGAAGTCACTCTTCACTTGGAGAGGCTGCAGTCCACGCAAGCATTAGGCTCCAGGATAATCCCAGGCCCCAGAAATAATAATTGCTGCCCTTCTGTTATCTAGTATATTTACCAAAATATCCAACGGGTGCAGGCATGTTGAAGCAGTATACAGTGTCATGAAAATCCATGCCTCGGGCCTTAGTTGGCACCAGACAAGCGTGGCACTGGCCTCCCTTAAACAGATGTTGGGTCTCCTCGCTCTCTGTCAGTCAGAGCCGCACCGCCACACCCTGGAGCATATGAGGAGTAAGTACGACATGAGGTCATGTCCTAGCATCAGCCAGACGCAGGCGCAGAATCTCCTGTTCCAGGTTAGTGTATATGTGGAGGAGGTTTAGCGGTGGAGGCGGCCGACTCTGTCTCATGGCAGCCTGGATGTTTGCCAGATGAGCTCGGCTTGATGACTGGCTCCTGTTTAATGTCAAAGTCACTTCTAAAGCTGCACCTGGTATGTGCAGTATTTGACCTTAAGGCCCAGCCAGACACACTGGCTCATTGGAGTTTGATTGACATATCAGTACTCACTCGGAGCTGGAAGTCTGCAAAAACGAAGTGCTCAGGGGTTAAATGAAGAGCTAGGCCTTCATGGCTCTGATCCAGTTAGCTCTTGTTCTTATTAATAACCTTCAAAGTGCTTCGAGAAACATTTCTACTGATGAAGTAGGATTATAATAAGGGGAAACTTCTTGACAGAATTTAAAGTTCATCTAATTCCTCTGGTCCACATCTTTATAAAAGTCTTTTTGTGGTTTTACACTGCTAATTAGCCAGTTGTCAACCAAATACCTCTAAAGAGCAGGCTTACTGTAAGTAATACATTTGATAATCCTATAAGACTGCACTATTTTTTCTTTTTCTTTATCCTGTTCTGTCAAATCATCATTACTCATCCACCAGTGGCCACTTCTATTAACCTAATAGCCACTGAGTAAGAGTGACACCTGTGTATAATCCCAGTAATGGTCCTCTCGATTAATATTAACAAGTTCTAGGTTCAAGAGGAGTCTGAAAACACATCCAATGACAGTTACGGTCAGACATAGGCTCATCGATACACATGGCTAGCTGGGGCTGGAATTCCACACATAACTATGGTCAGGAAGAGCATTTTGGCCTTCTACAATCGACAGAGTGACTCCATCTGTCGAGCATATGCTGACGAGGTGGCTGCTGCCACACTGTCTCAGCGCTGAGTTACATAGAGCCTCCCCCTGCCACCTATTCTAAAGGAGGCAACTCCGTAAGCCCGCCAGCTCATTGTGCTGTCATATTTAACCTCTGTTATACACTTAACCTTTACCTTTAAGCATTTAGTGGAGATGAGATGAGGGGCGCACATGGCTATAACAGGCCCTTCACACTGGGGGAGCTGTTTGTTTTCATGAGGACATATCAACACAAATAAGGTGCTGGAAAGAATGAGATTCATGTTACCATGACCTACTCATGATTGCTATTTTGAATATGAAAGCGGCACACAGGAGCCGGAGCTCTGAGTAGCTGGGGGGACACCTGTTAGGAAACATGCACAGGAAATTCTGCAGAAACGTTGTCATCTGTGTTCCACTGACTCACCGAGGCCTTCATTCATGTCCATGTACAGCTTCGGACATTTCACACCGTTACCGCTTTAGGAAGTAGTTTCATCCTCTATGTGTGTCTTTATCTGATAAGTCAAACCAGTTTCACCATCTCTTTTATGCTCTCTACCCCCATCTTCTATTTGCCAGAGTAATGTGACGTTAAGTGATATCAGTGTAGGATTAGTTTGAAACTGAACAGTTTTTCCCTTTTATATGAAGAAAAGTTCACATAAACTGACACTAATCAGGCATCTTGAAAATAACCAGATTAAGATTCCATTCCTTTACTCCAGATAAACCTTCCATGCTTGTTTCCTGTTTACTTTCCACTGATGCTGTGTGTGTGTGTGTGTGTAAGCCCAATTACCCAGGGGTGTCAGAGGACACTATCTTTTCCTGCTGATATCAGATTTGAGGTGGGTACAAGATGTGGCGGAGCAAGGAAGAGCTGCAGATTATTTAATGACACTGGAGTGTTCCCCGAGTCAACATGGAACATTTGGCTTTATAAATAGATCAAACTATAGACCTGCCAGCCTGATGTTCTGTTCTTATAAAGATAGGCATTTATTCTGAAAGGTTATTAATGATCGTCCTGCCCTGGCAACTAAGTGGAAAGGCATGTTGTGGTAAATGAGCTGTTGAGAATGCTCCTTGTCTGGTCATCGGTGTGGGAAGCGGAGGCTTGGCTGCGCCGTGGAGAAGTGGATGTGGTATTAACAGTAGGGCCAGGCTGGCTGGGATGGGGATTGTGCAATCGTATTTGCAAACAACACTTGCGCTCTTATTCATAGTGCCCGTGTCATGTCTGTTATTTTTACCTGCTATGACGTCCGAAAAGAGGAAAGCAACAGAAACAGTGGGCTAAAATTAGTTGGTTCTAAACCATTCAAAATGCTAGTGGGTGCTACCACACTGAATGACCACCCCTGTGTTTTGGAACTAATATCTGCTCCTACATACCAACTACATATACTGTTGTAGTCTTTTAAACATTGATTCACTCACGTTATTTCTTTCTGCCTTTATGTTTTTTCTCTTTGTCTTTATAACATTGTTATAATTATCTGTTTCTACAATTAATTTGTCAGCAAGCATTTGTGTCTCTTTTTGACCTAAGTGTGTGAGATAGAGTGTCGAGTGTGTGTGTGTGTGTGTGTGTGTGTGTGTGTGTGTGTGTGTGTGTGTGTGTGTGTGTGTGTGTGTGTGTAATTCGGCCTGCTTGCACCACCAGCTGCTTAATTGTCCCCCGGTCTGGTCCAGTGGTAATGAGAGTGTGACTCAATACCAGACAAAAGAGACAGCTTCACTGGGAGACAGCAGACCATTGGCTGAGTCTGTGACAGCCCCCTCCCCGCATGGGCGCCCCCTGACCGATGCAAGCCCTACCCGCCCACTCCCAGCCCCCGCCCCCTCCACTCTCCTCGCTGCCGCTTGTTTTCTCCAACTTGCATGCAGGCCAAAACACACGCTTACTCCTCCATGCCAAGCCCAGTCCAGAGAAGCAAAGAACCCCGGCTGCTCGAGACAAAAACCCAGAGCAGCAAGTGAACGACAGAGAGGAAAAGAAGAGAGAATCTGGCCATAGCTAATGCTCCTGCCTCTGTTCTAGCTGGAGGAGACCTTCCTGTGGATCTATCAATGACTTCTTTGTTTGGTTTGTTGCAGAGTGCCCCCTCTTTCAGCCCCCTGGAAACAGCCTCCGACCTGCAGCAGTAGTAAGTCCATGCCTCCTTCTTATTTGAATATTTGTGCTTTAAATCTTGCTTGCTCCTTCCAGTATGTTGATGATTATTTACAGCATGTTAGGGGGATAAATGTCAGTGAGAGATTTTTTCCACCCTGCAGAGCTCGCCCGCCTACAGCGGGGACTCCTGCTTCCTGAGGAGATCCTGTTAATAAGGCAAAAAGCTACCAGAACAGTGTGTCCTCTGTGTGTATTTCATGGTGTTTTTTAGGGGGGTGGGGTGGTTGTAGTGTTGAGACATGGCTGCTATGTGGTGATTTATTTAAAGACAGCAATATGGATGTCACTGGGATAGAGGGAACTCACCCAGCTGCTGCATAACTTAAAAACCGTTATCTCCTTCTGAATGGGTGTGTGTGCAGAACTATGACCAGCAACTGGATTATGAAAGGGGATGCTAGCTGTTATTGAAACAAAGCCTTCCGAGCCCTTGATCTTTTTTGTTTTTGTCTGTCGAGATTGACATCTTCTATTTTTGTTTGTGTAATAAAATGTAAGGAATTTAGGACCGAGCCCAGGTTGACTGTCTCGCGCTACAGTCCAGGGAAAATAAACTTCTCCCTCCATTTCTGCTAAGAACTTTCCATCTGCTACAATCATTATGTCATCATGGCCAAGTATTTGAAAAGAGATTCCTAATCCAACTTTTTAATCCATTGATTTGTTGTTCATTTTGAAAGAGGTTCCTGATGAAGGGGTGGTGGAAGTTCACTCACCCATACTTTTCAAAGGAAACCTCAAGTCATAAACTGACTTCCTTCAAAGGCACATATGTTTAGGGCAGGATGTTTTTTTTCTTTGGGGTCTGTTTGAAATCAGAGACATTTTGAAGAATGGTCTTGTAAAGATATCATTTGATTGTAAAATGCAAAACCATACATGCCAGTGTGGTGTCATTAGATGAATGAATGAACCTCCAAGTAAATGTGTGTGTTTTCAGGCCTCGATTAGACACCCACTGTGTGTGCATGACCATGTGTGCATATTGTTAAAGTATATGGAAGATTGATATAAATGATCACAAATTGTTTGTATGACCTCACAATAAGAGCTGTCATCGTGATGCAGTAGTACATACTCAGTAACTGTCATTTAAAGGAGCTCATCATTACAAGTAAAAAGATAAACATTACAGTTAACCTGCAATACGTACTGTCACTAGTTCTCTCTTAGGTAGCATACTGACTGCTGATTTCACCAGAACCTTCCCAAGAGATTGTCTTCAATCTTGCATGGCTCCTATACTGCAGATTTCCTGTATAGCATTTATGTGAATTCTTGTAAGTAACCTTGAACCAACATGATTTTAATGGCTCTCTTGCAGTAAGCAGTGCACATATTCTTTCCAACAGCTATGAAAGAGCTTCTTGTTGAGGTAGTGAACAAGGAGAGTAATGTATCCATACATTTGTGCAAGCTTGTAAAACTCTGACTTGACAACGCTGCAGATGTAAAACACATTTTGGAAAATACACTCCTCTTTCTCCTTACAGCAGTGAAAATGGTTTGTATTTGTTTTTATTTCACCTAGATGATACTTTAGTTTAATGAGCATGTTTGTCTGTACAAATAGAGGAGCAGCGTGAGTAACACATGAGCGGCATGTGCATGAGTGAACCTGAGAGTTGTACAGGTGCACGGCAGGGGCTCATGCACCATGTGGGAATGTTCAGAGAATATTTATAGAAATCTGTCCTGTTGGCCTCTCTGGAATGCCAAGATATGTGTGGTAGCCAATGCCTTCTCTCAACATCATCCTCCAAATTCTGCACTTTCTTTCTCAAGTTTGGCTTTTTCTGTCTCTGATTATTTTGTCTCCCACAAGTCTGCGAAGACAGGAATTACCTCAAGATATACTAAATAAGAACCATATGACCCAATTTGCGCGCCTCTGTTTATCATAAAAACATGTAACACAACTCCTCTGAATGAATTCGACTGTGTTTAATTAGCTGTCTGCGTTCCTCTCACCGCTGTCTAGCTCCTCGAGCAAGTCTGGACACAGCGAGGTGGAGAAGGACAGTGGATTATCCACAAGTGAGCCCGTGGCTCCAGAATGCGACCGCCATGTTTACAAGAGTGTCCTGGAGGGCGGCGACATTCCCTTACAAGGTCTACGGGCCCTAAACAAGCGCCAAGGCAGCTCCTCTTCCTCTAAAGGTAGGATAGTAGCCACTTTACATATGTGTCCAGTAAAATGGCAGGTGTGTGTATGTTTATGGATGTGGAGGATAGACAGTACAGCAGGCCATTAAAGACCTTTCCTGCTGAGACAGAACCAATGAGTTACAGACACTGATGTTGGACCCTTTAAAGTGTCAGACAGGGATACATGTGTTTCCATTTACCTTTCTGTTGGAATCCACACATTCTTTGCTCCAGACCTCACAGCATTGGCCAGTCTCCTCGCAGCATTCATTCCCCTAGCAGCTTTTGATTTATTATTGATGCCATGGATGTTTTCATCAAACGTGTACTGGCCATCTGCTTTGGAAAACTCATGGAGGGAGTGAGGTTGTCTTGCTAAGTCAATGGAAGTTAACCTTGGGGATTTTCCCCCCTCTTGCTCCAGTTGTGAGCCACTAGTTGCTAGGCAGGCTTAGGGCAAGACTCCAGAGCGTTCCAGCACCAGGGAGCGAAGGGCCAGAGAGGGGATGGATGAGGAGGGGGACAAGCGAGATAAACAGAGCTTTGCTCTTCGCAACCCGGCCAGACAAGGGTGAGATAAACAGGAGGGACACAGAGGGTGGGTAAGTATGAGGAAGTCAGCTGTCAGTGTGAGGTCAGGGGCTGGAATGCCTGCGCACATGGCAGGAGAGAGAGAAGTGCTGGGGGAGGAGAGGTGAGGAGATGTAAGGAAGAGAAAGGAAGGCACAGTGTGACCCAGTACAGGTCATTACATTACATCTGGGAAGACACACAAAAGATGTCACTTTAGAAACTGTCCACTCAGAGTTAAAGGTTTTTTTTATTTATTTCCACAATAATATATTGACTAAATATGAATATTTTAAAAGAGGAATCATTCACGTTAGCAGTCTTGGAACAAAGATATATCAAGGTAGTTTTAGCTTTTACCCAGTTGAATTGTGTAACCATGCAGTAAATGGATTTGGCACTCCAGTCAACTGACTAGCACGCTCCTTCATTAGCCCCCTGCCCAAAGAAATAACCAACTGCTAGAAACCAAACACTTCATCATGTGTTTCTGTCTTGTGCTCATGAAATAACAAAATATCTCTATTAATCTTTGTGTTTTAAAGAAGTGAGCCTGAGGGTTTTTCAGTGGCTGGAAGTCTTTACTTGCCACATGTTGTGGATAAAATCTAGTTTACTTCCTCAGTGTGTGTTCTTCTGGTAGATATGAATGTGACAGATGGGTCACTCATGCTACACAAGTGTCTCACAGCATGTGAAAGTGTTGTGTCATTTTCCAGTTCCATCTGTAGTGCTATCACGAGCATACTACAACATACAGGAACTGAGACAAGTATTTCTCAGAGGTTTCTGACAATCATATTTAACTGGGCAGGTTAACTCAGGATACATTTTTTATTTACAGCTGTGTGGGGGAGCAGTGTATTAACAGTGGTGCCACAGACCATTTATCACTGCAGCTGCCTGTGTAATTGCTAAAAGTAGAGAAGAAGAATATATGTAGGAGGTTAAAGCAGGACAGGCAGCAGTCATGTGGGAGAAACATGAATGCAAAATAGGTAACATAAAAGATTTCAATAGGTTGTTTTTTTCTTTTTGTTTTTAAATTGTACTGATACTGCAGTCAGTGTTAAGAATTCCTATATGACCTCCAACATCACATAACATTTCATGGCATATTGCTGTTTTAATACGTTATGTTTCACTTGTTATGTTGCTGTTTACAGTGATATTGATGATGCAAGAATCTGTTAGACAGTACATTTCCCCTTGTTCCATTTTTACAAAGCACAATTCTTCACTGCAGTACCATGCTGTTAGTATAACAGTCATCTATTACTTGATGCACAATGCATCAAGTCTGCTTTCTCTTCTCATCTACGGATGGAACTTGGTCTTTACTTTAGAAATGTGCCTGACTCTGTTTTAGTGTGTGTGAACCTGTGACCATTGTAATCTAATATGTTGTTTATTCTGTTGTCCTGCATGCTTGCCAGTGGATTATAAAGGTGGGAATGGCTATATAATTTCACCCTCCTCCTCTGTAACTAGTCGATCAGTTCTTGCCAGTAATGCAATAGGTAACCAGTGTAAGAGTATGAAGCCTCTATCTGCTGCCAAAGCCTGCATACCCCAAATCCTGCCCTCTAAATTCAAGCCCAAGCTGCTGCCGCCCAGTGGTGACAGTCAGGAAAGCAGGACTAAAGCTGTCAGGCACCCAAAGGCCCACAGCTGTGAGGAATTGTACACAGGGCCTTATGACACAGACTTTGCTGGAGCAGAGGAAAGGGAGAGTGGGCAACATTCAGACTCTAAGTCCAGCTGTGGCACAGAGTGTGCGGATGGCCTCAGGAATGTTTCCCCTGCAATTAGGAGGAGCGCATCTGAGTTTTCAAGCCTGTACAGGACCATGCATCACATCCAGCGGCCCAGCTCGGCCGGCTGCAGCCCCCACGGCAGCGTCCGCAGCCTGGCCTCTCTTTTTGAGAAGGCAAAGGCAGACGGGGGTGAAAGGTCAGAGGCAGATGACGGGGGTAACGTTCCGCGGGATGCAGTGTCGTCACGGGTCAGCAAGTTTGAAATGATCATCCAGCGGTCCAGTTCGGCTCCCAGCCGCTCCTCCTCCCTGCCCACCCTGCACTCCAGCCACAGCCACAGCCCCAACCACAGCCCCGCCCATCTCTACATGGCCTCTGCAGTGTCAGCGGAGTCCCTTTTGGTAGCCGACGCCACCCAGACAGATTCCTGCTCCCCAGTGGAGGCAGAGGACAACAGCTGTGGGGAGGAGGCCTTGTCACCAGGAAGTGGGACTGTGGAGGAAGCTGCCTCCTCCTCAGAGGAAGGACACAATATCAGGACTGAGTCCCCCTCTAACACTGAGGCGGAGGTGGAGGTTGAGCAGATCTTCAGTAAAAGTTCCCCAGAACTGATCCACCAAAATGTCGGTGGATCAAAGAGTCCCTCAGCACTGCTTACAGCATCCCCTCCACAACACAACCATATCCACCACCACCTACTGCACCACCTGAACCATCAACTCCTCCTCAAACCCAGCAAATGCAAAGGCTCCTGCCCAGCCTCCTACACCCGCTTCACCACCATCCTCAGGCACGAGAGGCAGCAGGCCACAACCACACAGCAGGAGAGGCCGACACCTCTGGAGAAGAAGACCACACTGCCTGGGAACCTCTTCCTCATGGGCCCTGCTCCCTTCAGGTTACGGAAGAACCTGCAGTCCCACCAAACTCGGAGGACTCTGTTAGCCACCAAGGTGACAATGGGCACCCAGAGGCCCTACAATTTGTCTCCTGAGCTCAGACCTCTGATCCCTCAGCGCCTGTCCTCGCTGGAGGTCCTGGAGAGGCTGAGTAACGGGGAGGAAAGCAACACTGACCACCTGAGTAACGGGCAGGGCTTGGACGCCAACGGGAACCTACTGCAGCCGCTGGCAGCTCACCGCAGAGGTGGCTATTTCCATCCTTTCACCACTGTCACCCTCCTCTCTCCTACTTCTGTGGTCACTCATTTATCTCGACTCTCTCTTCACCTTGTGTCCCTTTTCTCCACAAAGCGACGCCGCCACCCTCCATCTCTAGTCTGTGTGGTGTGTTTACAAAGTGACAGGGAAGAATCCATCTCATTCTCAGTGTGCTGTTTGGTGCTCTTCCATTTCACTGTGAATGAGTATGGTCCCACAAACGCATCAAAACACTTCAGTGACTGTAGGAGGTTCAGGCAGCTTTTGGTAATGTATATATCTCCTGGTGACATCAGATTTGGGTTGTATGCAAGAGTGCTAGAGCCTGCATAAGCATTACATTGATACAGAACAAATTCTGTGTTTTATTACATCTTTTTTAGGTTCCACAATGATATGTCAAATCTTGTCCTTACACAAGCAAAGACTTTGAAAGCCTTACCTTAAATTACAATCCCAGCATTCCTCTGTAATGTTTAAGCAGGATATTTCGATATAACATTGCATACGCTCTCTCAAACTGATGTCTCACCATGTATCTGGGTTTTTTTTTTCCGTTTTGGGAACAATTTACATCTGCCATCTTTCATTCTCTCACTATGAAAGGTTTGTTTTAGCCACACAGGATGTTCCCTGCTTTGATTTCTTTTACATAACAGCCGGTACTTTGGGTATCAGACACAAACCTGAAACATTGATAGTTGTTTCTTGTGGCCCATGCTTGGACACAGAATGAAACATCTATGGTGGTGTGGGGAGCAAATTCAAGAAAAAAGTCGAAGAAGATATTTAACTAATATAATAAAGATGAAGCTTCAGTAAACTAATGGATGCCGGTTGGTCGATCAGTAAATCTGTGATGTCATGTTTTTTTTCTTTTTGGCCGATACAGTAGGTTTCATATTTTCTTTCCTGCATTTGTTTTTTCATGAACACACATTGGATCATTCTGTGTTCATTCCTATGTGCATGCAGGAATACATTTGGCTTTTTGGATGTGTGTGTGCTTTTTGTTTTAGTGTTGCAAAGATTATGGTGTTCATTTAAAGCATGCGTGGTTGTATTTATTGTATATTTTTATGATTCCATTCATTGGAATTAAGGAGTTGACTGCAATATCATCATCTTATATTTGAAAAGTTTTGTTCTTGAATTGGATTTGCCTTGAGGTTGACAGTGAAAATGCTTCACAGCGTAATCCTGTTTCTGTTTCAGACTCGTCCCCAGTTCACGGAGAAAGCCAGGATGAAGTGTTGCGGAGGCGTCATGGGGACAAAGAGGTGAATTTCAAACTTTCAGAAATTATACCTCACTGACAATAATTTTGTAAAGTCCTGTGTTATGAATGAGGAAATCATATATTATACATAACAAAGAAGAGACCCATATCTGGAGGGGACAAACAATTCAGTCTGGTTTCCTGGCAGAAAATCTTGGAGGAGCAGCGGCGGCTGAAGCGGGAACAGGAAGAGGCTGACACAGCGTCGAGGCGACACACAGGCATTGTCCCAACGCACCACCAGTTCATCACCAACGAGCGCTTCGGAGACCTGCTCAACATCACAGATAACACAGAAAAGAGGAAATCAGGCATAGAGGTACAATACAGGGCTGTGTCTTATCCTTCTGTAAGCAGGAAAAAAGATGACAGATGCTTTGTCAGTTTGTTTGTGAGCCAGGCTGGGGGGATGGGCTTGTCAGTGGGACTTCTGCAGACACAGATGGCTTTGTCCTCTGGGTCAAAAATTCAGAGGGTGAGAGCAGTGATAGAAAATCAAAATATGAGTTGAGTATTTCACTGAATATTTCCAGTAGACTTCCAGAGTGCACACTGTACCAGCTATATATCTAGATGTAATGTCACTGGTATCAGTCGTGCCCTTGTTGTGTTTACCAAGGTATGCCTGGTCTCTCGGCAGACCAGTCTCACAGTAAACAACCAAGTAGTTTCTTACTAGGCATGCTCTAGAGGACAAGTAACCCAGTCAGTCATGAGCACCTCATTCCTGTCATTGCTATAATATTTATGTTCAGACGGGGCACTGGAAGGACAACTCAATCAGATTTACAGCTCACAACAAATTCCAGAAGAATCTTTTCTTTACACATGAATGACAAAGCCCAGAGAGTACAGTAAACCAAAAATGACATAATGGTATTTTGTCTTTTGGGTAACTTTCACTGACTCAGTGCAAGAATAAAATGTATGTAGTTGTAGTCATAAAATAAGAGTCACTCAAGTTTCTTTTCTATGTCTACACAGAGAACTCCAGCCATGGCTCGCTTCGACTTCAGAGCAGAAACTCTAAAGTAAGCGGAAAAAGTCTTATAATCTATCTATCTAGTAATTATGAGTCTCACAACTGGTGGTATTTGTTGCAGGGATGTGTTTTAACTTCTATTTCATAGGTGGGGTTAGCTACTTCTGACAAAGTGATGCCAAAAAAAATCATACAATCACAGGAAATGACTGTGTAGAATAGTATCAGATAAGCTATGAAGTGCTGTTAGACACAATTCTGCATGAGATCACACTTACTTAATTTTCATACTGTAAATTTGTTACTTCTTTCATTACATGTGAGTAACTCATCTCTTTGTAGGGAATTACCATTTCAGAAGGGAGACATTGTCTACATCATTCGACAGGTGGATCAAAACTGGTATGAAGGAGAACATCATGGAAGAGTTGGTATTTTCCCTCGAAGTTATGTTGAGGTATGTAAGTTCTGAAGTAATGGGGGGGGGGGGTCAGTTTATCATTTACATTTTTTATTTTCCATAAAATAAAATGTATGTGTCATTCTCAATTGCAGTTTTAGAGATGTTTTGCATAATCATTTTGCTGCACGGTGTGAATCAACTTGTATTTTCTTACTCAGTCTGTTTTGTTATTTGTTGCCTTCTTCAGCTCCTTCCCCCCACGGAGAAAGCCCAGCCTAAGAAAAGTGTCCCAGTGCAGGTACTGGAGTATGGAGAAGCTGTCGCCCGCTTCAACTTCAACGGGGACACAGTGGTGGAAATGTCCTTCAGAAAGGTACAGGGTGGGAATTAGTCATTAGAAACTGAAGAACATTTAGCACTTTAAAGGAATTTGGATTTTCTTATACATAGAGATCCTTTTATCCTTTTGCTACTCGTTCATTCATTTATCCAAAGAAGGAATTTTGTTACAATCTTCTGAATCTACTAAATATGTATCTGCAGGGAGAGAGAATCACGCTGATTCGTAGAGTTGATGAAAACTGGTATGAAGGCAAAATCTCAGGCACCAATCGCCAAGGCATCTTCCCCGTCACCTACGTAGAAGTGCAGAGACGACCCCGTGTCAAAAACGGGGTGGAGTATCCCGACCCTCCTGTCAGCCAGTCGCCCCAGCGCAGCACCAATGCTTCTCCTCAGGTAAGGACTCCAAACTAGTAGATCAATCGTAGGACACATTTATGGATGTCATGAAGAGTTGACCCACATTTTTGATTACTACCACGTCTCTGAATCCAGAAATTCTCTTCTATGTTCATCCACTCTTTAATTTATTTTTTTTGTTTAGTGAATTTGTCTCATCTTTCATTTCCTTTTCTTTTCTTTCTCTCATCCCTTCTTCTTGCCTTTGCTTCCATCTTCCTCCCACGTTCCTGTTGCTCATGAAAGCTGTATCGTAATCGCCTGACCACCTCCCCCTTGCCCCTCCCTCGCCGCTCCGTTTCCCCTGAGGTCCACGCTGTCTCCTCTGAGTGGATCTCCTTGACTGTGGGAGGAGGGAGCCCTCCTGCCGCTCCCACCCCTCCCCTTCCGCCGCTGCCCACCGTGTCCTACCGCTGCGGCGAGTACCTGCCCCCACCCTTCTCTGCCAGCCCTGTGCCTCCCATCACCGGCAGCCCATACTGCGTCTCTCCCATGGCTTCCCCAGCTGCCTCCCCTCTCCCCCCGCCTTACCCGCCCAGACCCAACTCAACCACTCCCTTCCTCACGTTCACCCCACCTCAGGGGGAGGACTTCCTGCTCTCCCCTCCCTCCCCACGTCTGTCACGCAGCATGAGCCCCTGTGGCGGGCCGGTGCTGGAGGGCTGGCTGAGGGGGGAGAAGGAGTTGACAGAGGGGGAAGGCACAGAGGGGGACAGGGGCCGTGCAGTCCCAGGCAGCAGGCAAAGTAGCCCTGCAGAGGTATCTTCTGCATGGTGTGTGGTGTTGCACTCTGGAACATGGGCTTTTAGCCACAGTTTGATTCCCTAAAGTACCGAAGCTGACATTTATGTGTGGAAGACATGACTGACTTGTAGATTTGACCTGAAGTTGATTTTGGCCCCATGGAGGGATGAATCTGCTGGTTTAGTAGAGGCAGAATAAGCTAAAACTGGTCACGCTGCTTAAAGCTGCAAGTCTGCATGTGGTTGTATGTGCACTTCTAACACGCAAACGTTTTACATCTTTCAGTGTTTATATAGTGAGTTTCAGGTTTCCTAGCTGTAAAGGACTGTAAGAGGAGCTATTGTGCTTGCATTTCCAGGATTGATTTGAGAGCTCAAGTTTCTTTCTCTACATAATATTCAGCATTTGGTTGCATGTTGTTGTTGTTCCATGCAGAGGTGTGATAACTTGTAGGCCATTGGAGGTTGAAAGTTTATTTAGGACAGTGACATATTTATTAGTGAGTATTTATAGGTTTCCCATGTTGGTATCTGTTTCAAAAGCTGCTGCGAGGTTAAAATTTCCACCTACATGGAAATGCAACCTGACTGTGTTCCAATATTTACAGCAGGTGGATACATGGTGCGATCTCTAGAGAAAAGCTTTTATTTTGAAATGTCCTTGCTGATTTGAAATTTTTGTGTTGCAGTTTGTAAAGAATGAGGCTGACCATCATGGACGGAGCTCCAGAAGCCCTGTGATGCTGTTTGACATCCAAGACAACAACAATGTTAACTCATTTGCGGTAAGCTGGTACAGGGTTTTCTTGGACCTCCAGTGAAGATGTACAAAAATAATGTGTACTTTGTTAAGTGACTTCATCATCTGTTTAACTTTTCAACCCATCACCTTCTAGATCCATTTGACTCACATCATCTTTAACTCCCATTATGTCTTCTATATTTCTGCTACATGTTAAATATGTGAGATATTAGAGGACTATCCTTTCATTAAAGGAGCAGTTCGACATTTTGGGAAAAAATGTATTCGCTTTCTGAAAGTTACATGAGAAGATCACTATCACTCTCATGTTTGTCCGTTCAGTAAGCTGGAGGTAGCAGCCGGTTAGCTTAGCATAAAGACTGAAAACACAGGGAAACAGCTAGCCTGGCTTTGTCCGAAGCTAATAAAGTCCACCTGCCAGCACTTCTTAAGCTCAGTAATTTACAACATGTTATATCTTGTTGTGGATTTGGGGGTTATGTGCCGCACGATTTCTTGGCTGGGTGCAGTGATTCTGATCTTGTCATCACCAGTGTTCCCAACTATTTTCAATTTGAAAGTAGCTAAAGCCTGCTTTAGATGTCGCTAGATTATGTCATGTGCTAATTTGCATATCTGTTACATCGTAACATATCTATTTACATATATACATTTTTTTTATTTTCATTAAAAAGATGAAGTCATGCCAAACTTAACTGACTCTAACTAGCTTTATCATTAGCTATTATTATCCTTTTTAAAGCTGCTGTCATCTGATCAATATGCACTGAAATCTAAATCTAATTTCAAATACTTTTTATGCAGGCTGTTGTATGGACTGCAGACTGAGGTGTCATGAATAGAAAGGATCCAGACACTGGATACTCACTCTTGTAAACTCTGTGTATTTTGGAAATAAAACTTAAATAGTTAAGTTAAATCATTTAGAACAAAAACAAAGGAGAAGGAGTTCCCCGGACAAAGAATAGGGATCAATGATTGGTCATTAGGTACACAGCCACATGAGAGCACATTCACATTCTACTTCAAGGGAGAGGAGTTAAGGTCTGCCCCAAAAGTCACTAGAATTGCCGATAGGTGCTTTTTTGAAAAAAGTCACTAAAGTGGTTTTAAAAGCAATCACATCGAGCGAGAAAGTTGCTAAGTTTGCAACATTGGACATCACTGTTACGTTGCAAATTGTTGTTTTTACACTTTACACTGTTTTCCCCTGTATTCAGTCTGTATGCTAAGCTAAGCTAACTGGCTGCTGGCTTCAGTTTCACATTTGATGGACAGATATGAGAGTGAAACCAATCTTCTCATCTAACTCTCAGCAAGAAAGCAAATAAGAGTACATTTACCCAATGTGGAACAATTTCTTTAAGCTGTACCTGTCAGCTTTCCTTTAATGCTGCATGTTCATACTGAATCCTGTAAGAAAGAGAACTAATATTTCATGTTTCCTGTCTACATGCTCTCACTCTGGTGTCTTGCCTTTTCATGCCTTTCCTCCTGGGCTCCACCAACGTCTCATCTGCTTTTTCTCCTGGCTTTTAATGGATCACTTCCTTTTCTGCCCTGCTACTTACTGGACCTACCTTCCTGTCTCGCCCTTCGCCCCCCTCCCTCTCTAACTCCTCACCTCCCCCCTCAACTTCACCTCGGCCTCTTCCGGGACTCTCGGTGGGGCCGCTGTCTGTCTTTCTCTGACGACTTCACCTAATACTACTAGGAGGCAGTGTGTAATGAGATCTTGAATATAGCTGAGACCTCGGTGAGGTACTGCAGCACCCTGTCCCACCACCCTCATGACTCTGTCCATAGACTGCACCCCCACCCCAGTAAACAATCTCTCATCATTTCCCAGCAACCCCAGTCCCACAGCAGCAGTCCGGAGCCGAGCCGTCTCAACTGTGGAATGTGAGTAGGATCTGTGTTTCAGTTTCACACCGTGTTTTTTTTTTTTTTGTAACTTAGGTGACCCTATTTTGAATTTGGCCTTCTTAGCTTTTCAAGTTTACCAATTTCTCCTTGTATCCTGCTCCAGTTTCCAGGCGCTGTACAGTTACGTGCCACAGAACGAGGACGAGCTGGAGCTGCAGGAGGGAGATCTCGTCAGTGTCATGGAGAAGTGCGATGACGGCTGGTTTGTTGGTATGTGTCGCAGGCCTCAGGATAGATTCCTCAGAGGTGCAGTTGCACTCACTGTGTCACATTAATCCATATAGGGTTTCTGCAGAATGACAGCAAAGGACTACACGTGTGCAATGTGCATGCTCAGGGCTCCCGGAGAAGTAGAGTCATTTTTACTGTGTCACATCCTTCCATATATGGTTTCTAAAGAATGACAGCAGATGATTGAGTGCTTTGTGTATATGTACACAGCCTTGCACTTGATTTTAAATATAGCTTAAAAAATATATTTTTGTATTAAATTCAAAGGTCATTTCAGCCTGTAATCTGAGAAATAATGCTTTTAGTTTATTTTGCCTGATCCATGTTTCTCTTTCTTTTTCTCTGCAGGTACCTCAAAGAGGACAAAACAGTTTGGGACTTTCCCTGGGAATTACGTGAAGGAGGTGAAACTGTAAAGATATGTAATATGGCTGTAACACATGGTTGCCTGTCAAGCTTGGGAAGTCATTACTATCGCGCATGGCTGTTGGTTAGCATAGTCATTTAGCCAGGCGAATCCATTTTGTCTGGGAAAGTGATCGTTCGGCCTGAGGTATGTCAAATTGCACGAAGCGGAGACAGAGACAGCTCACTGCCCAAACTTCAGTATGGTGTACACCTTGATCACATTTTACACACTTCTTGACAGAATTCGTCCGTCTTTACATGTGGGATTTCTCTGTGAAAATCTACCACAAGCTAGCTTTTATTGTACAGATAACAGCTTCCATTTTGTCAATGTAATTTACAGTACACAAGTGTTTACGTAGCACCTCAGTCTGGAGGCCGGCAGCAGAGCAGTGTATGGATCAAAGAGTGGATCTTAGTACCTGAACTGGACTTTGGAAGATTCAGAATGTATTTTTATGTGATGTGGGGTTGGAGCTGTTTGTCATGAGCTACCTTTCAGGACCAGAGGTGTTTATCACGATTAGCTAAGTATGATGCAAACCATGCATCTCATGATTCAAAGACATTTTCAGTCCTTTAGGCTTTGCTTCCAAAAGAAAACCTTCAGTGTTTGGATACAACATACCATACATGTATGAAATGTAATGTGGTGGTTCATTCTTGGATTCCATCCAACAGACAATTTTCCTCATCTTAGATTTGAGAAAATGACCTCCGGAGTAAAATACTTTAGGCCTTATGTATGAAGCCCCTTTATAAACTGGTCTGACATACCCGTTTTACTTTCTGTTACTTTTTCTAAATCATCATAAAGTCAGTATTGGCTACTTTTGAAAAACATCACAGCATTCACAATTCAGTGTAACCCAAAAGCTTTAGATACCGGTTCAGTATTGCCTTCATTTTCTATCCAAAGGTTGTCATACAACAGTTATTACACAGTCACGTGCATGACGAAAAACACTAAAATGTTGAAGTGTGCTGTTGAAGTGTGCTGTTTGTCTCAGTTACCACAGCAAACACAAATACACAAACACAAGGACACATGGACTGTGTTGCATGACTGATAAAAGTGAAGAGAAACTGTGTATATGCACATCCTACATTTTCAAAAACCGATTTATTTGCCCTTTTATACCTCCTCTGTCAAAATATAAGTAAACTGTGTTTGCTGATGGCAGATGCCTGTAAGGTAGCTGGTGGTAAACGCCTGGCTCCAGCGCAACCACGGGACAGGCGTGGTAGCACTTAACTTCCTGTTTGGCCATTTAGGGAGATCCCACCTAACAAGATAATAGTAGATTAATCAGTAATGACACAAAAAGCTCATTAATGTTTTAAGTAAAGCCAACAAGGTGTCTTAGAAAATAATCATACTGATTTTTAAGAGCACACTGAGATTTTAACCATGCCCTTACTGAAAAGATTGTATGTTTTAGCCATGTAAATGTGTACAGAAAACTTTAAGAGGCCTTCCAAATATGGCTACATATTTTGATATGTAATGACTACAACTTGGGTGAAACAGTTAGTGGAGTGATTTAAATGATAAGGTCAGCATTAGTACAGCATGCAATCCAATCAGAGCATGAAACACTAAACGCAGCAAACGCCTCAATATTTGCCACCTTTAGCTTAAAGAAAACAGAAGTGATGACAGGGTTAACAGTCTGCTCTTTGAGCTTCAATACCTCTCTGATGGAAGAAAACTTTTGAATTCTGCTATCAAAGCATCAGAGCCGTCTTCCTGCGAGTATAGAGTTCCCACATCTCCAGCACCATCGGATCCTGTAACAGACACCACATGTCAGAATAGATCCTCTACACGCACAGATCAAAAGATGATAGCTATTGTTTTTCTTTGCTCGTGTTTTCATCAAATTCCTCGTTGTCGTCAACCGCTGCACTGTGCTCATCAATCCTTAGCAGAGCTGTCAAATAGTACTACAAATAATTCTTAGTGCCTGCTATGACCTGCTCGGACTAGCAGATGGATGCAGTTCGTAGGGCAATCACTAAAGAAGTATTTCCAGGAGGATTGCTGTAGCGAGCTATCTGATGCGCCAAGTAGTTGAAGTCGGATCCTTTTCCCAATCCACACATTTCTAATCAAATGGTGCCAGACTATCAGTGGGCCTACCTTTTAGTAAAACTCTTTATGATTGCCTGAGTACACAAAATCAGAAACATAATGTGAAGTATTAAAAGATAAAACAGCAACTCTCACTAGATCTAAAAGTATATGTTTACTATACTATATCTTTGGTTTTTGCGTCTGAATGTGTTAGCTACAGTTGTGCAGTGATGATAAACACTGACCGAATTGGAACATGGTTTGAAGCTGTATGTGGCTACCACATAAGTGATATCTGAAGTTTAATAATTGATGAAGTACGTTCATTTAACAAAATTCAGTAGCAATCAGTGTCTCTGACAAAATCAGGTGTTTCTTCTTGTGCAGATCACTGCTGAAAATTTTGCCAACATCAGCAAGGGAATATAATACATTGCATTATGGGTTTGCCTGTATAGCACTGATATAATGTTCAGGTATTTTGTTACACCACAGAAGCATGTTTTTCTCTCCACTGCTGGCTAAACATTTTTGTTCCTGTGTAACTCCAGCTCCACATGAATGCGCTGATTGGTTGGGAGTCTGTAGACCTGTAGGCTTGTTTTCTTCCCCGACGGAACAAAAGGAGAGAGGTTCGCTCCATCTCAAACACACTACACGATGGACAAATAAACAATCACTCATTTAGTCATAACACAACTCACTCTAGATTGTTTCTGTGATATTGTGCTCCATAAAACATCACAGAATGTATGAATGTATGAATATGTGAATGTGACGCAATGCACACATAATATGTAAAAAATTAAATAATAAGAAGGTCTGATTTTTCATCTTGAATGAACATGCAGACTATTGAGCAGCATGGCACAAGAAAGATTGTAAATATGTAAAATAAAAAATAGACTGCGAGCGATGGGAGCGTCAGATTGAGCTCTCTGTCACTCGCAGCGGTTTATTTACCTGAAGGATTTTTGGAAAAGCACAGAGTGGAGCGTTACCGAGCACAGGAAGTTTGACGCATATGAACATTACGCTGCCATTTGTGAGAATCATAATGCCTTATGTTAGCTGCAAAATTGTGCCTCATTTTCATTTTATGTCTTTTTTTTTTTTTTTTTGGAGTATCACTGAAATGTATCCATGACATATTTAATGTAACCATGGTTTTCCCCATTAGTCCTAGTCTCTGTGATGGGAGAACATTTACTAAGAACTTGTCAGTTACTGTGCAAGTACCTAAAAGTGTGACACAATGCTTTAACTTAATGATTAATAATCAAAAGAATGGACTAGTTGGATGAGACGCACTACCTGCAACAGGTTCGGTTTGTTTGCTTCAATTTGCAGTGCCGTTACATTGACAATATTAAAATAAAGATACTATACACTGCTGTGACTTCGGTATTATGCAATATTTAATAAACCATTTAAACCATTTGGTGTGTTACCTGTTTTGATTTCTTGCAAAGACCTGAACCATCGCAGAGATAGAGATGTGAATTTTTCATTTGACATGTTAGTTAATGGAGTAAAGTCTTGCAGCAGTATGAAGGTTTATGGGCAAGTACACACAGTTTTTTATGGCATATTCTCTGTGGCTGTGTAATCATGAGTGGATGCAAATTCATGTGCGCCAAGGGTGGAGCTGTTAGTCTGTGGGTTGGTGAACTGCCCATTGTTATCTGATGATCTTTTCTTTTTAATGTATCACATCATTTAGGCTACACCCTGGACAATTATTGAAATTAATGCTACATGGGGGAACTAAGATAAATGTTAGTGGATAACTTCTGTAATGTCAGTGAGTTTACATAAATAAGTGTGGTACTATGCTACTCATACAGTATGTCACATGGGTAAAATCCCATGAGCGTGATGATGTTGACAGATGTGTTTTTACAGCCTTAACAGTCAGGAGCTGATCTACTTTTCACTCCTCTACATTGTAAGGGCTTCACTTTAAAGCGAACAGTTTCAAAGGCTTCTCTGGCATACTTGAAGGCCTGTTACGGATGTATGTGATCCCCACAAGAAAGGACGTGTTTCTTTGCGTCAGCCTGCCCGGAGCTTTTTCTCTCCACTTTTCAGCAGATATCCTCTTGCAGGAATTCAGGTTTTGGGAGCGGCACATTCCACATCCTGGGATTAAGCTCTACCATAAATGGTAAGCTTGCATATAACACGGTGACGTACCGGCAGGCCGACATCCCTAAAACAAACACTGGAGCTCATCTGAGAGGAGCAAAAACTGAAGAGGGATCACTCTACGCTGCTTTCAAAGCATTTTCATTTAGGCGAAAAGTTAACTCAATGTGGTCATGAGAGGCCATCTATTAAATGCGTTTACGCTGCATTTAAGAGCTATCATGTAATTTTTATTACTCGTTAAAAAAAAAAGTGAAAAGATTCACTACTTTCACATGTTTTGAATGGTTGGTATGTTTTTGCTTTTTTTCAACAAATCCCCTGGAAAGACCAGAGCCAACAATGCATTAGTTTGTCTCTCACTGCCTGACTTCGCTATCCTGTCTGTGGCTCTCAGCTCCAAGCCCAATCACTCCAATTTAAGATGTTAATCTTTAAAATGGGGGGACAAATTTATTGTTCCATTTTCAAAAAAGTCTAAAACATTTCCTGATTCAGTTGGGCACTTTAGTTGTTAGCAAGTGTTACTCAAACAGGATTAAATAGTGGATTTATCTGGGACTATACGGTCCTGTGGATTAATACACATTTGGTGTATATTTACAGCAGCAGGACTGTGCATGTGGGACTCACTAAAAAAAAGCTAAACAAAACGACAGTGCCCACGTTTATTGTACTGAGAGTACATGTCACCCTGTGCAACTAATGCATGTGTTTTTAATAGTGTTTGGCTCAGAGGAATAAGCTTTATTGGGCTTTGGATACACATATGTAGGATCACTTAATTGTTGTTTTTGGTCTTTTAAGAAAAATGTAGAAGTCTATCTAAAAGTCTTGGTCGTGGGTCCTATTGTTACAGTTCTGACTGTGACCACTATGACAAAATCACCTCACATCCCTGGAAGCTTGGTCAGCTTCCCCACACACATTTCGGAGTGATCCATTTTCTCAATACACGATCTTTGTGCTCTCACTTATCAGCGTGGAAACTTCAAAATCTAACGTTATTCGTCCAACTGTAACCAAAGGGTCCACCCCCTCCTCTCATGCAGCGGAGCTGTAGCCAGCCAGCCAGCCAGGCAGGGACTTTAGACTATCGATCACAGCACATGTCATATGCAGTAGCAAGTGAGCTGCTGGTCTGAGACGGATCTTTAAAAACACAGTCGGCTTTGTTGAAAACCAACATTTACGCTATGCCTCTCCGGGTGGTAGTGCAGGGACCTGGACCCTGGGGATTCAGGCTGGTTGGGGGAAAGGACTTCGAGCAGCCACTGACTATTTCCCGGGTAAGTTTTACTGTTAGCTGCTACATTGTAATTCAATGTCACCACACCTGGGCTTGTCCCGACCATACTTTAACCTGTCGTTGTTCCTCTCGACTTTACTGTGAGGCAGACTGATAGAAACTTAACGTTAGTTAACGTTAGCTAGTTTTAACGCAAGTCTAACGTTAATTCACAGAGGCTAAACTGATATCGCTCTAATTTAGCTAACGTTAGCTAACGTTATCGTTAC